>NW_026057585.1:70426685-70591685 GCF_023721935.1 Panthera uncia | reverse complement strand
CACGCGGGGTCGCGGGATGCTCGGGAAACACGCCCCCCGAAGAAATGAACCATTTCGCTTGTTTCCGCCCCTCCTCCCCACGAGGGACCAGATTCCCGACTGTCCACCCGAGAGTTTCCGACCTTCCCCGCTGCAGGACCCGGCCTTAGCCCCTCCGTTTGAAGGTGCAAACTCACCATAAGTGGCTCCAGCGCGTGACCGGGAAGAGTGCTGTCGTGTCCAAGGAGAACCAGCACTGAGCCTCCGGGCGCACCGCCTGGCTTCATATACGGCCAGGCCGGATGCGCGGGGGCCCGCAGATTCGCGCCTTTGGTTGGCCACGCCCTTCGGGGCGGGGCCCAGGGCACCCATCCCGCCACCTGTGCAGTCTCAGGACAGCTACTGATCGCGTTACCTACGAGGCCCCTCCGGATGTTACTACGGTTTCCCAAGTGCCCCCTCCTCCCCCCGCCCCCGTGCCGGGAAGCAATTTGTATGCGTTAGCCCATTTACCCTCACAACAGTCCTGTGAGGTGGATGTTAGAATCGTCATTATACTATGCGGAAACTGGAGCTCAGAGACCATTAAGTCATTCGCTGGAGGTTACAAAGAAAGTCAATCACAGAGATCTGAACTAGATTTGAACTCAACGGTTTTTCGCTTGTAGTCTGTGCTTAAGCATAGGACGGTTCAACCCTAAATCCAATCAGCCGTTCAGTTCTGCGGAGTCCATCTCTTTGCTGTAAGTTTAACCAAATTACTTCCAGGGTAAAGTTCTAGATTCGATCAGGTCACCTAGAAATGGTAACGGCATTTTTGATGCGTATCTCCCTTCCCCCACCCCTCAAGTCCCGGAGACGGTTTCACCCCAGCAAAGTGACACACGCCTGGGGTTGCATGAGTGACTTCTGACCCCCTTCGGACTCCGCTCTAGGTCTCCATTTGGTCCCCAAGACCGATGACCCAACTATCACCAACTAGCCTTGGGGCGTTAGCGATTCCCACAAAGTCCTGCCCCAGGGCCACCCTTCCAGCCTCAGGTCTCTAAAATTTTTAACGCAAGCCGCCCACGCCCCTTTGCCTGGGGCCCTGAGATGGGTTGAGAGGTGAGGCGAGAGGGGCCACAGGGACTCCCAGACCCTGGCTGGGGGTATCGGCTGCTGGAAGGCCTGTCCTACTCGCATATCCAGTTGCCTCCTTCTCCCTCACTGAGGAGCTGCCATCATGGGATAAATTTATAATCCACACTGGTTTCTCCCATGGCTCCATCCCCAGGCAACTACTAATCTGCTTTCTCTCACTATACTAATGTTTTTATGTGCTTTTAAATTCATATAAGTGTCATTATTCACCACTTACTCTGAAATTTGCCTTTTTTCAATGGACATTATGTCTTGACATCTATTCATGTGGATAGGGAATTAGCCTTTTAATTGCTGCTCTTCTCCTTTGTGTGAATAGAGAAATGAGGAGGGGCCTCCAAGGAGTCTCGGGGTCCCCAGGAGGGACTGGCTTTTCTGATTCTGAAGCAAGGCGAGTAGGGAAGCATTTGGTGTGAGCACACGACCAGAGCAAAGAAGGTCAGTTCCTCTGGAGATTACCTTTGAAGAAGTTGGGAAATTGCCTCTGAATAAGGGAGGCCAGTCCACTTTCTTAGATGTTTGGAAAGTAAAGGACATAAGCTCCTCAAATTCAGTGTCGCTGGCTGAATTTGTCTTGCTCTATTAAAGAAGTATATTAGGGGCGCCTGGGTGGCTCAGTCGGTTGAGCATCCGACTTCGGCTCATGTCATGATCTTACAGTCTGTGAGTTCGAGCCCCGCATCGGGCTCTGTGCTAACAGCTCAGAGCCTGGAGCCTGCTTCGGATTCTGCGTCTCCCTCTCTCTCTTCCCCTCCCCTGCTCATGCTCTGTCTCTCTCTGTCTCAAAAATAAATAAAAACATAAAAAAAATTAAAAAAAAATAAAGAAGTATATTAAATAGAGTGAAGAAGTTAGTCTTTTTTTTAAATGGTTATATTTGAGGTGGGGGGGAGAGAGAAAGAAAGAGAGACAGAGAGAGAGAGTGCAAGTGGGGGCAGAGAGAGAGGGTGACACAGAATCTGAAGCAGGCTCCAGGATCTGAGCTGTTAGCACAGAGCCTGGCATGGGGCTGGAACCCACCAACTGTGAGATCATGACCTGAGCCGAAGTTGGACACTTAACCAACTGAGTCACCCAGGTGCCACCCCTGAAGAAATTAGTCTTTAGTACTCTGAATCTTAAGGCAATTTAATTTTTTTAAGTATCTTTTAAATGTTTATTTATTTTTGAGAGAGAGAGAGCGCACACAAATGAGGGAGGGGCAGAGAGAGAGAGAAAGGGAGACTCAAGGATCCGAAACGATCTGAGAGCACAGAGCATGATGCAGGGCTTGAACTCACCAACCATGAGATCATGACCTGAGCTGAAGTCTGACACTTAACCGGCTGAGCCACCCAGGCACACAATCTTAAGGTGATTTTCTACTGGGGGGAAAAAAGTGCCGGGCAAATGAAAAAAGGAAATTGGACTAGAATGAGGGTTTTTTTTTTAAGGTTTATTTATTTTCAGAGAGAGAGAGAGGCAGAGAAAGAGGGTGAGAATGAGAAAATCCCAGGCAGGCTCTGCACTGTGACACGGGGCTCAAACTCACAAACCGTGAGATTATGACCTGAGCCAAAGTTGGAGGCTTAACCAATTGAGCCACACAGGCACCCCAAGGACTAGAATGAGTTCTAAAACTTTGGTTAAAAGGTAAACATAATACTCTAATAAAAATTTAGAACTTCATGTAAATAATCATGTAAACAACTAAGTTATTAGAAACATTTTAAATAGTATTCATCTAATATAATTCCTTTGCCTAAAGAGTTTGGTAAGGAAAGGAAAGGAAAGGAAAGGAAAGGAAAGGAAAGGAAAGGAAGGAAAAGGGAAAAAGGAGAAGGAAAAGGAAAGGAAAGAACAGAAAAGAAAAGAAAAGAAAAGAGAAAAGAAAAGCTGCATTTGACCAAGTTGGAGATATAAAATGAAGACTTTCAAGTTGCTATCAAGTCAGCCATTACTAGTCATAAAAAAAGGTTTTAAGAAACTCTTCTGTACTAAGACTAAGTTTTTGTTTTGTTTTGTTTTGCTTTTAAGGAGGCTCAGCCTCCAACATGGGGCTTGAATTCAATCCTGAGATCAAGAGTCGCGTGCTCTCCCCACTGAGCCAGCCAAGCACCCCTGTACTAAGACTTTTAGCTGAGATTCGGAAAGTAAACAAAATCAAGGAAATCTAAAGCTCATCAATATTAATTTAATGCATTTAATCAAGGTAAGCCCTTTGATAAATTAAATTGTTTGAGGAGTCTGGCATTTAAATGATGACTTCTAGATTTTACCTCTGAGAAATAAGCAGGCAAATGGTTTAATTTATGTAAGACTCTGGATTTGATTTCAATAAAAAGCCTAAATTAAAAGAATCACCTAAATTCCTTTAAATTGCCTTATGAAGCATATAGTTTATTATTAGTTACACTAGTATTTAAGAATTTCAAATGTAAATATGGGTGTACAATTCAGTTGAATTATATTTTAAATAACTAGTATCTTTATATGGAAACAATCTAAGTGTTCGTCAATAGATGAATGGCTAAAGAGGATGTGGCAGATACACACAATGGAATATTACTCAGCCGTTAAAAAGAACTGGAGATCTTGACATTTGCGACAACCTGGGTGGATCTAGAAAGTATTATGCTAAGTGAAATAAGTCAGAAAGAGAAAGACAAATACCATATGATTGCACTTACACACGGAATCTAAAAGACAAAACAAGTGAACGAATAAAAAAGCAGAATGAGACCCCTAAATACAGAGAACAAACTGGTCGTTGCCAGAGGGGAGGGGAGTGGGGGTGGAGCAAAATGAGTGCAGGGGAGGGGGGAGTACAGGCTTCCAGTTATGGATTGAATGAGTCACAGGGATGAAAGGTACAGAGTAGGGAATATAGTCAATGATACTGTAATAGCGTTGTATGGGACAGATTATAGCTACACTTGTGGGAAGCATAGTAGCATAATGGATAGACTCGTAGAATCACTATATTGTATTCCTGACGCTGATGTAACATTGTGTGTCAATTATACTTCAATTAAAAAAAAAACAACAACACTAGTATGGGGCGCCTGGGTGGCTCAGTCAGTTAAGTATCCAACTTTGGCTCAGGTCATGATCTCGTGGTTCCTGGGTTTGAGCCCCGTGCTGGACTCTGTGCTGACAGCTCAGAGCCTGGGGCCTGCTTCGGATTCTGTGTCTCCCTCTGCCTCTGTCCCTCCCCTGCTCATGCTTTGTCTCTTTCTGTCTCTCAACAATAAATAAATGCTAAAAATTTAAAAAAACCCACTAGTATCTTTATAAATTTTATCCTCGTAAATCTGAGACAAAAATAAAAATTATGTAAGCCTATGGAATAATGCTAATTGTACTAACAGGATAAAGTTTTAAGAGCTCATGTTCTCTGTCAGATTCTTATCATTAACAGTGATTGCATCATTCTTTAATGCTGATTTAATTATGTTATCTAAAATTGCTTGCTGACTTCAGGATCTTGGATGAGTACAATATTGAGAAAATTAGTAGTCATTGTTTACCTGGAAGCCTCCAGAGAAATTAAAATTCAGAGAGGGGAGGTAATAAAATTTTTAATTGTCATTCAGTCTTCAAATGAATTTTTAGAAAAGGATTTTTTTTTTTTAAGTTTGTTTGTTTATGTATTTTGAGAGAGAGAGAGAGCGTGAGCAAGGGAAGGGCAGAGAGAGAGGGAGAGAGAGAATCCCAAGCAGCTTCCGCACTCTCAGCCCAGAACCCCACACAGGGCTTGAACTCACGAACCATGAGATCATGACCTGAGCCAAAACCAAGAGTCAGACACTTAACTGACTGAGCCATCCAGGCACCTGTAAAGATTTTCTTCTTAAGTAATCTCTACACCCAACGTGGGGCTGGAGCTCACAACCCCAAGATCAAGAGACACACATTCTACCGGCTGAAAGAGCCAAGCACCCCGCCGTCCTCAAATGAATTTTTAACCAATGTATTCTTGACTCTATGTTTGTTCTTCATAATGCTCAAATTAAGATGTAAAGTCAATGCATGTCTTAAAATCATTGGCTAAAATGCTGCATCTTTTCATTAGCTTAAATGTCCATAAGAATCACCTGGTGAGTTTATCAAAATACAGATTTCTGGGCCCCACTTCTGGAGATCTTGATTTGGTAGGTTTGGAGTAGGCCTGGACAATCTGAACCTAACACGCTCTGCCATGAAGCTGCTTCTGTGGATCAGTAGACTATTTTGTGTAACTCTGTCCCAAAATAAGACATATTCGATTAATTTTGTTTTGAAAAGTTTAATGTTTGAATAATATCATCATTTAAACATACTGTGTGACACAAATGTGCTATGTAACTGTCAACATATAATGCAGTTAGCAAATACAAGAAATGTATGAAAGAGAGAGACTGGTAGCTCAAAGGAAAAAGAATTTGGCTCTGGGTACATAATTAATGCTCAAAACTAGGTAGGAACATGCTCTTTTCTTTTATCTCTTCCGCCTAGGTGGCCTCACTCAGGCACATATCCTAGCCTCAAGAGTGTTAACATCTGGACTGGCTGGTATTATATTTTTGGATAGTTGCAACTTGAGACATTTTCGAAACAAGAAGGCTTCTCACACTTGAAAGAGTAGAAGTGTCTAATGATCCTTTTACTTTCTGTGGGGATGTAACAAAAATTGGCATTATGAATAACACAGACAAGAGTGTAGCCATTTCTCATTCTCAGTCACCTTTGCTCTGAGTTGTGAAGTTTTGAACTGACTGGTTTTTTGCTGGCAACTTTTCCTGATCCTGCCTTTCTCCATGGCCAAGGTTGCTCTTGCTCCCAGATTATTTTTGCCCATCACTGAATATCACCAAAGGTTTGTTCCTGGTGTTGCTTGGGCATCCTAAGGCAATGTCTCCTCAAAAGCATTGTAGAAAAAAAATTTGCCTTTAGAAAAAAAAATTGCTCTGCTCCCAATTCTTCCAAAATTGTTCAACAAGGCAGTAAAAACTGCCTTGTTAGTCATTCCCACAATGTGGGGGAAACTGTCAAGACAAGAGATAAAAACTTCAGCACTGTCACAAGGTAATTTTTACCCAGAAGAGTGATTAATCATCTTCATATCATGTACCTCTAATAGGGCACTTCACCTCTGTGATATTCTTCCCCAAAATATGTAACTTCAGTCTAATCATGAGAAACCTTCAGAAAAACCTTACCTGAGGAACATTCCACAAAATATCTGACCAGTACTCTCTAAAGATGGCCAGATCATGAAAAAACAGCAGCACAGAGAAACTATCATAGATTGGAGGAGACTAAGGAAACATGGAAATTAAAGTAATGTGGTATCTTCGACTGGATTTGAAAAAAGAAAAACTGGATCTGAAAAAAGAAAAACTGGATCTGGAAAAAGAAAAACTGGATTTGAAAAAAAAAAAAAAGTAGAAAAACTGTTGAGATTCAAATCCAGTCTTCCCTAGGTCAATCTAGCTAAAGGTTTGTCTATTTGGTGGTCTTTTAGAAGGAACAGCTTTTGGTTTCATTGATTTTTCTCTATTCTTTTTCTATTCTCTATTTTATCTCTGCTTTAATTTTTATTATTTCCTTCCTTCTGCTAGTTTCAGGTTCAATGTACTCTCTTTTCTAATTCCTTAAGGTGTAAAGTCAGGCTGTTGACTTGAGAGCTATTTATTTACTTATTTATAGATTTTATTTTTTTAAGTTTATTTATTCATTTGAGAGAGACAGAGACAGTGTGAGCAGGGGAAGGGCAGAAAGAGAGGGAATCCCAAGCAGGCTCCATGCTGCCAGCACAGAGCCTTCTGTGGGGCTCAAACCCATAAAACCATGAGATCATGACCTGAACCAAAACCCAGTAGGATGCTTAACTGACTGAGCACCCCACAGACCCAGGCACCCCACAGATTTTATTTTTAAGTAATCTGTACCCAATTTGGGACTCATCACAACCCGAGATCAAGATTGCATGCTCTACTGACTAAGCCAGCCAGGCACCCTTTTCTTCTTTTTTATTTTTTAATTTATTAAAAATTTTTTTGATATTTATTTATTTTTGAGAGAGAGACAGAGCATGAGCATGAGCAGAGGAGGGGCAGAGAGAGAGAGGGAGACAGAGACTCTGAAGCAGGCTCTGCTGTCAGCACAGAGCCCAATGCTGGGCTTGAACTCACAAGTTGTGAGATCATGACCCAAGCTGAAGTTGGACGCTTAACAGACTGAGCCACCCAGGTGCCCCTCTTCTCTTTTAAAGTAAGCAGTTACAGCTTTAAATTTGTCCCTTAGCACTGTTCTCATTGCCTCCCACAGATTTTGACATTTTCTTTGTGCATTTTCGTTACTGTGCAAATGAAAACTATGTAGTTTCCTTTTCTTTTGTCTGTAGATATTTTCTAATTGTCCTTATGATTTCTTATTTGATCCATTGGTTGTTTAAGAATGTATTGTTTAGGGGTGGCTCAGTCTGTTAAGTGTCTGACTTTGGCTCAGGTCATGATCTCATGGGTTTGAGCTCCGCATTGGGCTCTGTACTGGTGGTGTGGAGCCTGCTTGGGATTCTCTCTCTCCCCCTCTTTCTCTGCCCCTTCTCACTTGTACACACACATACACACACACACACTCTCTCTCAAAATAAATAAATGAACTTAAAAATTTTTAAAAAGAATTGTTGTTTAATTTCCACAAATTCATTAATTCTCCAATTTTCCTTCTGTTCTTGCTTTCTAACTTCATCCTGTCAAGGTCAGAGAAAATGCTTTGTAGGATATCTATATCTTTAATTTTTTTAATGTTTATTTACGAGAGTGAGAGAGAGAGAGAGTGCGCACATGAGCGGGGGAGGGGCAGAGAGAGAAGGAGACACAGAATCTGAAGCAGGCTCCAGACTCTGAGCTGTGAATACAGAGCCTGATGCGGGTCTTGAACTCACAAGACGTGAGATCATGACCTGAGCCAAAATCGGATGCTTAACTGACTGAGCCACCCAGGCACCTCTGTAAGATACCTATTTTTAAAAAAAATTATTGAGAACTGATTTGTGGCTTAATATAGCGTCTATATTGGAGAATGCCCCATGGATACTTGCAAAGGAAGTTTATTCTGTTGTTGAGTAGAATGTTCAATAGTTATAACTGGTTTTGTGTGTTCAAGTCTCCTAACTTATTCTGTCTTGCTTTTTATTGAGAGTAGAGTATTAAAGTTCCAACTATTAGAGTATTTCTCCCTTCAACTCTGCCAGTTTTTGTTTTATATATCTTGGTTTGTTATTGTAGACATGAATGTTTATAATTGTTATTTTTTTTGCTGTATCAAATCTTTTATTAACACATAACATCCTTCCCCGTCTCTTGTAACTGTTCTTGATTTAAAGTCTGTTTTGTCTGGTATTAGTATAGCAACTTCCCTTTCTTCTGGTCTGCTATTTGCATGGAATATCTTTTTCTGTTTTTTCACTTTCAACCTATTTGTGTCTTTGGATCTAAAGTGAGTTTCTTGTAGACAGCATGTAGTTATGTCATGTGCTTTAAATCCATTCTACTAATCTCTGTCTTTGTAGAGTTTAATCTGTTTACATTTAACCTAATTACTGATAAGAAGGGATTTAATTCTACCATTTTGTTATTTTTTTATATGCCTTATAACATTTTTGTTTTGCTCTTCATTTCCTGCATTACTGTCTTCTTTTGTATTTAGTTGATTTTTTGTAGGTTTTAATTTCTTTCTGATTTGTTTTTGCATATATTCTATAGGTATTCTCTTTGTGGCTATCATGGAGACTATCTTTAACATCTGGAGGTTTTAATGCTCTAATTTGAATTTATACCAGCTTAACTTCAATAGCATCCAAAAGCTTAGCCCCTATGCAACTCCATTCCCCTTTCAGGAAGAGCTAATGAGAACAATATTCCCTGAGTTGGGGCATATTTAAAATTGCTTTCCTACAGCCTTTGTATTACAGGTAAACTGTCCTGCAATATCTTTCCTTTTGTAGATGCTACCCCACTGTTTGTTTCTTTTTGTATTGAGTGTTTATGTGAGGAACATAATGTTGTACTGATTTTCCCCTTGTTTTGTTTTATTTTGTTTTAATGTTTATTTATTTTTGAGAGAGAAAGAGTGCTTGCAGGAGGGGGGGAGGGGCAGAGAGAGAGGGAGACAGAGAATCTGAAGTGGTCTGACAGCAGAGAGCCTGATGCAGGGCTTGAACTCATTAACCCTGAGATTATGACCTAATCTGGATTTAACAGTTTTTCCCTTGTTAAATGACTTGGCCTTTCTGTTTGGAGTCCCTGAGAATTTGTTTTAATCTTTAAAATCTAATAATTCTACCAAGATATGTCTCAGAGTTAATTGTGCTGAGTCAATTTCTCCAGGCAAATGTGGTGCTTTTAAAATATATACACTTGGGGGGCACCTGGGTGGCTCAGTCTGTTGAGCGTCCGACTTAAGTTCAGGTCATGATCTTGAGGTCTGTGAGTTCGAGCCCTGCAACGAGCTCTGTGCTGACAGCTCAGAGCCTGGAGCCTGCTTCAGATTCTGTGTCTCCCTCTCTCTCTGCCCCTCCCCCACTCATGCCCTGTCTCTCTCTGTCTTAGAAATAAATAAACATTAAAAAAAAATTTAAAAAAATATACCTTGGATTCTCTTTAATTTCAAAATGTTTTCTTGAATTAGAATTTATAAAATTAGTTTCACCCCACTGTTTTGCTTTTCTTTCTCAGAGCCTTCACTTATACATCTGTTGAATCTTCCTTGCCTATTTTCTGTATCACACTTTCTGATCTTTAAAAAATTTTTTTAATGTTTTTATTTATTTTTGAGAGAGAGAGCGAGCACGTGTGCTTGCATGAGTTGGGGAGGGACAGAGAGAGAGGGAGACATGGAATCTGAAGCAGGCTCCAAGCTCTGAGCCATCAGCACAGAGCCTGACTTGGGGCTTGAACTCATGAGCCATGAGATCGTGACCTGAGCCAAAGTTGGATGCTCACCTGACTGAGCTACCCAGGCGCCCCTGATGTGTCTTTTAAAATCATGGACGGGGCACCTGGGTGGCTCAGTCGGTTGAGCGTCCGACTTCTGCTCAGGTCATGATCTCACAGTCTGTGAATTCGAGCCCCGCATCAGGCTCTGTGCTGATGGCTCAGAGCCTGGAGCCTGCTTCCGATTCTGTGTCTCCCTCTCTCTCTGCCCCTTCCCTGCTCATGCTCTGTCTCTTTCTGTCTCAAAAATAAATAAAAACATTAAGAAAAAAAATTTAAAAAAAATCATGGACGAATTGGGTCTGCTTATTTGGAAAGTCATTTCCCCATGGCAGAACCCCTAGGTCACTCTGTCTTTGTGTCTTCCACACAGTAGTTGACACCCAAGTCAAGGGATTGTCCCCATGCTCAATTTATTTTTTTTTGTTTTAATTTTTTAAGTTTTATTTTTTTAAGTAATCTTTATACCCAACATGGGGCTCAAACTCACAACCGTGAGATCAAGAATCACATGTTGTTTAGACTGAGCCAGCCAGGAGCCCTCCCATGTTACATTTCTGAAAAGTTTTGACAAGTCTCTCTTCAGAAAATTGTAATGTTAAGGGAATTTCTAACTAAATTGTGACTTCTAGCTCTCTCACTGCAAATGTTACCTTAGGGCCACTCTGCTTTTAATTAAATCCTTCCTTTACTGTCAACCCACTGAGTCATAATTCCCTTTAAAATCTCCATCAAGAGACCTGGTGGAGAGTTTCTAAGGACACACTACACCCCCCGGGGCAAGAGGCTTCTGTGTTAGAAGTTACAACTAAATTTCCAGTGTCCACTTCTAAAAACCCTGTTTTTATTTTCATTTTTTTCAATGATCTTTATTTTTTTTAATGTTTATTTTTGAGACAGAGAGAGACAGAGTGAGTGGGGGAGGGGCAGAGAGAGAGGGAGACACAGAATCCGAAGCAGGTTCCAGGCTCTGAGCTGTCAGCACAGAGCCTGATGCAGGGCTCAAACTCAGGGACCAGGAGATCATGATGTGAGCTGAAGCCAGACGCTTCACCTATTGAGTCCCCCAGGCGCCCCATTCAATTGTCTTTAAACAACAAGAATTCTTGCTTTTGTGCTTCTTTCCTTCTGGTCTTGACATAGCAGGTTGAGTTATTTGGTGTGTTCCATCAATTAAAATAGATTTTGGATAGGATTCTTCTAGAAACCCATTCTGAGGCAAGGACCCATATGGAAGTGGCTTATTAAGGAAGGTTCCCAGAAGAACCAGTGAGGGAATGGTGAAGTAGGTTCCCAAAGGGGCAGAAATCAGGCAAGATTGCAGGTGACCTCCCAGATACACCTAGTCTTGCTGGGAGCCCTGTGGCAGCAATTAGGCTTCAGGATTTATCTTGTCCTGAAGACTTAGGCTTTTGTATCCCTAGCCAATAACTGGTTAAGGGCTGCCTGGGGTGGGAGGTCAGGTGAACTTGTAAGAATCTCAGGCACTTCCAACCCATCGCATGGTACAGGTGGCGTGGAATGGTAGTTTGTGGGGGTGGGGACAGCGGGAGTCCATTGTTCAAGGGCAAACCTCAGAAAGCTGCGCAAAAGTATAAGCTTTTAGCAGCAAAGCATGCAGAAGCTGGAGGAAGGGTGCATAGCGCTGATAAAGGGGAACTGAGAGCATGGCGGGGAGCCCTACAGTGACCACTTCTTGCAGATAAATCTATTCTCAAAGTACCTGTTATGGGCTGAATTGTGTCCCCTTTAAATTCATATGTTGAATTCCTAACCCTAGCAGTCCTAGCAAACCAGTACATTACCCTTTGCATCTAGAAGCAGAAGAAGGCATCCTCTCTGTAGTTATATCACTTTTAAAGCAAAAAAAAAAAAAAAAAAAAAAAAAAAAAAATCAAATGAAAGCCTTTCTGTATACCTGGATACCCTGTAGAAAGGCCACAAACTTAGTAAAAATACCTATATTTCTATTCTGTTAATGAAGCAATACTGCCTTCATTTCCAATTGCCCCTCATCCAGCCACAACACTGTGCAACATACCAACTACTGCTAAGTATTTTGTAGTCACAGACTTGGATTCTACCTTCTCTGTTTGAACCTACATAAAAAACATTCCAGGGCTTATCTATTTTACTAAGTGATCTAAAACTAATATTATATTTCCTGGTTGCTGAGTCTCATTCAATGTAGTGATGTTCCAGCACTCATCCTGCAGCAGGTGCCTACAAACTGAACAATTAGCTTTCCTGTATAGCCGAAAAGAGCCATGATGCTCTCGTGAAAAAGATTACGGTTATGGTGCCTTGAGTCTACTACATGGCACATAATATCTCTGCTTGAGAACAGCATCTCTACAATATCCAGGAAACAGCTGTTTTCGAGAATCCCAGACATACTCCAATTTCACAGATATACTCTTTATTTGGTATGATTGGAGATTTCCTCTTTTCCTTTCTTGCATAAGAATATGATAAACCAATGACTAATGGAATTCCCTAGTGAAAAAATGCATTTGGCTATCTTTTTTTTTTTTTTGCATTTATATTAACATTACTTATAAGTATGAGATACCAAAACTGCATAAGTCCCTTAACAAGCCTTGGTCAGGGGTGCTTCCAGAGACAAGGTGAGCAGGGAAACACATAATAATAAGAATAAGTGTCTATTGCATTGGGGTCAAATCAGTACCACTTTATATGTAATCAACCTGCCCCAACATGCCTGGCTGTCCCAAGCTAAATGGCTAAAGGTTAGTCTCTTTGCTGACAAATTGGGCAAGAATGATGACAATAACATGCTGAAGCTTGTTAAATGGAAGTCTATATCATTGAGCTGATTTTATTTGTGAATTCATTGAGCAAGTTCTGGACTGGCTGGGGTAGGAAGACTGACTGACACCCACAGAACAGGTCCTCTTGTCTACCAGATTATGGAAAGTCTCCTCCATTTTGAAGATTCACAACATACACAAATCCTTTCATAGTCTGGGCCCATTTTAAGAGGGTCTTAAAAAAAATTTTTTTTAATGTTTATTTATTTTTGTGAGAGACAGAGAGACAGAATGCAAGTGGGGGAGGGGCAGAGAGAGAGGGAGACACAGAATCTGAAGCAGGCTGCAGGCTCTGAGCTGTTAGCAGAGGGCCTGATGTGGGGCTCAAACCCATGAACTGTGATATCATGACCTGAGCTGAAGTTGGATGCTTAACCGACTGAGCCACCCAGGTGCCCCTTTGAGAGGGTCTTAAATCCACCTACATACCTCTTCTTGTCATCCATTTTCTTATCTTGCCCTTTCCAAGTCCCTGACCATACAGCTAACAATTCGTCACCCTTTTAGTATCTCTGTAGGGCCTCATCTCAGGTCAGCTCTCCTAATAGGGAAAGTGGACAACAAGATATGCTACCTGAAGTTCTACCCACTAGAAGGATTTTTCTTCTCTACAGTCTTTCAAGGACACTCTGAATATAATATAATGACCCACAGAGTATAATAGCATACTTTAGGCCACTGCCAGTGTCTTGTGCTGAGTACTCTGTAGAAAGGCTAAAAGCTTTCCCTCTTAGCTTACTGATCATAGAAAGCTCTCTGTGAGGTCCTGGGTATAGGCTGAAGATGGATGACATATGATAGGAGTGGACATACTGGGAATGGAAGCAGTCCATGCAGCCTACTTGTATATTCAGACTTGGGCCTGGTCTTATAAGAACCCCTTCTAACTGATGGATGGGGTGCACTCTATTTTATGGTTTGGGATCAGTTTAGGCTGTATAGTCACCAAATATTTCATGGTTAAGTGTTTTTATACCGTCCTGGAGTCCAGTAGCAAGCCAGGTGCTAGTTCTCAAAAGAGCCATTTGTTGAAGAGATGCTTTCTAAATGATGCTCTATTAGGGCAAAGCTAGCTTCACCTGGCAATTTCAAATGATTGTCCTGGTGACCTCAAGGAACATATGTTTCTATCACACCAGTGTATCTCAAACCAAAGGCCACCAGATCCCATCTTTACTTTGCTCTAACTGACCAAATAAGAGATTAGTTTATGTCTCAATTTTTCCTCCCATCTGCTCCCCTCACCCACTGATTTAAAAAAAAAAAGCAGAAGCAGCAGCAGCAGCAGGAGAAGAAGAAGAAGGAGAAGAAGAAGAAGAAGAAGAAGAAGAAGAAGAAGAAGAAGAAGGAGAAGAAGAAGAAGAAGAAGAAAAGGATGGAGTGTTAGAGAGCCCTTTGGGAAATTTTCCTATATTGGGCTCTGGATCCCATAAAACTGCCATATAAGCATTTATCCTTCTCATGGGAAGCATATGGGATTAACAGACTGTGACAATGGTCTTTTATTTTTCCATAATATTTTAACTTCTGTCTGTTAAAAGGCTTTCACGACCAAAGGAAGTAACTTAAAGAAAGCAATTTATATTATAAAACTTTTACTTCATCTAACACTTGATCTTGCTCTTTTGAGTTCAATGGCTTCACCCGGGGAGATGTGAGTGAGAGAATCCATGCCTTTTTATTATGGAAAGTGGAGAGAATGGAATCAAAAGCCTCCATGCAGCCATCACCCAGCTTCAATGGTTATCAACATCCTGTTCCTCTTATTTATATTTTGTCTTTCTCACCACTAGTTCTTTTTCTTTTGTTAGAATATTTTATTTTTTTCAAACATTTTACGCTTCTTTTTTAAAGTTTATTTATTTATTGTGAGAGAGAGAGTGTGTGAGTGGGGGAAGGGGCAGAAAGAGAGGGAGAGAGAGAATCCCAAGCTGGCTCTGCACCGCCAGTGCAGGTTGATGCGTGGCCCAAACTCACAAACCGTGAGATCATGACTTGAGCTGAAGTGAGACGCTTAACCACCTAGCACCCCTGCTCGAGTATTTTAAAACAATCCAAGACATCATATCATTTCACTTCAGTAAAAATCTCTTAACACATACAGAATATTTTTTTAACACATACAGAATAATTTTATAACCACATCGTAACCATAATTTTATTATCATATGAAATGAATAAATCCTTAATTCATCAAAAAATCAGTCCATGTTCAGTCTTCCCCAATTGTCTCAAATTATATATATATATTTTAATGTTTATTTATTTTTGAGAGAGAAAGAGAGAGCGTGAGCAGGGGAGGGGCAGAGAGAGGAGACAGAGAATCCGAAGCAGGCTCCAGGCCCTGAGCTGTCGGTGCAGAGCCAGACATGGGGCTCCAATCCAGCAACCCATAAGATTATGACCTGAGCTGAAGTCTAATGCTTAACTGAGTGAGCCACCCAGGCACCCCTCAAAATTTCTTTCTATAGTTGGCTTATTCAAATCAGGTTCTAAGGATGCCTGGATGGTTCAATCGGTTGAACGACAGACTCTTGATTTCAGCTCAGGTCATGATCTGTCATGGGATTAAGCCCTGTGTTGGGCTCCGTGCTGAACATGGAGCTTGCTTGGGATTCTCTCTCTCTCCTTCTGCCTCTCCCCTGCTTGCTCTCTCCCTCTCTCTCTCTCTCTTTCTCTCTCCCTCTCAAATTAAAAAAAAAAAATATATATACATATATATATATATATATATATATATGGGCACCTGGGTGGCTCAGTCGGTTGGACGACTGACTTTGGCTCAGGTCATGATCTTGAAGTTCACAAGTTTGAGCCTCACCGTCAGGCTCTGTGCTGACAGCTCAAAGCCTGGAGCCTGCTTCAGATTCTGTGTCTCCCTCTCTCTCTGCCGCTCCCCCATGCTCTCTTTCTCTCTCTCTCTCTCACACACACAAATAAATAAACATTAAAACAATTTTGAATAAAATTTAAATCAGGATCTAAATATAATTATGTATTGCATTTGGTTGGTAGGTATCTTTAGCTTTTCTCTTTTTTAAAAAAGTTAAATACAGGCTTTCTATTGAAGTAATTTATATTTTTTTCCTAGTTCCTAAAATAGGCATCACATTTCTAAACAGAGCAAAAAAAAGCGTTAGCTAGAGAGTCACATATTAGACATTCAGACTGGTCTAAGAAAACTGATAAATGAGTAAATTAATTTGAATAAATTAGAGTTGCACATTCAGAACAGAACTGTAGCTTTCTTTTTTTTATTTTTTTAAGAATCTCTTTTATCATGAGGTAAAGAGATCCTTTTTTTTTTATGTTTATTTATTTTTGAGAGAGAGACAGAGTGCAAGTGAAGGACGGTCAGAGAGAGAGGGAGACACAGAATCTGAAGCAGTCTCCAGGCTCTGAGCTGTCAGCACAGAGCTCAACACGGGGCTGGAACCCACGAAAAGTGAGATCATGACCTGAACCAAAGTTGGACACTTAACTGACTGAGCCACCCAGGCACCCCAGAACTGTAGCTTTCAGTTAGAGACATGTGAACCAAAGGCAAAAACCTGCCAAGATTAAGGCAGTTTTTTTTTTTATGTTTTATTTATTTTTGAGACAGACAGAGCATGAATGGGGGAGGGTCAGAGAGAGGGAGACACAGAATCTGAAACGGGCTCCAGGCTCTGAGCTGTCAGCACAGAGCCCGACGTGGGGCTTGAACTCACAGACCGTGAGATCATGACCTGAGCCGAAGTCCGACGCTCAACGGACTGAGCCACCCAGGTGCCCCAAGGCAGTTTTTTAATTGTTATTTATTTATCTATCTCTTACTGCTCCAGTCAATTAAAGGAAAAGTTTATTGAGGCCGGGGGATGGTGGGGGGGCGCTTGTGGCTCTGGCAGGAGGTCCCCCTGCCGGCCAAGGAAGACCTTCCTGGGGCCATGTTGTTGGTGTGGCCGCACTTCTTGCGGGGGAGCGCTTATGGCAGATCATCTTGTCGCAGTTGTATTTCTGGGCCAGCCGGCGGAGGGAGGGCTCGATGCCACCTCGCAGGCGTAGCACCCAGTGCAGGGTGGACTCTCTGGATATTGTGGTCTGGGAGAGGGCGGCGTCCTCCAGCTGTTTGTCCTGCAAAAATCAGATGCTGCTGGTCAGGCAGGATGGCCTCCTTGTCTTGGATTTTGGCTTTGCCATTCTCAGTGGTGTCACTGGGCTCGACCTTGAGGGTGATGGTCTTGCCCATCAGGGTCTTCACAAAGATTTGTGTGTGTGCAGTTGCTGCCAGCCTGCCTCACTGAAGAGGAAGAGTATTATTTTTTAAATAGAATTTATTATCAAGTTAGCTAACATACAGTATATACAGTGTGCTCATGGCTTCAGGAGTAGATTCCCATGATTCATCACTTACATACAACACCCCAGTGCTCATCCCAACAAGTGCCCTCCTCAATGCCCATCACCCATTTTCCTCTCTCCCCTGCCCCCCCATCAACCCTCAGTTTCTTCTCTGTATTTAAGAGTCTCTTATGGCTTGCCTCCCTCTCTGTTTGAAACTAGTTTTTTTCCCCTTCCCTTCCCCCATGGTCTTCTGTTAAGTTTCTCAAATTCCACATATGAGTGAAAACATATGATCTCTGTCTTTCTCTGACTGACTTATTTCGCTTACCCTCCAGTTCCATCCATGTTGTTGCAAATGGCAAGATTTCATTCTTTCTCATTGCCATGTAGTATTCCATTGTACATATAAACCACATCTTCTTTATCCATTCATCAGTTGATGGACATTTGGGCTTTTTCCATAATTTGGATATTGTTGATAGTGCTGCTATAAACATTGGGGTACATGTACCCTTGTGAATCAGCACTCCTGCAACATCTTATTTTTTATTTTTTAAAAAGTATATACACGGGGCGCCTGGGTGGCTCAGTCGGTTGAACGTCCGACTTCAGCTCAGGTCACGATCTCGCGGTCCGTGGGTTCGAGCCCCGCATCAGGCTCTGGGCTGATGGCTCAGAGCCTGGAGCCTGCTTCGCATTCTGTGTCTCCCTCTCTCTCTGCCCCTCCCCCGTTCATGCTCTGTCTCTCTCTGTCTCAAAAATAAATAAACGTTAAAAAAAAAATTAAAAAAAAAGTATATACACATAATATGCTTTTTTTAAAAAAATTTAAACCCAAGTTAGTTAACATATAGTGTAATAATGATTTCAGGAATAGAATTTAGTGATTCATCACTTACATAAACACCCAGTGCTCATCCCGACAAGTGCCCTCCTTAATGCCCATCACCCATTTAGCCCATCCCACCAGCCACCTTCCCACCATCAACCCTCAGTTTGTTCTCTGTAGTTAAGAGTCTCTTATGGTTTGTCTCCCTCTCTGTTTTTATCTTATTTTTCTTATCTTTCCCCTATGTTCATCTGTTGTGTTTCTTAAATTCCACATGTGAATGAAATAATAGATTTGTCTTTCTCTGACTGACTTATTTTGCTTAGCATAATATACTTTATTTCCATCCATGTTGTTGCAAATGGCAAGATTTCATTCTTTTTGATTGCTGTGTAATATTCCATTGCATGTATATACCACATCTTCTTTATCCATTCATCAGTAGATGGACATTTGGTCTCTTTCCATAATTTGACTATTGTTGATGGTGCTGCTATAAACATTGGGGTGCGTTATGCCCCTTTGAATCAGCTTTTTTGTATCCTTTGGATAAACACCTAGTAGTGCAATTGCTGGCTCATAGGGTAGTCTATTTTTAATTTTTTGAAGAACCTCCATACTGTTTTCCAGAGTGACTCACCAGTTTGCATTCCCACCAGCTGTGCAAGAACATTCCTCTTTCTTCACATTCTTGCCAGCACCTGTTGTTTCCTGAGTTGTTAATTTTAGCCATTCCAGCCGGTGTGAGGTGGTATCTCATTGTGGTTTTGATTTGTGTTTGCATTTCCCTGATGATGAGTGATGTTGAGCATCCTTTCATGTGTCTATTAGCCATCTGGTTGTCTTCTTTGGAAAAGTGTCTATTCATGTCTTTTGCCCATTTCTTCACTGGATTATTTGTTTTTTGGGTGTTGAGTTTGATAAGTTCTTTATAGATTTTGGATACTAACCCTTTATCTGATATGTCATTTGCAAATATCTTCTTCCATTCTGTCAGTTGCCTTTTAGTTTTGCTGGTTGCTTCTTTCGCTGTGCAGAAGCTTTTTATTTTGATGAGGTCCCATGAGTTTTCTATTTTTCCTCCAAGTTCATTTAGTGTTCATCTTGATATTACATAAAGTGCATTGCCAAACTAGAATACAAACTACCAAATACAATTTAAAAAATTTAATTGATATTTAATGCAATTAAAAATAAAAGATGGCATAGAAAGTTCCTTTTGGTTTAGAGTCTTCCTTATACTTATTAGCAGTGTTTTTCTTTTTGCCTTCACATACTTAGTGTAAGAGATTACTGCAAAATCATGGGACTCCAAGGCAAACACTTGGGCATACAGCAGAGTGATGGTCATTGTAAGGAATTGCTTTCTTCCTATGGGAGAAGCAACTCGCATGTTGGCAGTTTCCGAGGAGGAAGTGGAGGGCTTTGTCATCCATCTCCAATACTAAATCTAAAATAACTGTTTAGGATGTCATGTCAAAAGTGACACAGGCTGGAGAACTGTTTCAAATGTTATAACTGAACTCTAGGAAAGTGCACTTAAATTTTTTTTAAATTTAATTTACTTATTTTGAGAAAGAGAGCATGAGAAGGGGAGGGGCAGAGAGGGGGAGTCGGAGAGAATCCCAAACAGGCTTGGCACTGCCAGTGCAGAGTCCGATGCAGGGCTTGAACCCACAAACCAGAGACCTGCGCCAAAACCCAAGAGTCAGCTGTTTAACTGACTAAGCCACCCAGGTGCCCCTAAGAAAGTGCATGTTATAAAGAGGTGCAAGAAAGCCAACACACAGGCATCTGAGGTAGAAGGTGCATCTCCAAAGAAAAGCAGAGATGTTCTCAATCTGCTGACAGAAGGCGTAGGCACCTTTTGGCATGTCTGTGTATATGTGCTTCCATTTCTCAGAGGTGGTAGAGGGGAAGCTCTCCTCTCATGAGGAGGATACTGTATTCAGTGTTCCCTAAGACATTTTTTCCAGGCAGGGTCAAACTGAAGAGAAAGGACCTTACGAAGCAAACCAAAAATTTTGCCACACTTTCAATCCAGAATGTGGAAGAACTGCAAAAGCAGCTTCTTTTCTAGGAGAGCAGTGTAAGCCAGTATATCTGCCCCTGTTTTGCTGAGAGTTCACAGTCAGAATTCTTTTCGTTTTCTTAAGAATTCTAGTATTTTGCGGGCACCTGGGTGGCTCAGTTGGTTAAGCATCCAACTTCGACTCAGGTCATGATCTCACGGTTCATGGGTTCGAGCCCCGCATCGGGCTCTGTGCTGACAGCTCAGAGCCAGGAGCCGGCTTCGAATTCTGTCTCCTTCTCTCTCTGCCCCTCCCCCACTCACACTCTGGGTCTCTTTCTTTCAAAAATAAATAAACATTAAAATTTTTTAAAAAAAATTTTAGTATTTTTGCCAGCTGAGAAATAACGCTGTAGTCAGTGGTCAAAATTGGTACCTCTTCTCTTGAACCTCTGTGTCTTACCTATGATACTGATGTTCAAGAGTGCACCAGAAAATTTGGCATAAACCATCACCACCAGGGACTCACTGTGTATAATGGGAGCCCCCAGCCACTTCTCCAGCAGCTGAGCTCCAAGGGGGCCACCATCTTGCTAGGGCTGAACTTTGCCACTCTTAAGTCTCTTTTAATCAATAGAATGGCCACTCTTTCTTTGTTACTAGTTTCATCTTGGTTTTGTTTTATGCCATCTATTTATTGAAGAAACTGGGTAATTTGTCATATGGGATTTCTCACATTATGGATTTGGATTTGTAATCTTATGATGTGATTTAACATATTTATCTACCCTTCCCATATTCTGTATAAACTGATATCTACATCTGGAGGCTTGATGACGTTTGCTTTTGTCAAGAATACTTCATAAACAGTGCTCTATAGGTTCTACTGCATCAGATCAGAAGGCACAGGGCGTTGTCGTTCAACTTGTAGTGATGTTGAGATTAACCAGTAGGTTCAGGAGTTTCCAGCCTGGTTTAAACTTTGTCATCAACTTTTCATCCAATACTTTTAATAATAATTGATGATCATTGCCTAGATCCATTATTTCATAAAAGAGTGCAAATGGTGGTTTTTCTATTTACACCAATTTTTTTTTTTTGCATTTATTAGCTATAGTTTTTCTGCAAATTACTTTCTGTCATCATAGATTCCAATAGCTTGAAATACGGGTCTTGCAGGAAAGGCACCTGGATCTTTCCCTTCAAAAAAAAATCAACTTTCAGAATAATGAGATGGTACTTTAGTAACATCCAGGGGTAACAAATGAGTTGTTTTTTTTAAGGTACTATAGTTTGGGGTGGGCTTATTATGCAGCAATAGATATTCAAAACAATGAGTCACAAAGGATCAGCATGTAGCGATGAGGTTTCAAAAACTTATCATTATGAACTCATTGATTTTTATATATTCTAAGTGTTTTCATTCTTTGTAGTTAATACTTTTCTTGATGCTGAAATTGTATATAAATGTGTATGTATATGTATATACATATATATATACACATATATATATGTATACATATATATACATATATATATATATATACTTTTATTTTCCTTTCATTAGTACATAAAAAGTATAATACTATACATACCTTTCTGCATGCCACCTTTTTCACTTTTCTCCTGGAGATCACTCTTCAGCAATATATAGAGATGTTCTTCATTCTTTTTAGAGTTTAATAGTGCATGTATGTATTATGGTTTATTCACCTGTCCTGTCCTCTATAGAAAGACATGCTGGGGGTGCCCGGCTGGCTCAGGTTGTAGAGCACGTGACTCCTAGTCTCAGGGTCCTGAGTTCAAGCCCCACGTTGGGAGTGGAGCCTACTGTAAAAATAAAAAAGACATACCAGCTGTTTGCAATTTTTTATTATTACAAAATATGCTGCATTAAATAGCCTTGAGCCTCCATCATTTCAAGTGTTTGCCATTTTATCTCAAGTATATATACCTAGAAGGGAGGTTGCTTGGACAAAGGGTAAATGCACCTGTAATTCTGCTGGCTGTTGTCAAATCTGGCTCCAAGGTTGTACCATTTTCATCCCCATCAGCAACACATGAAAATACCTGTTTCTCTGCAGTCTCACCAACTCAGTCTGTGGTCAAGTTTGGGATTTCTACAGATCTGATAGATAAGTAATGGTATCTCAGTTCAGTTTAAATATGTATTTGTCTTAGAATGAGCAAGGTTAAGCATCTTTACATATGTTTCAGAGTATTTGCATTTATTTTTCTATAATTTTCCCATTTTTCTACTAGGTTGTTAGACTAGGATTTGAGTTTCTTTTCAATAGTTAGAAATTTTATATATATCAAGGATATTGGCTGTTTGTGATATTAGTTACAGTTTTGTCCCATTTTTTAAATTTAACTTTTGACATTGCTGATGGTATTTTAACTTTTGACATTGCTGATTGTATTTTGGGCAGCCATTTAATTTTTTTTTTAATTTTAGCTAGACAAATTTACCCATTTTTCCTTTATTGATTCCAGATATGGAATCATAGTTAGGAAAGTCTTCCTCCTTCCTAGGTTGTAAAGAAATTGACCTATGTTTTCCTCTAGTATTTGAGTGATTTAATTTTTTTACATTTAGATACCTGACCCGTTTGGAATTTATCCTAGTGTAAGGTGTGAGGAATGGATCCAATTTTACCTTATCCACATGGCTATCAGTTTTCCAATGCCATTTGTTTATCAAACACTAAATTTCCATATGCCTTTGGAATGTATCTTTGGATTTTATATCCTCTTCCATTAGCCATCTGTCTACGCACCAATAACATAATGTTTTAATTACAGGGGCTTTATAAATGTTTCAGTGTGGGGTAGGACTAGTCCCCCATTGCTATGTTTTGGGGATAGGGGGAGATTCCTGGCTAGTCTTGTATTTATTTTCCAAAATAACTTTATAATTGACTTGTCTGGCTCCAGAAAAAAAAAATAATAACTTGGATATTTTTCTTGGGATCACATTAAGTCTATAAATTTTAACTTGGAGAAAGCTCATGTCTTTCTGATACTGATTCTTTTCTGATAAAAAATATGGCATTTTTTCCATTTGTTCAAGTCTACTTTTTGTCCCATAAGAATGTTTTATGGTTTTTCTCATGTAGGTTTTACACAATTCTCATTAAATCTGTGCTGCATTTTGTTTTATTTTGCTTACGGTATTGTAAATGGCATCTGGGATCTTCTTTTCCATTATTTTTTCCAAGTGGTTACTATTGTGACTGTTTCTTCCCAGAGGTGATGAAAACTTTATTTCTGTATGTTAATTTTATATCTTTCTACTTTACAAAATCCTTTTACTATTCACAGGAGGTTTTCACTCATTACAAGTTTCTTAGAAACATATCGTCTGCACATGTATGTAATTTTATCTCTTCTTTTTAAATTCTTATGCCTCTTGGGGCACCTGAGTGGCTTAGTCGGTTAAGCTTCTGACTCTTAATTTCTATTTAGGTCATGATCCCAGGGTCGTGGGATTGAGCCCCATGTCGACTCTGGGCTGACAGTGCAGAGCCTGCTTGGGATCCTCTCTCTCTCTCCTTCTGCCCCTCTCTCCCCCTTTGCACTCTTTCTCTCTAAAACAAAACAGAACAAAACAAAGCAATTCTTATGCTTCTAATTGTTTTTTCTTGTATTAAATTAGTGGCCATCCTTGTCTTATTTCTGATTTTTGCCTTGAGTTCTAACGCTGATTATCTGATATCGACTGAGTGTCTTACAATTCAATTTAGGTTCTGACAATAACGACCCACAGTTAGTGAAAACTCCACAGGTTAATGTTCTCAGTCCCACAAGACTGACTCCACATCAGATGCTGGTTGAAAGTTCTGGGTGGTGTTCCAAAGCTGCTTGCACTTTTGTTTTGCTGGCTACATCTGCCTTGCTGGGGCTTCTTACAACCACCTCAGGTTGGTAATTCACTAGAATCACTCACAGAGCTCAGGAAAATGCTATATTCACACTTACCATTTTATTATAAAGGATACAAATGAACAGCCAAGTGTAGAGTACATAGGGCAAGGTCTTGAGGGGAAGGGGCTGGGCCACAGAGTTTCCATGCCCTCTCCTTACAGAATCTAAGCCTGCTACCCTGCAAGCCTATCAAGGTTTTTACTAACGGGAATCTCCCTTGGCCTTGTGGTTCAGGATTATTAAATCATTGTCTGCAAGATTGGACTCAATCCGGAGCCCCTCTCCCTTTCCCCAAAGTTGGTATGGGTTGGGGGGGGGGTTGCTGAGATTTCCAACCCTCTAATCACATGGTTGGCTCCTCTGGCCCTAGCCCCTGTCCTGAGGCTATCAAACCCCTCCCATGAATCATTGCTATGAATCATTTTATTAGCACAAACTCAAGGATTGAGTTTCTAAAGTATTGAGTTTATAAACTCAAGTGTCAAGGGACTTGTTATGAATAATAAGACATTGCTATCAACTCAGGAAATTTCTAGGGTTTTTGAAGCTCTGTGACAGAAACCTAGGACAAAAACCAAGTTTATTTTTTATTATATCACAAACAGGAAAGCCTCTAGTGTTTGCCCACTAATATTGATGTTAAATTTGGGGTCAAGACGTATAATGGAAGTATCCCTCAATTTCTGTTTCATTGAGTCTTTAACATGTATGGGCTTTGAATTTGTCAAATGCCTTTTCAGGATCTATGGAGGTTATTAGTTCATTTTCTGCTTACATGTATACATTTGTTACATTATGTTGACAGATTTCCTCATATTAAATGATCTTTGTATTCCAGAAATAAATCCCACGTGGTTATGTATTTATTTAATGTGCTATTGAGTTATGTTTGCTAATGCTTTACCTTTTTATTCATTTACTATCCATATTATACTTTTTTCACAAAAAGAAATTAGAAGTTATTTCTTCATCTTCTATGCTCTAGGATTGTTGAAGTAACATTCAGATGATCTTTTCTTTAAAGGTTTAGTATGAGTTCTCTGTGAAGCCATCTTGGCCTGATACTTTTTTTTTGGGTTTCTGTTTTACAAATTTGTATTTCTGTATAATTCTGTCTGTTGAGACTTTATGTCTCTACTGAGGTCAATTTTGGTAAATTACATTTGCCTAGAAAGTTATCTATTTCATTGAGATTTTCATATTTATTTGCATAAAATTATACAAATTAGTAGGCTATGTTTTAATGGCCACGTATCCCTTATCATTTAACTTGTATATTTGTACCTTCTCTCTTAAAGAAAAAGCTATCTAGGGGCGCCTGGGTGGCTCCGTTGGTTAAGCGTCAGACTTTGGCTTAGGTCATGATCTCACGATCCGTGAGTTCGAGCCCCACGTTGGGCTCTGTGCTGACAGCTCAGAGCCTGGAGCCTATTTCAGATTCTGTGTCTCCCGCTCTCTCTGACCCTCCCCCATTCATGCTCTGTCTCTCTCTGTCTCAAAAATAAATAAACGTTAAAAAAAAAAAAGAAAAGAAAAAGCTATCTAATAGTTGTCTACATTATTAGTGTTTTCAAATAATGAGCCTTCCTATTAAGTGCTACTTTTACTGTTTCTGTTTTCTTGGTTCACTAATTTTTCAGCCTTAGCTTATTAATTCCTTCCTAGTGCTTTCCTTTGGTTTTCTTTGAACTTTTTCTGTCTCTGTGATGCCAATGTTTCACTTATTTACTTTCATTTCATTGATATAGGTATCTAATGGTATGAAATTTCCTCTGACACTGGTTTTTACTGTGGATCATTTTTTCAGATGTGATGATTTCATTATTAGTAGTATTACTTTCAAAAATTTAGAGTTTTTTATTGTCCCTTCTTTGCAGGGATCACTTAAAAATATGTACATTAAGGGGCACCTGGGTGGCTCAGTTGCTTAAGCGTCTGACTTTGGCTCAGGTCATGATCTCACAGTTTGTGAGTTCGAGCCCCACGTCGGGCTCTGTGCTGACAGCTTGGGGCCTGGATCCTGCTTCGGATTCTGTGTCTCCCCCTCTCTCTGCCCCTCCCCCACTCGCCCTCTGTCTCTGTTTCAAAAATAAACATTAAAAAAAATTAAAAAGAAAAAGTATGTGCATTAAAAGAAACTTTTCCAAGTGGAAGAAACTTGCTTATTATCACAGTTGCTAGCACTGCAGTCAGACAGCACTGTGTGTTGTTTGCATTTTATTGCATTTTTTCTTTATGGCCTGAGATAGACATATTCCATTCCATGTGCAATTCAAACTGAGGTGTATTCCCTAACATTGGGATTCAGAACTTGATATATATTTGTAAGAGTTACCACATTGGGGGCGCCTGGGTGGCTCAGTAAGTTAAGTGTCTGACTCTTGATTTCAGCTCAGGTCATGATTTCCCAGTCCGAGTTCGAGCCCCGCATCAGGCTCTCGGCTGAAAGTGCAGAGCCAGGTTAGGATTCTCTCTCTCCCTCTCTCTCTCTCTCCTACTCTCTCTCTCTCTCTCTCTCTCAAAATAAATAAATAAACTTAAAAAAAAAACACTTGAAAAAAAAGTTACCGTATTGATTATGTTGTGAGGTCAGCGCAACTCAAAGTAGCATCTACTGTGTCACTAAGCACACAGCAGTTCACCTGATCCCCCTACTTTGGTAGCAAGACTTTCCCCATGAAGGAAGTGGTGAATTGATTTATATTCTGGAGCAAGCTTCTTATCTCACTGCATCTGGTAACCACAGTTCATGAACTGGCTCCACCTATAACCACATTTTCGTAGCACTGGATTAGGTGTCCTAAATCCGTATTCATTTTTTTGTCCATGTGATTTGTTTTCAACTGAGAGTAATGTGTGAAACTCTTCTCTTGTTTCTGTGTTTCTGGTTCAGCTGCTGCATTTCCCGGAGTTTTTACTTTATGAAAGTTGTTTGCTGTGTTATGAAGCAGATGTATATCTCCATGGTTAATTGAGCCGTTAACGTTATTAAAAAGCCTTCCTTTTTCTTTTTAATGCTTCTAGGTTGGAATTCTTCCTTGACAGATAAGATATCAATGACATGATTCTTGTATTCTTTGTGTTTTATGTTTTGCTAGTATATATTTGTCTGTCCATCATGTTATTTTTAAACATTTTTTGGTTCTTTGTTTTAGGTGTGTGTCTTCTATGTAACAGGGTTAGACTTTGCTCTGATGATTCAAAAAAACTTTTATTTAATATGTGAGTTTGCCTCATTTATATTATTGATAGAGAATAACATGTTTTTTCTTTTTTTTATTAAAAATTTTTTAATGTTTATTTACTTTTGAGAGAGAGAAAGAGAGCAGGGGAGGGGTGGAGAGAGAGGGAGACACAAAATCTGAAGCAGGTTCCTGGCTCTGAGCTGTCAGCACAGAGCCTGACAGGGAGCTCGAATCCACAAACCGTGACATCATGACCTGAGCCAAAGTCAGACACTCAACTGACTGAGTTATCCAGGCACCCCTAACATGTTTTTTTTTTTTCTTTTTCAATTTAAAATATTTCACTATATGGTTATCTGCTTCTCTTTCTCTTTCTTTCGAGCTTCAAAAAAATATTTCTTTTGGAATTTAGGGAGCTCTAAATTTTGTTCTAATTATTACCTTCATAATAATTCCTTTGCAAAATACCATTTTCCTTCGTCTTTTTAAGATAATAGTCTACCAGTCCCCCACTTTGAGCATTATTAACATTAACAAGTTACAACTTCTTCACCTTCTGCTCCCTCTCCCTGACATCTGGTTAAAAGTAATATATTATTATTACCTCTTAATAACTGTAAGACGATTGGTGAGCTTACCCCGTTTTTCATATATTCTCCCTTTCTTGGGGCACCCAAGTGGTTCAGTTGGTTAAACGTCCGACTCTTGATGTCAGCTCAGGTCTTGATCTCAGGATTGTGAGTTTAAGCCCCGCATTAGGCTCTTTGTTGAACATGAAGCCTACTTAAAAAAAAAAAAAAAAAGATTTATATTTTTCCCTTTCTTTCCCCCATTTTTGATATTGCACTTTATCTATAGTGTCAGAGCATGGAACAAGTACATGCTATTCTGTCACCCTTACTCTTGACATTTGCTATTAGTTCTACAACTAAATATGTTCCATATTTACCTCCAATCCTTGTTTTGAAGCTTTTCTAGTTGTTTCACGGTTGTATGAAGTTCATTTTCTAGTAGATTCTTCAGGAATGATCTCATTTGCCAAGGTTTTGGATGTTCATAACTATTTGTCTATTGCCTTTATGCTTTCTGGTCATTTTAGCTGGATATAAAATGCTTGGCCCACATTTCCTTGAGTATTTTAAGTATGTTACTTTATTGTCTTCTGGCATAAAGTGTTTTGGTCAAAAACACTGATGCAAACCTGATTTGCTTTTACTTACAAGTAATTCAGTCTTCTTGCTTCACCCAAGGTCATTCCCCTTCCTGGGATAGCCCACATCTGATGACTGCTTGGGATAGGAATATAAGGGCCTGGTCTCACTTCATCTACAGACAACTCTGAAGGGTCATCTCACCTTCAGAGGACCTCCTAGGGCCAACTCAGGCCTGGTTGAGATTTTATCACAGCCCAACTTCTCCCTCTAATACAATAATGTTAATAATAGAAAAGCCCAAACCTGCTTTTCCCCTTTCCCTTCTCAGGTGTTGGTACCGAGAATACGATCTAACTGATATCATATGATCTCTGTTTCAGAGTATGCTTCTCAAAGACCTTAACCCACAGTACCGTTTTCATGAGGGGAGAGGCAGAGACTTAACACACCATCTCACCTCCAACTTACTCTGCTCTTTTGCTCTAAAAAAAAACCCCTATGTTTGCTCTTGCCTAGAGATGGAAAGCAAATATGTAGCTTCAGTAAACTGCCTGCTTAAAAGCCTCACCCCCCAACTTTGTTTAGAACCCATATTTGTGGGGTTTCCAGTGGGGGAGGGGCAAAGAGAGAGGGAGACAGAAAATACCAAGCAGGCTCCATGTTGTCACCGCAGAGCCTGATGTGGTGCTCGAACCCATGAACCATGAGATCATGACCTAAGCTGAAGTCCCACGCTTAACTGACTGAGCCCCACATGTACCACCCCCCACTTTTTAAAAGTTTATTTATTTGGTTTCTTTCTTTCTTTCTTTCTTTCTTTCATGTTTACTTATTTATTTTTAATGTTTATTTTTGAGAGAGAGAGACAGAGTGTGAGCAGGGGAGGGGCAGAGACAGGGGGAGACAGAGAATCTGAAGCAGTCTCAAGGCTCTGAGCTGTCAGCATAGAGTCTGATGCAGGGCTCGAACCCATGAACCATGAGATCATGACCTGAGCTGAAGTCTGATGCTTAACCAACTGAGCCACCCAGGTGCCCATGGTTTCCTTTTTTCTTAAGCGTAGCCTTCAGTATCTCAAACAAATTAAGAGCTGAGATAGGATATCAAAAGTGTCACCACTTGTGAGCATGAGGAGAGTAGTGAGAGGTGCCAGAGGTGTGAAAGGTGCCAATTTCCACTGGTGTGACAGCGTTTGTGCCCTCGGTGCTTGGCTGCACTTCAGACCCTCCTTTCAGCCACCAGCCCCCATCACCCCATTGCCCCATCGTCCCATTGCCAAAACCAGCTGTGGGTCTTAGGACTGTTTGGATAATTTAAAAATCTTTCCTTCAAGCAGAGAATGGGAACAGTATAAATAATATCTGGATAGTGTTTGGCAATTGTTTTGATAGGGGAAAAAGAAAGTAAGACCCTTTTGATCAGTCTGTCTCTGAGTGCAATTTCAACTTCTATCCTATTTGTATAATACGAAATCAAAGTAGTCTTATTTATGGAGGGGCATTCCCCTCTATATTTTGGCAGACTCTGGAATGAGATCTGCTCTATAAAGTTGTTACTCCTATTTTCAAATCCACTATTTCATTTTTACACAAAATAATACTGAGGGACGGTGACAGTGATCGCTGCTTTCCGTGTTCCTGACTTTAAGGCGGTGCATTTAATCATTTAATATGGCTAATATTTAGCCATTTAATATGATGTTTGCTCTTAGTTTCTTGGAAAGGAAAATAGACTTTTTTTTTAAATTAAAAAAAATGTTTATTCATTTTTGAGAGAGAAAGAGAGAGACAGCGAGAGTGGGGGAGGGGCAGAGAGAGAGGGAGACACAGAATCTGAAGCAGGCTCCAGGCTCTGAGCTGGCAGCACAGAACCCACAGACTCTGAGATCATGACCTGAGCCAAAGTTGGCTGCTTAAACAACTGAGTCACCCAGTGCTCCAAAAAAATAGATTAACTCTTTGTCATAGTTAGGAAATACCCTGTGTGCCTTGTTCTACTCAGCGTTTTTGCCAGAAATGGTTCTTGAATTTTCTCAGCTTCTAATTGTATAATTCTCAATTTAATTTTATCAATTAGATTGATGGATTTCCTATCTTTAAAGGCCTGAAGTAAATTCTATTTTTTTAGGTTTATTCTTAGGTGGTTAATAGTTTTTGTTGCTATTGTGCCTGGAACCTTATTTGCTATTACATTTTCTAATTGGTTATTGCCGGTATATAGGAAAGCTATTGATTTTTCCACTTTGATCTTGTATGTGGTCACCTTGCTAAATTCCCTTATTAGTTCTAATAGTTTGTCAATTGATTTTTTTAGGTTTTTCTATGTAAGTGATAGTATCCTCGGCAGCTAATGACACTTTGCCTCTTTCTTTTTTAATGTTTATACCTCCTATTGCTGTCCTTCCCTTCTTGAATTGGAGAGAACATCTGATACCATTTTGAATAGTAATGGTGATAAAGGTCCTTCTTTTCTTGCTTCTGACTTCAATTGGAATGTGTCTATTGTTTCACCATTAGGTGTGGCATTTGCTGTCAGTTTTTATCATTGTTTTACCAAAAACAAACAACGTATGACATTAAGTTTCCTAGTTTCTGGGAGATTTTTTTTTCTTTTAGATCATTAACGGGTATTGAATTTATTAAGATAGTCATATTTAAACTTATTGATTATGAATATAATAAGTTAAATTGATATATATTCTAACAGTGAACAATCTTAGCAATGCTGGGATAAATCCTCTTTGGACTTGATGAATTGTTCTTTTAATACACTGCTGGATTTAATTTGTTAACATTTTATTTAGGATTTTTGCTTCACTGTTCATACGTGGAATCATGTATATATTTTTTCTCTTGTCCTCATCTACCTTTGTTTTCAGGATATGCTTGTCAGTGAAATGTATCAGGTGGCTTTCCATCTTTTCTTTCTTCTCTTTTTTCTTTTTTAATCTTATCCTTCTTTCTTTTTTTTTGGATGAATGACAATTTCATTTTTTACACTTAAAGACTGATTAAAAATGATTACTAATGCTATAAAGAAAACCCAACATCTCAGTTGAGAAGTATGGTAACTATATTTACTCACTAATTACTATTTAAGTTTTGTAAAACAACTTGAAAACATCAACATGCGTGTTTAATGCCAGTACAATGGATTCAAGACCAAGTATACATATTACATGGTACACACACCAAGGCTGGTTCAAGACCAAGTATACATATTACATGTTACACGCACCAAGGCTGGATTATAAATGATCATAGTGGTCATCATCATCATCATTATTGTCACCTTCACATTTCATTTAATACCTTTGAAGATTCATTGGCAGTATCTTGTGATAACAACATATTAGTGGCCATGGATTAATCGATCATTCTTTTTTTAAAATTTCTTTAAGTTTACTTATTTATTTTCAGAGAGAGAGAGAGAGAGTGTGAGCAGGGTAGGGGCAGAGAGGGGGGGAGAGAGAAATCCCAAGCAGGCTCTGCACTGTCAGCAGGCCCGATCTCGGGCTTGATCTCGTGAGATCATGACCTGAGCCCAGATCAAGAGTCTGTGGTTTAACCAACTCAGCCACCCAGCCACCCCGGGATTAATCAGAACATTCTGATTAATCAGCAACATCTGCTGACGTTGTAGGAATTGAGGCTTTCACATCTGGGAACTGTGAAGTGGGCATCTGTATGGCAATCCCTTGCCTTATGAGGGACATTGGAGTCCCTACCTTAGCTGAAACAGACATGATTTGTGGGGTTGGTGTGCCTATAGTGGGAGTACTTGGGCTGCTAGCAACTGAACCAACATTTAGCCATGGAGCTATTATTCTTCCTGTAGAAGTAGTTGCTTTTTTTGGTAGAGGCTTAAGTGTGTAGTTTGGAGCAGTCAAGCAATATTGATCAAATGGCAATCTGGGGCCTGAATATGGCTTGATCAATGGAAAAGAGGTTTGATTTCTTTGCCTGGCAATATCTAATAAAAATTCTCCTGGGGGAGGAGAGGTAAAAGACTGGTCAGAGCAACACTGGATTGCCAATTGCACATTATCTGCATCAACAATAGCTATCTTAGCATGGCTTCAATAAATTTTTGTATCATTTAGAATTGTGGTCACAAATTATAAGGCAAACTCCAACACCTGATTTGTAATTTTCGCCTCACATCTGTAATCTCCATATCTCTCAGGATTTCAGCCATTATCTGTGCATCTTTTTGTTTTATTTTTATTTTTTTTAACGTTTTATTTATTTTTGAGATAGAGAAAGACAAAGCATGAACGGGGGAGGGTCAGAGAGAGGGAGATACAGAATCTGAAACAGGCTCCAGGCTCTGAGCTGTCAGCACAGAGCCCGATGCGGGGCTCGAAATCACGGACCGGGAGATCATGAGCTGAGCCGAAGTCGGAGGCTTAACCGACTGAGCCACCCAGGCGCCTCCTATTTTTAAATGTTTATTTGTTATTGAGAGAGCACAAGCAGGGGAGGGGCACAGAGAGAGGGGGACAGAGGATCTGAAGTGGGCTCTGCATTGACAGCAGTGAGCCCGATATGGGGCTTGAACTCACAAACCAGGAGATCATGATCTGAGCTGAAGTTGGATTGACTGAGCCACCCAGGTGCCCTATCTGGGCATCTTAAAAAAAAAAAAGTTTTTGGGGGGCGCCTGGGTGGCTCAGTGGGTTAAGCGACTGACTTCGATTCAGGTCATGATCTCACAGGTTCGTGGGTTTGAGCCACGCATCGGGCTCTGTGCTGACAGCTCAGAGCCCCTGGAGCCTGCTTGGGATTCTGTGTCTCCCTCTCTCTCTGCCCCTCCCTCGCTCATGTTCTGTCTCTCTCTCTCTCTCTCAAAAATAAACATTAAAATTTTTTTTTAAGTTTTTTTTTTTTGTTGTTGTTTTTGTTTTTTTTTTTGAGAGAGAGAGAGAGAGTATGTGCGTGTGTGAGCAGGGGGAGGGGCAGAGAGAGGGAGAGAGAGAAATCCCAAGCAGGCTCTGCACTGTCAGCAGGCCCGATCTCGGACTTGATCTCGTGAGATCATGACCTGAGCTTAAATCAAGAGTCCGATGCTTAACTGACTGAGCTACCCAGGCGCCCATCTGTGCATCTTTTGGCATGCTCTTGGGAGAAGCCGTCTCGCCAGACTCCATGATATCCAGTCATCAGACTTCTTGAGCTAAATCACCCACATGAGTGTATTTCAGTCCCGTTCTTGATACAAGTTCTTTGCCTGGCATGGTTTTCCCCACTCTGGGCATAGCTTGCCTGCCCCACTCTCCAGCTCTGCCCCAACATGTGCACTGACTAGTGGACAGAATGTTCAGCCTTTTCCTATTACCTTAATTTGTGTAATAAGTGAGAATTATGTATTCTTTGAAGCATTCCTCTCTTAGACTCTGATATTGTGCTACTTTCATAATTTGAATTGAGAAACATTTCAATTTCTTATATGCTCTGAAGTCAACTTCAATAAATGAGAAATAATCTGTTCCTTGATGGTCAACTAGAACTCATCTGTTTATAATTTTCAGCCTGCTACCTTTTAAAATTGTAGCTCAATAACAATATTTTTAGTTTTCCTATCGTTATTGCTCTATTTGGTCTTCTAATTCTTCTTGGACTAACTTCAGCCACTCGTTCTTACCAGAAAACATACCAGAAATTATGGTTTTTAACTGATAAAGATGTTGATATCAGAACAGTCATGAATTTGGTATTTATTTTTGGGCAGTGAAAACCCAGCTAATATCAAAGGCCGCCCTTGGCCTGCCACTAATAGATTATCACCTGCAATTGATTATCACCTGAATGAAAGATGCACTGAAGGCAAAGCTTTGGGGAATCAAATGGTCTCTGCTACAGAAAAGCATGAGAACAGGGGGCTTTGGGAACTACAGTGAAGAGGAGTTTCTTTCTGGACAGAGTAAAGGCAAAATTGTCGAGCTCAATACCCTACAATTTTGGCTCAAGACAAGTCCCAAACCATTGACTTTCTGTGTCTAAGAAAAATAATTTACCTCTTACAGCCATGGGACTGTGTATAGTGGAAAATCAAATCCAAAGCGTGGTGCTGGAAATTATCGTAGTACAATGTCAGGTGTATCGACAGCTTTGCCAGGCCTCTTGTGTGAATGCTGGCGCACTGACCAGAAAAGAAAGCATTCGGATGACGTGAAGCATTCAAAATCCTACCCCCTTGAACCTTCCTCGCCAGCAGAAGTTCCTCTTCCTCTGCTGAGGTTAATGAGCGACTCCTGATAATCCTTGTCAACAGGAAGAAGTAGTGACATAGTTCTGTGAAAGGCTTCTGTTGACCCCTTCTGGTAAATCAAGAATGTGCCAGGATCACAGCATCTTAGATTCAATGAAATAAAACCAACTCCATGAAAATACATTGCAAGGGTGTTTCTGGAGGTTCAGTGTTCTAGTGAGTGTCACAATGTCCCCTCTCAAGTACATGTTGCTTCACCTTATACCCTCCTACCATATGAAATGGGAAGAGTATCATATTTCATTGGTTCACATTAAAAAATAATTTATTAAAGTAAAATTCACATAAGTTAACCATTTCAACGTGAACCATTCAGTGGCATTTAGTACATTCACAATGTTTTTTCCTCACATTTTAACATCTCAGGCATGAGAATTCATCTTGCAATGAATGGTATGTTATGGTTTAATTGATAGTGCTTTTAAAAAAAAACTTAAAAAAAAGTTTTATTTATTTATATCTGAGAGAAGGGTGGGGGGGGAGAGAAATAGAGAGAAAGAGAGAGAGTCCCAAGTAGGTTCTGCACTGCCAGTGCAGAGCCTAATGTGGGACTTGAACTCATGAACTGTGAGATCATGACCTGAGCCTAAATTAAGAGTTGGATGCTTAACCAATTGAGCCACCTAAGGGCCCCTAATTGATAGTGCTTTTAAAAATCTTCGTAGTGAAATATGAACGAAGGGACACGTTTCAGTTGATGGTGACTTAGAATAGTAGAAATATGGTACTTGGTGGTCTTAGATTTTTGAGGAGCATACATCATATCTGGGTGTCTTTCACCCCACTTCTTTACTGAGTGACCTGAAAGGCTGTCAGCTTTGGGAAGAATCCAGAACAAAGGAAAACTGTCCAGTTGGTCTAGGCTGCAATGTGAATAGGCCCCTTGGTTTCCATGACCCACCAGACCCAATCATGTTGATATCACCATGCTGATGGAGCAAGCCCAGAAAGAACATTGCAGAAGAAGCCCCTGGGATTTATGAAGAAAGCTGTGCACTGTTTGGCAAATAACTGATCTTCCTTGGAGAAACAGCTTTATCTTACTATGGGGCCCTGATAGACACTGAATGCTTGTCCATGGGACAATCAGGTGACCTTGCAAACTGAACTGCCCAACACGGCCTGCAAACTATTTGGTCCATTATAAAGTCCTTAGTGTCCATAGCATTCATCCTCAAGAAGAAAGGATATAAATGAGTCCAGACCTAAGCTCGTTCTTTTTTGCTACCCATCTTTTGGCCAACACCTATGGTCTCAGGAGGCAGAGATTGAATGGATGAAAAAGAGCAAAACTCAAATATCTGCTATGTATAAGAGATGCACTTAAAATGTAAACAAACTGGGGTGCCCGGCTGACTCAGTTGGTAGAACATGTGACTCAATCTCAGGGTCATGAGTTCAAGCCCCACATTGGGCGTGGAGTCTATTGAGGAAAAAATTAAAATGTAAACATACCAAAAAGATGAAAGAAAACAGAAGGAAAAAGATATACCATGAAACAGCAAGCTTGTGAAGGCTGGAGTGGCAATAATATCAAATAAAGTATAAGACAAAGACTCTTACCAGAGATAAAGATATTTCATAATAATAAATGGGTCAATTCACCAGAGAGATATAACAATTATAAATGTGTATATGCCTAATAACAGAGATTCAAAATACATGGAACAAAAAAAGGACAGAATTAAAGGAAGAAACAGATGATTCCACAATCATAGTTAGAGATTTTAATCCCCTCTCAGCAATTGATACAATAGACAAAAAAATCAATAAAAGCAGATTATTTGAACAATACTGTCAATCATCTTGACCTAATTAATATTTACAGAACTCTATGCCAAACTGTGAAACACACGTTTTTTAAGGTATACATGGTATGTTCACCAATGGACCATATGCTGGGCCATAAAACAAATCTCAATAAATTTAAAAGGATTAAAATTATATAGAACATGTTCTCTGGCCACTGTGGAATTAAATTAGATATCAATGATCATAAGAGACCTAGAAAACTCTCCAATATTTGGAAATATAGTAAGCCGCAGAGTTCTAAATAATCCATGGATCAAAGAAGCAATCAAAGGGAAATTAGAATGATAATGAAAATGGAACATAATTTGCAGGATGCAGCTAAAGCAATATTATGGTGAAACTTACAACATCAGGTATTAAGAATGGAAAACCCCTTACATTTTATCATGGAATGCTGACTTGCATCCCCACCTTTATGGTTCAGGGAATGGGATCATTCTCAGTTCATGTCAGGCAGTTCCAGTCTCATAGTTAGGTTTCGTGGTCAGGCATTCAGTTTCTACGAGGCCCAGGTATAAGCCAGAAACTGCTTCGCAAGTAGCGGCCAGTCATTTGCAGTCGGGATCACAGCCTTACTTCAGAATCCTGGGTGCCCAGGCTCTGATTCTCCTACTGGGATTGCTTGAAAGTATATATAAGATCTTTGTCACAAAATACTTCCCAGACCATTGGGTCTGTTGAATAGTCAGGCCCAATTGCTCACACAGCTTGCACTGCGACCTGGATCCACTGGAGAACCCCCTTTTTGAGCCAGGATCCTCTCTAAACTTCCAGGTTACCCGGTAAATGAGCGAGAGCAACATGCCCAAATGTCGTACATGTGGCCTCCAAACCCAAAGAGGACTGCCGAGCTTTGTAACCCTTTCTTTGAGGTGGGTGGTACAAGGTGTGATGTCTTGCCTCTGACTTTGATTCTGATTTATTTATTTAGTTAATTTAGAAAAGCAAAAGAGTTGACTCGCAAAGAAGTTTGTAAAGGACTCCAGACTTTAGAAGGACCGGCTCGCCAATACAAACATCTATCTATCTATCTATCTATCTATCTATCTACTTTTAAGTTTTATTTTATTTATTTTGAGAGAGAGAAAGAGAGAAAGTGGGGGAGAGGCAGAGAGAAGGAGAGAGAGAATCCCAAGCAGGGATTCAGGGCTTGATCTCATGACCATGGGATCATGACCTGAGCCGAAATCAAGAGTCAGACACTTAACCCACTGTGCCACCCAGGCACCCCCAAACATGTATTTAAAAGAATAAAAATGTCTTAGATTGAGCGGTTATAGCAGAACTACTACAGACTTGGTGGTTTAAACAGAAACTTATTTTATCACAGTTCTGGGAAGACTGCTTTGCCAAAAAACAAAAAACAAAAAACACACAAAAAAACCAGAACCTTATCATAGTTGTGGGAAGACTGCTCTGCCAAAAAAAAAAAAAAAAAAAAAAAAAAAAAAAGAATTAGAAGCCAAATGGCATCAAACAGTCTGGAGTGACAGAGTGAGAGTGGAGTGAGGGAAGGAGCCAGGAATACACTCTGGAAAGCTGAAAACTGTCGGTAGGAAACCCGCCAGGGAAGGAGAAGAGAGATGCATGCAAGAGTGAGAATTCCAAAAAAGTTGAAATGGTGAGGGGAGAGAACTCCCGAGAGACCCGGAGTATGTGGAGGTGAGGGGGCCAACAGCAGTCTTTTCCTTTGTGGCAGATGGGGCAGGAGTGCCCACTCAGCTGCAGGTCTGGAGACTCAGTGCTGGGGATTTGGGGGCTGCCCAGAGAGCCCCCCAACAAGGCCTCACTCCAGAATCAGACTGCTTGGTGTTGGTGTGGCTTTTGTCCTTCAGCCATTCTCAGAAGAAGTCTTCATCTTTCTTGATCACAAAACTGGTCAGGGACCACACAGTCTCCATCAGAGCCCCTGTCCCCCAGCTTCTTGCCCCAGACTTCCTGGTCCCAGCCAGTTCCCCATGGGCTTCCCCCCCCCCGCCAGTGGCTCTGCCTGAAGTCTTGGTGCCTTAGGAAGGCAGCATCTTGATCAGGCCTAAATGCCAGCTCCAGTTCCTATCTACTTTGTTTCTTCTTATTGAGGAATAACTTTCGTACAACAAAGTGCACAGTTTTTTGTTTTTTTGTTTTTTTTTTGAGAGAGAGAGAGAGAGAGCGCGTGTGCAAGCACCCAAGGAATGGGGTTGGAGGGAGGGGAAGATTCAGAGGGAGAGAGAGAATCCCAAGCAGACCCTGAGATGTCAGCGCAGAACCTGAACGGGGCTCAATCTCACAAACCACGAGATGATGACCTGAGCCGAAATCAAGAGTCAGATGCTTAACTGACTGAGCCACCCAGGCATGCCCAGGCGTGCCCAGGCACACCGAAGTGCTCAATTCTTAAAGGTACCAGCTGAAGGCAGCAATCACGTTTGTCTTTACTGTAGTATACTCAGGGCTAGCACAGGGCCTGGCTAGAGGGCTGCACTTCTTCCTTTTCTTTTTCTTTTTTTTTAAGTTTTATTTATTTGAGTCATCTCTACACCCAACACGGGGCTCAAACTCACAACCCTGAGATCAAGAGTCGCATGCTCTTCCGCCTGAGCCAGCCACGCACCTCGAGTACCACACTTCTAAGTGGCTTACAGTAAGCACTAAACAATTTGTTGAGTGAATTAATGAACAAAGCTGGATCAATTTACATTCTCATCAACAGGGTAGGCTGGTGGCCATTTCAGTAATACCCTTGTCAAGAACAGGTATCACAAGTATTATTTTATGGTTTTACCCTACCTAATAGGCAAAAACTGGGTATCTCATTACAGTTTTTGATTTTTCATTTATTTGAATACCAGTGATAATGCATGTTTAGCTGTCCATTTATTGGCGGTAGCACTTCTGTGACTTTCCTAATCACGTTCTTTGCCCATTTTAAAAAGTGAAAAATTTTTTAATGAAAAAGACTGAAATCTTACCATTTGCAACAAGGTGGATGGAACTAGAACGTATTATGCTAAGCGAAATAAGTCAGGCAGAGAAAGACAAATATATGATTTCACTCATATGTGGAATTTAAGAAACAAAACAGATGAACCTAGGGAAAGGGAAGCAAAAATAAGTTAAAAACAGAGGAGAAAAACCCTAAGAGACTCTTGAATACAGAGAATGAACTGAGGGTTGCTTGTGGGGTATTGGGTGGGAGGGTGGGCTAAATGGGCGATGGCCATTAAGAAAGGCACTTGTTGGGGCGTCTGGGTGGCTCAGTCAGTTAAGCGTCCGACTTTTCAGCTCGGGTCACCATCTCGCGGTCCGTGAGTTCGAGCCCCGAGTCAGGGTCTGGGCTGATGGCTCAGAGCCTGGAGCTTGCTTCCGATTCTGTGTCTCCCTCTCTCTCTGCCCCTCCCCCACTCATGCTCTGTCTCTCTCTGTCTCAAAAATAAATAAACGTTAAAAAAAATTAAAAAGAAGGGCACTAGTTGGGATGAGCACTGGGTGTTATATGTAAGTGATGAATCACTGGGTTCTACTCCTGAAATTATTATTACACTATATGTTAACCAACTTGGATTTAAATTTTTTAAAAAGTGGGAAAGTTTGTCCTTATAATAAAATATATTATATATAACATATTATATGTAATAATATAATAAAAGTGGGAAGATATTCTTTATAATTAACCTGAGCAAGACCAGGCCAGATTGAGATGTTCTGGATCTTGATCACATCACATACAGACTGCCTCCCCTCTCCCAGTTTCTTTTGTTTGTTTGTCTGAAGTTTATTTTATTTTGAGAGAGAGAGAGAGAAAGAGAGAGAATCCCAAGCAGGCTCTGCATTAAAAAAAAAAAAATCTAGGCTGTGGCCAAGAAAGGATGATATTTGATTGCCCATAGGATAAAACCTAAACTCCTTTCTATGGACCACGATGCTTACCTCTGATTTCAAGTCTTCCTATTCTCCCACTCCTCACTCATCACCCAACACAGCGGACTTTTTTGTTTTTTCTTTTTAAGTTTATTTATTTTGAGAGAGACAGCACGAGTGGGGGAGGGGCAGAGAGAGAGAGAGGGAGAGAGAGAATCCCCAGCAGGCTCCATGTTGTCAGTGCAGAGCCCGACACAGGGCTCTAATTCACGAAGCCACAAGATCATGACCTGAACCAAAACCAAGAGTCAGAGGCTTAACTGACCGAGCCACCCAGGCACCCCTGGACTTTTTTCTTTATGTGCTTTTTACATATAGAGTTCCTTCCATTTTAGGGATGCGAGACTTGTTATTCCTCCTGTCTGAAACATTCCTTCCCCAGGTATGCTGTGGCTATTTCCATCATTTAAACCTCAGCTCAGATTTCAAGTTTCCAGAGGAACCTTCCCTGACCGTACTACATAAAGTAGTCCCTCATCCTATTACCCTATTTTATTTTTTTCATAGCTCCTGTCACCATCAAAATTTACACCATTTCATTGTTTATATGCTCAGTGTTTCTCTTCTTTCACTAGATATAAGCCCTACCATGAGCCATTTGTATCTCATTCACCCACTGCATCCCTAGAGCCTAGAACAATGCCTGATACATACATACATTTATGTACCATGATTCTCATAGAAATAAATCTATCAGAGGAGCTAGATATTAAACAAATAATTACACAACCAACTACAAGCAGAGTCAAGTGAGGCAGAGGTGTAGGACTCCTTCCCATTGCTCTTTCCACTTCTGGCTCCAAGGGCTATTCCCTTCCCTGTGGGCAATTTCTGCAGCAGGACCCTGGCTTCTTCTAGACACTGTTTAGAGCCCAGAGGATTCACCCAGAAATCAGGTCTCAGGAAAAGGGTAAAGTTTCTATCTCCAGGCCCAGTTCTCCATAGTTTTGGGGTCTAGGTAGGCTTGAGGCTGCAGCTGCTACACCCCTGTCCCCTCCAAGCCAGAACAGCCTACCACACTGATAGCTAACTTGTGCAGGCTGTCTGCTCCTCTAGTCCCTGCTGGGTTCTTTGTCAGGCCTTGGCTTGGAGTTTGGTTTCCTTAATGTCTTACCAGGCCCTGACTCCACCCTCCACGCTCATTGGCCACGTGTCTTCCATGTTTGCAGGCTGGTTTGCAGAGGCTGAAGTTGGGAGCTGTTTACCCTGTCCCTTCCGCCCTTCCTGAGGGCCTCCAGTTCTAGATGTCTCTCTCTCCAGGGAGATTAGTAAGTTTCTTACTTTGAGAGAGAATTCTTCCAGCTGCTCCCTGCTCAGGGCCATATTCTTGGGCCTTTTGGTAACCCAGTCTAGTGCAGTTAGCTCCCGGGCTGGTGATGTTCTAGGGAGTTGGCTCCAGGAAATCCCCACGAGAGGGGAGCTCCATCAGAGGAGGTGCAAGTGAGGGTCCAGACCTCACTCCATCTTGGAAGCCATCCTGGGATGCTCCACCTTGACTAGTTTATCTCTTCATCTCCGACGTTTAGCACAGTGCCTGGTGTGTACTTAGGAACAAGGGCCATTAATACCACTAATTAATTTAATACAAAAAAATTAAACGTGCCAGGCAATTTGCTGTTCTGCAAGGGTTATCAGTGCTTCATTTAAGCAGGTCCCATTACAATTTCCATTTTACAAATGAAGAAATGGGTTCAAAGGAATTAAGCGACTTCCAAGGGACAAAGCTCTGCGCTGTTTTTATAGCCCGAGATGCAACTGAGCAACATAGAGGGCAAATGCCAGAATGCAGGCAGCATCCGAACACTGGCCACCCCGTGGGAGCCAAGGCCGGTGATGAACCACCCCCTTCCCCGGGCTTTCACACTGGGATGCCAGCCGGCTCCATTTCTGCTCAGCACATACCGGAAGTGTTCCTGCCGGCCGCGTTTCGAATGCGCACGACCGGAAGTTTCTGTCCGCGGCTCATCGGGGCTAGGGGAGCAGCGGCAGCGGCAGCTGGGGAATCCGGGTGTAGAGGTGCTGGGGCTTAGGAGGCAGACGGGGCCGTAAGGGAGACCCAGGTGGCAGGACGCAGGCGGAACCCCGATCGGACCCGGACTACTTTCCTCCTAGCGGCCCGCCCCTTCACCCCTCCCTGCTTGGGGCTGGAGTGGCTCCGCCTCCTGATCTGAGCTGTGTCCCTTCTCAGGCACTGACCCTTGACCTCGGGGCGCTCCTCCGTCTCTCAGACACGATGGCTACAGGCGCGGATGTGCGGGACATTCTAGAACTTGGGGGTCCAGAGGGGGATGCAGCCTCCGGGACCATCAGCAAGAAGGACATTATCAACCCGGACAAGGTAGCAGGGGCGCCTGAGAGCCTTGGGTATTGCGAGTGAAGTGGTGGGGAGGAGTGACAATGGGAGAGAGATGGGGGAGATGGTGGGGTGCTGCACTTCTAGTGAGATGGGCGGTAAAAGGTGTGACATAGGGGGCAGAGACTATGTGTTACCTTTATGACATGGGGCAGAGATGGTAGGACACCCATGGGAAATGGTGGGGACCAAGAGAGTGTGGCACTTATAAAAGATAGGAGACCACACAAGAGTGTGACGCTTGTAGGATATTGGGGGGGGGGGCAGTGGCACCAAGTCAGCGTGACATTCTGAGAGATGATGGGAAAGTATTTTCTATTCTGACAGATCGGGGATCTACTCAGGTGAGGAGGTGGGGTTGGGGACAGGAATGACTTGCTCTAACTAAGGGTGCCCCTGTGAGTGGGTTTCTCTGCTTTCATAGTGTGTCATTGTACCTGTAGGTGCTGTTTGGTTCAGGGATTGAGCTGGGCTAAGGAATTTTAAGGGAAGGGAGTCTAGGTTGTTGTTTCTATCTTGTGGTTTCCATTCTCAGAAAAAGTCCAAGAAGTCCTCTGAGACACTGACGTTCAAGAGACCCGAGGGCATGCACCGAGAGGTCTATGCACTGCTCTACTCTGACAAGAAGCAAGTATTAGAATCCCAAGTCCCCCAGGCTCTGGCTCCCGACCTATCTGCATGTCCCGATCCGTCTGCATGGTTTTCTCTGCCAGTTCTCTCTCCAGCTGCCCTCCCCAGCCAGGGCTCCTGCTTACTTAGTAGGATGCAGGATTTGCTCCGACTGCTCATTCTAGGACGTGACTTCCTTGCTGTAGGGTAGATCAGCTTGGTCCCAAAGGCTCTCTACACACTTTCTTACTCTGACTTCTCATCTCTCTGAACCTTGCTGCAGGGATGCACCCCCACTGCTACCCAGTGACACTGGTCAAGGTTACCGCACAGTGAAAGCCAAGTTGGGCTCTAAGAAGGTGCGGCCCTGGAAGTGGATGCCCTTCACCAACCCAGCCCGCAAGGATGGAGCTATGTTCTTCCACTGGCGACGGGCAGCTGAGGAGGGCAAGGATTACCCCTTTGCCAGGTTCAATAAGGTGAGCCACCACCATATGGACATAGGCCAAGATTGCTCACCCACTCTGAGCTACTCACACGACCTTTCAGCCTCCTGGGGTTGGCTCCAGAGGCACATTCAGTCTTTGTTTCAACCATCGTTACCCACTCAGTCCACGTGGCAAATACCTGCAGGGTGAGATTTCGTGGGTCTCTTCTGCCTGTGGGATCCTGTCCCTTCCTGGACCTGATCTGGTTTTTGGTGGCTGCTCTTGGCCCTTCAAATGTCACTGTTCCTCAGCTGTGTCCTTGTCTCTCTATACTTTCTCCCTAGTGTATCTCATTTTCTTTGAGGCTCCAGTTGCCTGCTGTATACCAGTGATCCCACTTAATATCTCCAGTTCAGAGCAATATCCAATCATTTACTTAACGTCTCTCCCTGAAAGCCCCACAGGTACTTCAGATCAAGTAGGTACCCTTGAGCAGAACTCATCTATTTCCTGTCTTTCTCACCCCAAACCCATATCAGTTAATGGCACCACTATCCACCCAGTTGCTTGGGAATGGGAAGTTTCCCACCCAGAAACTTGGGAATCATCCTTGACTTCCCCTGTATATTCTCCAATTATTTCAGTCAACAATAGGACAGGGAGGTAGGGAAAGACAGCGAACATGTAAGCAAATAAATTTGATTCTTTCAGATTTGGGCCATCAGTAAATTGAAACCAGGATATGAATGGGGTATGAAATGAATTAAAGAGTGAATTTATAGGCATAGGGGAGGCCTAATTTAGATAAGGTGGTCAGGTTGGGCCTCTCTGAGAAGGTGACATTTGAACTAGATCTCAGTGATACATTTAATCATTGAGGCCTGCTGATTTTGTTTCCATAATAAACCACGTTTGCCTTTGTTCTTCATCCTCTGTGCTAGCACCCTAGTCCAAGCTGAATCATCTGTGGTCTAGATTACTGAAGCTCAGAGCAGGGCCTTACCCACACTCCACCAGCCAGTGAGAGGCAGCCGGGCTAGGCTAGGATTTCCTAAGCTGTTGTTCAGGCCAGTATACAATATAGTGTCACAGTCCCTGCAGCCTGGAGCAGCCTAGATTTGGGGCCTAAAAGCACTAAGGGCCTAATCCCAGGACTTCAAGTCCCAGCTTCTTCCCCCTCAGCCCAGTGTAGCCAACTGTACCTGGACAACTCTGCCTGAATGGCTCACAGGCTTCTTAGACTGAGCACATCTGGTTGTGACCTATCATTCTTGCTTCCCCCTTCCCCCCAGGAGATCTGATTTTCTTCCATCTCACCAACATCTCAGCCCCCCGCCTCCCCCTCCCAACCCCCCACCCCAGGTCTGGTGGAGAGAGAGGCTGGAAGTGTAGGATTGAGAAGGGACAACCAAGAGGTGAGGTGTTGAGGTGATGGGTGGGAAGGTTGGATGAGATAATTTGAGGAGAAGACAAGAATGTTCATTTTGTATTTGATAAATGCTGCTCCATGCCAAGTCAAGCCCTGCGCATTGAGGACACAGAAATGCACCAGAAACCATATCTGCCCTCAGGAAACTCTGCATATTGTTGGGGAGGGCATGAGGAGAGGCACAGGCAGTTACAGTTTGGTGGGATATGTGCTATTTTGGGAGGACCTGAAGGCCATGGAAACTTCCTGGAGAACTTAGAGCTGGAATTGAGTCTTAAAGGACGTCACCAGGCAATATTAGGAAAGGAGTGCAGTGACTTTTTCAGGCAGAGGGGCCAGCATGAGCAAAGGCATATATAAAAAACCAGTCATATGCATGGCATGCTGTAGGCATTTCCCTATTGGTGAAGCCTAAAGCCCAGGGTAGGACATGGTGGAAGGTGAGGCCTGAGAGGTCAGCAGGGCCAGGCCAGGCAGGGCTTGGCAGCCAGGCTCAGGACTCTGGGCTTTGCCCTGATATCTTTTGAGTAGCTGCTGACAGGGACAGAATGCAAGTTGGGGAAAGGGGCAAAGGGAGAGAAAGAGAATCCCAAGTAGGCTCCATGCTCAGTGAGGAGCCTGATGTGGGGCTCTGTCACAGAACTCTGGGATCATGACCTGAGCTGAAATCCAGAATTGGACACTCAACTGACTGGCAACCCAGGTGCCCTGATACTGACAAAGTTTTAAGTAGAGTAGTGTGAGGATCTGATTTGATGCTTAGAAAGATCATGGTGACTACAGATGGAGAGGGAAGCAGAGTAAGGTGAACTAATGGTGTTCCCTCCTGCCAGTTGCTGGGGTCCACTCTCGGTCCGTGGCTCTCCAGCTGCTCTCTTACTCACGCCCAAAACACAGGAGTGAGCGTCTTTCCTCACCCCTCACATCCAGTTGCCGAGTCCTGTGGTTTTTAACCTAAAATTACATCTGTGCCCTTTTCTTTACCTTCCACTGGTGCTGTTTTAGTTCAGTCCTCTTCACTTCTCACCTGGATTATTTCCAAAACCTGTCAGCAGGTCTTTCAGGCTCTTGTTTAATCCTGTCTGTCCTAAATGCTGCAAGAGTGGTCTTCATAAAAGAGAATCGTGGTCATTTCACTGTTCTCTTTCAAAGTAACCTGATTGTCTCCTGTGACCTCTTCCCTGACCAATGTTTGTCCCCAGGCTGGATCAGATGTCACTCACTACATTCTAGGCATATCTTTGTCATCAAACTCTCCACACTGGACTAAATTATTTTTTTCAGCTGAACTGTGAGCGCTGAGAAGGTAAGGCCACTGTCTGTCTTATTCAGCACTGTGTTCCCAGCGTAGGTCTAGCAGGCCCATGATAAATATTTATTGAATGAATGAATGTCTCCCTCACTTGACTGTGAGCTCCTTGGGAGCAGGCCTGCATACACAGTTCCTACGGATTTTTTTCTTTTTTTAATTAAATGTAATTAAAATACATAGGAGGGATATACTTAAGCAACCCTGGGAAATGAGAGAGACTTCCCAGAGGAAAAGATCGAAAGGATGAGAAGTTATCTTCATAGAGGAAGGAATGTGGAACTGGGGATGCATTTCAGGCAAGAACAGCAAAGGCTGAGGGGGAGAGCCTAGCAATGTTCCTGACATTGCTAGTCACTTATTTGAAACTTTGGATGCATGAGGGACAGTAGCTGCAGAGAGAGGCCAGGTCATCTACATGTGTTTATTGGTTGATTCTGTAAATATTCATTGATACTTAACAGTGTGCCTGGCCCTGTGCTGAACCCCAACGATAGGAAATGAACCAGACAACCCTTGTTCTTGAGGAGTTTGTGACTTATCTAGAAGGCATTTTTATCTTAGTTTATGGAGAGCTTTTGAGAGGCTTAGTATGAGGTAGTTGGGTGACACGATTGATACATATTCTAGAATAGTGCTTCTCAAATTATCTGTGATGAAGAACTTTAAGAAAATATTTACAATCCATCAGAGTCTGATAAAGATAGTAAAATTACAAGAAAAGACAAAATACAAGTCCACGTTTCTTTCATACTAGGTTCAGTAGCATGTGACTTCTGTGAAATTGTTATAAAGGTTTCTAAATGCCGACTCTCGATTTCCATACTTACATAGACTAGTGGGACCAGTTTGCAAACAGCACAGGTTTGCAGGCTGTCCTCTAAGCAGTATTGGTCAGAGAGATCACATCTTGGCTGCTGATGGAGAATTGCTTGGGGGAGGATTGAATAGAAGCAGAGAGGTCAGTGGGGAGGCTGTTTTTCTGATTCAGGCAGTGGTAGTGGTGGTCTAGACTGCAATCTGGCTGTGAAGATAGAGATTCTGGAGGTAAAATCCACAGATTTGTGGAAGGGGAGGGGTCAAGGGTAAAGATGGGAATTAAAAATGCTTTCTAGGCTTCTGGCTTGGACACCTGTGTTGGCTGATGGTGACATTGACTGAGAACTGAACTGGAAGAGATAGGAGTTTGAGGGAAGGTGATGAGCTCAGTACTGAACACATATATATATTTTTATTGAGTTATAATCAATATATATGTTCATTTCAGGTGTACAACATGGTTCATATTTGTATATACTGCAAAATGATCACCACAATTAGTCTGGCTAACACCCATCACCTGAACATATTCAGTTTGAGGTGTATGTGGGACATCCAGTATGATAAGTGCAAGAGGCAGCTGCATATAGTGTCTTGAGAGCAGGTTCAGAGCCAGTGTGGTTTTTGATTAGAGAAAAGGGACTTCCCTAGTCCAGCCTAACATTGACTCCTTCCTGGGGAAGGAGTGGCGGTGGTCCTTTTTGTCCCTGAGAAAGGTCTGGAGGTTGGGCTATGGCAGAGGGGAGGCAGGGGCATGTACAGGGGTGCATCTGTTGGGAGAAAGATTCAGGCCCCTTTTCCTAGAGGTAAGTGACCTTTGGCCTGCTCTGGGGGAGCTGCAAGTCTCATTGTCACCACTGGGTGGCAGGAATGCTTCAGACAAATATTCCAATGGACCAGGGGATCCTGGGCCTTTCTCCGTAGCTCTCTGCTCTACTCCAAAGTTAACCTTTGGACTCCACAGAAGCACTTACATGTGGGCCCCTCCCCTTAACCATGAGGACAGGAGCATGCATCCTGTTACCGGGGCTCTGGTGCTGAAGGCATGGTGAAGCTGCTTTGGGACTGAATCCAGAGGTAGGCTGCCATCTTAGAGCCTGGCGAGTTCTAGTCGAGGAGTTTGTTTCCTCACTTGGAAACATCATTTCCAGGCTGCCCTGTGCAGGGGCCTAGGAAGAGGGTTTTGCTTCGGTCCAGCTTAGAGATTGGCAATAAACAGGAGGGGCTGTGACCACAGGAGGCTGGAGCCCACTGGACGTGACATGACGTGTCCTCCCTCTGTCCCTCTGTGCCAGTAGACTGTGCAGGTTCCTGTGTATTCAGAGCAGGAGTACCAGCTCTACCTTCACGATGACGCTTGGACTAAGGCAGAAACGGATCACCTCTTTGACCTCAGCCGCCGCTTTGACTTACGTTTTGTAGTTATCCATGACCGGTATGACCACCAGCAGTTCAAGGTGAGCTGGTGTCATGCATTTGCATGTGTGTCCAGACCCTGGGCCTGGAAGGCCCACTGCCTTTATGCTACGCCTTCCATATGCTTCTGGGTCTTCATCCTCCCTTCCTGCCATGTCTTTATCCTCAGAAGCGTTCTGTGGAGGACTTGAAGGAGCGGTACTACCACATCTGTGCCAAGCTTGCCAACGTGCGGGCTGTGCCAGGCACAGACCTCAAGATACCAGTATTTGATGCTGGGCATGAGCGGCGGAGGAAGGAACAGCTAGAGCGCCTCTACAACCGGACCCCTGAGCAGGTCGGCCCTGAGCCTCACTGCCTCTCTTCCAGGTCCTGAAGCCCTTTGCCTCTGTCCTGCATGCCCTCATTTCCCTCTTCTGCAGGTTCCCTGCTTCCCCACCTATCCTCCCTCAGGAGCCTCTGTCCCTGCTTTTATAGCTTTTCCCCTCCCTCATGGTCCCTTTCCTCTCAGAGTCCCTTACAGACAGCTCAGTGCCCCTGCGCCTCACTCCCCTGGGCACCTGCACACACTTCACGGCATCTCGCTTTCCCAGGTGGCAGAGGAGGAGTATCTGCTGCAGGAGCTACGCAAGATCGAAGCCCGGAAGAAGGAGCGGGAGAAGCGCAGCCAGGACCTGCAGAAGCTGATAACAGCAGCAGACACCACTGCAGAGCAGCGGCGCACGGAACGCAAGGCCCCCAAGAAGAAGCTACCCCAGAAAAAGGAGGCCGAGAAACCGGTATGGAGATGGAGTCCGGCCCAGGGTGGGAGGGCTCTGAGAGCACCTAGAGCTAGCAGGGTGTTGGGACTAACACTGGGCCCTTTCCCTGCCACGCCTTGGTCTCCATGACTTCTTCTCCCCCAGGCTGTTCCTGAGACCGCAGGCATCAAGTTTCCAGACTTCAAGTCCGCAGGCGTCACGCTGCGGAGCCAGCGGGTACGTGCCACTTCCATCATGGTGCTTGGGCCCTGGGCTCTCTACAGCCCACTTGCTGCAGTCATGGGGCTGGAGCACCAGGCGGGGTTGTGCCATGTGCTGCGGAGAGAGATCGCGGGGACGTGGCCGGGCTGAGGTCAAAGCACTTGCGCCCTTGCTATATTCCACTTGCCAGCTATTTCCTTTTCTGATGCAGAGCTGCCTTCCCGGGGTTAACTTCTCTTCCACTCCCCTTTGCCTTTGGTTCTCCCTCATCCTTAGCTACTTGTGGGGGAGAGGGCTTAGCAGTCTGGGTCATTGCAGATGAAACTGCCAAGCTCTGTGGGACAGAAGAAGATCAAGGCCCTGGAGCAGATGCTGCTGGAGCTTGGTGTGGGTGAGTGGGGGCTGGGCCTGCAGGACCTACCCACCCAAGGCTGCCAATCAAGGCTGGGCAGGGGAGGGCATTTTCTGTTGCTGGCCTTCCCGCCGCACACACTGGCTCTGCCTGTGCCTTCTACCCACCGCCTGCAGAGCTGAGCCCGACACCCACGGAGGAGCTGGTGCACATGTTCAACGAGCTACGGAGCGACCTGGTGCTGCTCTATGAGCTCAAGCAGGCCTGCGCCAACTGCGAGTATGAGCTACAGATGCTGAGGCACCGGCATGAGGCCCTGGCCCGGGCTGGCGTCCTAGGGGGCCCTGCCACGCCAGCATCAGGCCCGGCCCCAGCCTCTGCTGAGCCAGCAGTACCTGAACCTGGTCTTGGCCCCGACCCCACCAAGGACACCATCATTGATGTGGTGGGCGCACCCCTCACGCCCAACTCGGTAAGAGCCTAGATGGGCAGTGGGGAGTATGAACAGGCCCTGCACGTGAGCGAACACACGAGTGTGTACAGACCTGCTCCCTCTAGTGCCCGCAATGGGAGTGGTTACTCCGATGGGTTCTGAGACTGAGGGTAGGAGTGGGTGGCCAGTGGGCATCGCCTTCCCTGAGAGTGTGAAACACATGCACCGAGTGTGAATAGAGACTTGGGAGCCATTGACCCCAACACCTTCTGTGTCTTCTCAGAGGAAGCGACGGGAATCGGCCTCCAGCTCCTCTTCTGTGAAGAAAGCCAAGAAGCCATGAGAGGCCACACGGGGTGTGGGTGATGCTGCTGTGTAAATAGAGCTGCTGAGTTGGACTGGGCTGCTTCCTTTTCCTTCCCACCACTTGTGATGCCCCTGGTTGGGAGGGTGGGCAGGAGGGGTCACCTCACCCACTCCACGGAGTGGCATTGGGACTTGCCACTATTGAGGCCCTTAGCAGCCCTCTAACCACTGCGGTTTTATCCCAACAAATGTACTTGGTTCTCTACTCAAGATGGTTCACACACAGCAGTGGCCTCAGATACCAGCAACTTCAAACATTGCCGTGTGCTCAGACAGCCCCTGTAGCCCTGTGACTATTTCAGTGAGGGTCTCACAGGTGCTCCAGTGATTGCCATCCACACTGGTGGCCTTGAGCAGAGCAGCCCAGAACATGCTCTAACCTTTGTACGTATTTTGACAGCATCAGGCACAGCAGCACCTGGTCCACACACACCCAGAGCCTCGTTTCCCCGACTTTATTCAGTGGCACGTTCACAGCGGGGATGGGGGTAGACACAGGTGGGGCCTGATCTGTCCTGGAGCCCTGGGGGCACCACACACCATGCACTACAGATGGGAGGGGGCACAGGGGGGCTTGGTGGCCCCGGCAGAAGCCTGTGTACCAGGGAGGAGGCGGTGAGTGCCTGGGTCCCCCTAGCCCAGGCCCACAATGGGAGGGGCTAATACTGGGCTGAGGTTGGGGGGTTGGGGTGGGGGCCACAAAGTGTCTGCTCCAGAGGGGCCAAGTGGCCAAGCCCTTATCCCGGGCACAAGCCCACAGGGCAGGCTGGGGGACACTCTGGATGTAGAGCTGTGCCACTCTCCCTTTTCCCCTCTGGTGAGGGAAAGGAGGGTTCTGGGCTGGGCCAAGCAGCTACCCTGTCCTGCCCCATCCCGTCCTCGGCCAATCAGAACGGCTTCGATGTCTGCTTGAAGATGAAGCCTTGATACGCAAGTGTCTTCATGATGTTGGCAATGTTCTTGCAGTCATCTAAGAAGAAGAGAAGACATTTAGATGGGCCTCAGGTCGTTTCCCTCTGTGCCCATAGGTGCCCTTACATGGGTGGCGATGGGGAGCAGGGTCAGACTCAAGAGCCACAGGCTCCAAAAGAGGGAGGGGGGTCCTGTCCCCTGGTGGCAGCATCTCCAGCCTCAGGCTGGGCTGGGTGATACTGGGCCGGCGGGAAGCCTGGTCTCAATGCTGCTCAGTCCCATAATTCATGCTGGAAATTGGCCGGCATGTCCCGCCCCGGCCCCAGCGGTGATGTATGGGCGCCGTCGCAGTAAGAAAAAGGCAGAGTAAATGTGTAATTTCTCCCTTGACGGCCCCCGGCCGCTGGGCGATCCTTCTTGTTGCCGCCGCGTGGGGACGGCCCGTCCGCCACACTCCGTCTTCCCGCCACCCGCCTTGATGTCTCCATTTCATTACTGTGCGGCCATTCATCACGCCCACGGCCAGGGTGACTTTGCCGGCACTTGCGTGTGTGAGAGAGATGTGGCCTGGGCCATAATCACTGGTAACAAGGCACAAGTCTTGGCACTTTTGAGCTGGGGCCCTGGGAGACCTGCTCTGGGGCCCAGGCTTGTGTGCTCCAACAGCAACTTGCCTGAGCACTTGCTCCTGTGCAGCCAGTGGAGAGGGCCAGCTTTGTGGTCCTTTGATACTCTGGCCAGCGATCTTCTACTAGACATGCATGTGTACTCAATCTAAACCCTGCCTCTAGCTGTATCTAAATGTCTGCACCTGCCAGACCCTGTCACAGCAGTTTCTCCAGTACTGGTCCCTGTAAGAAACTCCATGCTCAAAACTCCTAGAACCGTGGCAGCTGCAGGAGCAGGTACTCCAGGGCTTCAGGATCATGGACATGGGCCAGGACTTGTTTTAACACCACCAGCAGGAGGTGCAGCTGCCCAACACTTGTCCCTCTACATAAAGCCAAGGACACAAATGGCCCAAGTGCCCAGGGTTTTTCTGTTCCATTGCTCAGAGCAGCAGCCAGATCCCCATCCCTTCCACCTGCTTCTCCCCCCATACTTCTCCCACCTCCCATAGATGCTCCTGGGCCATAACCAGGACCTCAGCCGCTACCAGCCCTCATGGGATCGATGCTGTGATTGCAGAAACATACTTCGATGTCATCATCAGGTGTGGGGCTGTGATAAGGTCAAGGTGGGGTCAGAAGGCCTCAGCATCTGTCAAGGGCCAACCCCTTTCATTAAGCACCTCCAGCCTGCCTTTACTAGAACCTTAGACTAGGAAATGGGGCCCAAAAAAGCTAGAAAAGGACTGTGGGAATGGGAGTCTTGGTCAGCCTGGGGCCTGTGTCACTAGTCAGACATGACTCTGTAGGCCCTATTTAGAGCAGAGAAGTCACACAGGGTCCCGTCACATAAGACCTCAACATGAATGTACCCATGGGGGATGTGGGCATGGAAAGGTGACACAGGCCTCAGACACCTTTTCCCTCCAGGGACTCAGGAAACCATGAGGGCTGGTCTGAGGCAGGACAGTGGGAAGACGGATGGGTGGATAGTGGCGGCCATGGCAACTCCAGACGTGACCCATCCCCGTGGTTTATGGGCCGGACACGCGCCCCGCTCTGCTGAGGCCCCGTCATTTGTCTCCCTTAGTGTGTATGCCTGTGCTGGGGGGGGGGGGGGGGGGGGGGGGGGGGGGGGGGGGGGGGGGGGGGGCTGTGATAGGAGGAGTGAGGCAGCTGACAGAAGGGGAAGGGGGCAGGAAGATCTGGATAGGAGGGGCAGGGTGGAGATGGGGCAGGAAGGGCCCCAGGAACAGGAGGGTTTATGATAGGGTCCAGAGGCTATGACGGTACTGTCAAAAGGGCTATGATAGGGTGCTTTTCTTTCCAAAGAAGTCTGGCCTTGTCAGGGTACCTCCAATCCTTCCTGTCTCCTGCACTCTGGGGACCATGGCCGCTGTGCATATTAAGAATAAGTCCCCTCGTTATCTGCAATTACCCAGCGGCCACACACCTCATTTCTTCCAGCAGAAAAGAAAATTAGTTTTCTATTGACTTCATCTGGCTCCTCCCTCATTGCTGGACAAATTGCTCAATCTGCCTCCCCTGGCCCAAGTGATGTGCCCAGCCCCTCCCCCCAGGCCACCAGCCATCCAGTGGGCAAGCACTAACCTCCCACCTGTGCTGGGCCCCAGTCTGTCCTTGACCTCCCCACACTTGACACACTCACTGGCTGGCTTCATCCACCCCTGAAGATCGCTGTTTCCAGCCTACACCTCTCCTGAGTTCTGGAACATCTCTTTCTAGATATCCATACAAACTCAAAATGTTCAGTAATGAACGAATTTCCTTCACCACATGTCTTCACTATCCCAAGAAACCTGAAAATCAGGCTTGACACTTTGCCCTCTCTCTCCCCAAATCTCAAGTATAAACTGTGGATTTTATCTTCTTGTTCTGTCTAATCATCTACTTCCCTTCATTCTGGCAGCCACCCCCCAGTGTAGACCCCCTCCATCTCTTGCTCTTGCACAGCCTGTCTTCTTTTTTCCCCCTCTAATCCATTCGCTTGTAGCCCAAGTGATCTTTCTTACACAAATCTGATCACATCCTTGTCTCTTTAAATCCCTTCAGTGGCTCCCCCTGCCCTCAGGTTCAAAGCTCTACTCTTTAATATGACTTAAAGGTAAAGGCCCTGTAAAAACGGGTCCCTGCTCTCGCTGGTCTTACCCCTGCCATTCTCTATCCCCAATCCCTGTTCCAATCTCAAGGAACCACTGTTGTCTGAACATGACAAAGTGGCTTTTGGAATCAGAGACCTGTTTCTAGTCTAAACTTTGCTCACTGGTTGTGTGCCTGCGACAAGTGCTTAGTTTCTTTGAACTTCAGGTTCCCCTTACTAGGGGTGATCATGGGCTACCTTTGTTAATTGTGAGTACTGAGCAGGTGATACTCACCACCCCCCCCCCCCCCCCCCCGCCCCACGTCTTTGTACATGCTTTATGTTTGGAATATCTCCTCTTCTTGAAGGGAAGGCAAGGATGCTAGTTTCCTGGATGACCCAATGGTGAGAAGGTATACACTGTACAATCTATGGCACAGATGACATAGGAGCCAGCGCACTTGATGAAAGCAATTGTCATTCACTCCACAGACTCTGACTGACTACTGACCCTGTTTACTGAGGATTCTGGAGTCTAACTTGTTGTAACTGGTCCACTACAACAAAGAAAAAGAGATCCAGATTGGGGAGGACGCTTGTTTCAGTTCACCAAGTCAGTAGTATGGCAGTTATTGGCTTCCAGCCAGGCTCTTTTTCTAGCCCTTGAAGCCTTTCTAAGAGCCAGTGCAACCTCCTGATCAGTTTAAAAAGTCAGTAGTACAGGTAGAAAATGAGGAAATGGGGCAGAAGCTAAGAGACAGATCTGGGGTTTTTGTTTTTTGTTTTTGTTTTTAGAGAGAGAGGGGGCACAAGTGAGCAAAGGCAGAGAAAGAAAGAGAGAGAATCCCAGAAGGGGCAGAGAGAGACAAGTGAGGCTTGCGCTCACCTGATGAGGGATTCGAACTCACGAACTGTGAGATCATGACCTGAGCTGAAGTCAGATGTGTAACCAATTGAGCCACCCAGATGCCCAAGTCTGGGGCTTTTAACAGGCCAGGAGTTCAGCAAGAGACAGCAGCAGGGTGAGGCTGATGACAACATGGCCTCTAGGAGAGTCCTTAGCTTGAAGCCCTGGGGCCACCTGGGTCAGCAGCACCCCCTTCTGGCTCCTCTCACTGAGGTGAGCTAATGAGGCCAGCCTAAAGCTGTTATGATAAGGGGTTGGGGTGGAGGGGACACAGTCTTGTGCCCACAGTGGAGGCCTCCAAAGTAGGTTTTCCTTACCTCCAAATTCTAGAAGCCTAACCTGTTTTTATGTTCCTGTGAGATCATCAGCTTGTGACAAGATGATCTTCTGTTTTGGGCATTAACATTCCTTTTTTTTTTTTTTTTTTTTTGAAGTTTATTTTTGAGAGAGATTGAGAGAGAGAGAGAAGTGAATAGAGAGGGGGGCAGAGAGAGAGGGAGAGAGAATCCCAAGCAGGCTCTGAGCTGTCAGCGCACAGCCTGACATGCGACTCAATCTCACAAATGGTGAGGCTGTGACCTGAGCCGAAATCAAGAAGAGTCAGACACTTAACCGAATGAGTCACCTAGGAGCCCCTTGGGCATTAATATTCTTAATTTTTTAAATGTTTATTTATTTTTGAGATAGAGACAGAGCATGAGCAGGGGAGGGGCAGAGAGGGAGACACAGAATCCAAAGCAGGCTCCAGGCTCTGAGCTGTCAGCACAGAGCCTGACACAGGGCTCGAACCCACGAACCATGAGATCCTGACCTGAGCTGAAGTCGAATGCTTAACCGACTGAGCCACCCAGGCACCCCAGACATTAATATTCTTAATGCTGGAAATATTTTTATATTTCCAAGACTATAAGGTGAGATGTGCAGCAGCTTAAATCCCTCAGGGAGGTGAGTGGGCGAGTACCTAACAAAGGATAAGCTTGCTGCCTGGGCTCAAAGGTAGTCAAATATCTGCTTGGCAAAGCTGCTAGTGGAAGGGTGGCTCAGATGATTTAGGACACCTAGTGAGAGCTTACACAGGGCAATGACCTGAGGCTGACGTGCTCCAGTTAGCTGCAGTTGTCTGGAAATTGAACAGTAGAGGGCAGGAAGTAGGGCCTGGGCCAGGGCCACCCTCAGGAGGGAAGGGGCCCTGTTCAAGGAGTTTATTCATATACTCATTCGTTCAGCAAATACACACTGACATTTCTGTGAGCTGGGCACACACAGGCCATGCTGAGTCACAGGACTGGCTGCACAGACTCACTTGCTCCCTGCCCTCAAGGAGCTCAGAGACAGACCTGTAAGTGGTGGGGTGTGAGCAGTGCTATGGGAAAGGCAGCACAGAAAAGGCACTAAGAATCAAGAAAGGGTTCCTGGGAGGATAAAGCTAGGCAGAAGTAGGAGGCATGTGGGAGGCACTTGCCAGCAACCTGGGGTTGAAGTGGGGAGGTAGTCTTGAATAGTGAATAGCACGGGCACACTGCTGGAGGGGAAACATAGAGTGTCCCAAAAAACTTAAGTGGGCAGGTGGGGATGACGAAGAATAAGAGGCAGGAGAATGGCAAGAGCTGAAGCTGGCAAGGTTAGCAGTGACTGGCCAGAAGAGACCCTGGAGACTAGATGGCAAGCTAAAGAGCTTCAGTTTATTATTCTGGGAATGATGGGGAAATACTAACATGCTTGAGGAAGAGGAAGACAGGGTTAACTCTGAAGGCATAGACACCAATTAGCAGACTGTACTATGTCCAGACCAGAAATGGTGGCCCAGAATCAGGCCAGCAGCAGTGGAGATAGAGGTGGGGATATATCCATGATATGGAGAAGTGGACAGAGGCAAGAGAGTTTTAGGAAACAGAATGAATGAGCAAGCCTTGATGAGGGAATCAGGATGTAGGGGTGCAGGGGTGTGAGTCTAGGATCTTAGTGCCATTCATGGAGATAAGGCAAACCAGAAGTGGTATAGGTTTAGGACAGTGATGACCTTAGTGTTAAATCTTGAGATTCCCATGGGACATCTAAATGTACTGGGCATTTCCTTTACAGCTTCTAGGCTTTGAATCTCGCTTAAAAAGGCCTTCCCTATCCCAGTGCTATTAGAAAACTATCATATATTTTCTTCTAATACTTTGTTTTTATATTTAACTTTTTAACCTGTCTGGAATTTACTTTCGTATATGGTGAGAAATAGAAGATCTAACTTTACTTTTTTCCCTAGTGGTCAGCCGCTGTCCTATCACCATTGATTGAACTGTCTACACTTTCCCCACCCTTCTGAAATGATGCCTCTATTATATATACAATTCCCATACGTGAGTCTGTTGGAGCTAGGAAAGAGAATGAACACGAAATGATCAAAGAGGCAAAATGGAGTGGGAGACATCAGGGCAACAGGGTGACAAGCTGCTGACCTTATAAGGCTGCAATGCAGTGTGGCCTAAAGGAAGATTCAGACAAACCTGAGGCCTCCTGTCTAAAAAGCTCAGCCTGGTAACACACTTTATTAGTGATCTCCAGGAGCTGGTGAGGAATGGGGCCAGAGCCCATGGAGCAGGGACCAACAAAGACAGGGTGGGGAGAATAGAACTGGGAGCAGGAATCTTGGTAAGGATGAGAGAACAAGAACCCTGGTGTATTGATCTTCTAGAACCTCATTTTGCCACGACATCCTTCTGTTTGGACATCTTGGCAAGCATCATGCCTGGCAAGCATCAAGCAAAGGGCTAATGGGGTCAATGCTGGGCCTGCTTGACACAGGACTGTGAGATTAATAAGTCCTCAGCCCCAGATGGGACATACTTATACTAAAAAAGTATTTGTTGTTTGCCTGAAATTCAAATTTAATTGGTGTCCTATATTTTTATTTGCTAACTGGGCAACTCTACGCTGGGGGCCAGCATCTCAAGCTACAGCTGGGTACAATTCAGGTTACAACAGCAAATGGTAGTTTAGAAGGAAGATAGGAGCCAAGGCAGTGAATTTAGGACTGAACCAGAAGAGGGCCCCTGAATATCCTTAGATTCTGGGTTCGAATTCAAACTCCATCACTTTAAAACTATGAACTTGAGGGGTGCCTGGATGGCTATTGGTTAAGTGTCCGAGTCTTGGTTTTGGCTCAGGTCATGATCTCACAGTTTGTGGGTTTGAGCCTCCCGTCTGGCTCTGTGCTGACAGTGAAGGGCCTGCTTGGGATTCTCTCTCTCCCCCTCTCTTGCTTGTGCTATCTCCCCACTCCCCCCAAATAAATAAATAAACCCCAAAAAAGTAACTGTGAACTTGAGCAAGTTACCATACTTTTATTTCACCTCTCTGTGTCTTGGTTTCTTCTTTTCTAAAATGGCAACAATAATGATAATTATAGTAACTACGTCCCTCAAAGGGTTGTTGAAAAGATGAAATGAGTTTTTATTTGTGAAGTACTTAAAACAGTGGCTGGGTTAGTGATTATTATTGTGGTTGCTATTCCAATAATACCCAATAATAATGTTATTCCAGCAGTAATACTGATATCCCACAACCCCCTGTTCCTTGTCCCAGACATGGCCCACATAGTCCCCTGGGAGCCCAGACAGGGCTACCTTGGCCCACCCGACACCACTCCCAGATATACACTCCTCTCCCCACAGACACGGCTCCCATACCTCCCTCTGCTTCCCGCAAGGCAGGGCCCTTATAGCCTCAACTCCAAAGTGACCCCTTCTTCCAGCCCCTCCCTGCTGCCCCCTCCACCCCACCGAGGTGCCTGGAGGTGCCACAGGGCTGATGGTGAAGGATGACGGTGGTTCCACAATAAGGGGAAAAGGCAATTTCATCTTGATTAGCAGGCGATTTCTCTCTCAGTAATAAGCGCGCTCCAAATAATTAGCGTGTTTTACGTAATAATGAAATTACAGAAATGCAGTCCACTTATTCAAACAACTCACCATTACCATATTTTTAAATATTAGACTTAATTAGAGTTTATCACTTCAGAGAAGTATGCGGACCGAAGATGTTTTTAAAAAAATCCTCATAAAGTGTTTATTAAGCGCTGGTAAAGCTGGGATAATGATGTGTTTGGAAATTAAGGCAATCAAACACTTACCGCCGCTCCTGGAGGCCGGGCATGGAAATGAGGCCATTACACGCCCATTACCCGCCAGCTCACAGCCACTTGGGGGGGCGGGGAGAGGATGCGCCTGGCCGAGAGGGCATAGTGCCCGGAAACGCTTGTGCCAACATCCCACAACAGCCTGGCCAGTAAGCAGGCATCAAAGCCCTTATGTCACTTACATCACATTTGGCTACTAGGAGCCCAACTCACACTTGGCCAGGCAAATGGACTGGATTGATCCCAAATGCCAAAGAAGACACCAAAGACCAAATCTTATCCAGACTCCCGGGCCAGGCAGGACCTGTCACCTCCATTCAAACCCTAGTGCAGAGTGGGGACAGGGCCAGCTTGAGTAGCCAAGACAGGTCAGTGAGAGGCAGAGCCTGAGGAAGCTACAGATCCAAAGCAGGTGACCACTCCCAACTATGGGCCACACAGGAAAGGGTAGCTATAGTCCACGGTCTAGGAGGGAGCTAGGGAAATGTGTCAGGAGCCAAAGATACAGAGGAGCAGGGGTCAGGCCCAGGAACACACCTGGGGACAGACCTTCATCAGGGAAAGCAGGCAAGAAGGGTGGTGGGAGAGGGGCTGGTGGCTCTAGGCCCCATTTATCGTAGTGAATAACTAATTCCAGAATTTATAGTGCTGGGTTTTTGTTCTGTGGCCATTTATATCTGCGAGGGGAGGAAATGAAGAGGCAGCACGGACGCCACATCTTTCTGTGTTATTGCTTGTCTGCCATTTGCAAATCATTATTAATTGTGGGCCCTGGTGGCGGGCTGGGTGGGGGCCGGGCTGGGTACATCCACATAGCTCTTCATCAAGGACCCCAGCCGCTGCCCCAGAGAGCCAATTACCCCGCCCTGATTGGGATCAGATAAAGAGGGAATTTTTACAAATTAGGGAATAAATAGAATTTCCACACAGGGCGCGGGCAGGACCTGAGAGGCTGTAATGAAAAACCATCCGTCACCATCAGCGCGGCCTGGGCACGCAGCCCCGGCACTCCCTCCCCTTGTGGGCCCGCCCTAATGCTCAGGGGCCTGGGCGTACAGGTCTAAGGACATCGCTACTCCCCTACCCCGGGCCCAGAAGCAAGGAGAGGACTTCTCTGTTGGGGCGTCTCTACATGCTTTGGGCTGAAGAGGCCTAGGCCCCAGCTCTGACACTGTCCCTACTGCCTCCTCTTCCTTTCCCTGTCTGCCTCTCCCTCTGGATCTTAACAAGGAAGAGTCTCAGGTGGTCATGAGACAGGCCAGAGTTGGGGACCACAGGGCAGAGACCACGTCCATGCCCTACAGCTATGGCAGCCCTAGGGCAGAGCCCCAGCCCTGTGGACCACTCACTCTGGGCTCCCATTAGCGCTCCTCCCCTTGGATCATTAAATATGTATATCTTATTACACGCCTTGTTAGAGTATCGAGCTCTATTGACTGATGATAAATCCTGAGCCTCGTCCTGGCCATAAATTTATCTGGAGATGATGAAGACTCAATAATCTAGTCAGGCAGATAATATCATCGGGCCTTAAAAAAGATCATTACATTATATGTCAGAATTAAAAGTGAAATACGCCAGAGTAACAGGGCGGCTGTTCTGGCCATGACAACGGGTGCCCGCCTCCCCCACTCATTCCCAGCCAAGGCCCCATCCAGACAGAGGGGCTGAGAAGCCTCACCCTCCTTCTGACTCTGGAATACAGAGTCAGCTGTAGTGGAAGTGCCAGAGGGTAGTCAGATAACAGCCAAGTGAAGGGGACCTGGATGGGGAGGGGCAAGGAGAAGAGGCAGCTACCGAGAATAGTTGAGCACATCTGCCATTACTGGCAGCCATCTCTGCCCCAACCAAGCTTCCATCTTACCCTGTCCCTAGGGGTCTCCTGAGGGACTATCTTCTGAAGGTCCCTGAGTGGCTTTAATAGGAAGGTGATGGCCTTACCCCTTTCCAGAGTGGCCTGACCAACCAGGGTAGATTTTTTTTTTCCAAAATGGGAACACTGGGATACAGAGAGGTTAGGCTATTTGCCAGTATTGCCCCAGGCACCTGTGACCTGGCCCCAGACCTGTGTGCCAGCAGCCTATGTGAAACCTTACTTGTGAGCATGTGCTATCAATCCAGACCCTGGCTACCTCCTTCTCAAGAGACCTGCTTGTCCTAGCCTCTATAACCTGTCATTTGAGAAACTTGCTGCCAGTCTCTTGGTTCTTTGACCTCAGCACTAATGACCATTTCTACTGTATCTTATTTCCACTCATTTCCACAGTTACACTTTCTACCTTTTTAACATCCTCCACTGCTCGTCCTTTGAAATATTAAATTCAAATCTTCCTAGTTACTGGCAATAATACACTTTTCTTTCATCTCACTGGAACCTTGAAACATTAATACCTCTACTCTTTCCAGATAAACCACCCACCTCCTCTCTTCACTTTCTTCCCTACTTTTGACTGCTCACCCAATAGCCATTCCCTTTCTGCCAACCTGGCAGAACTCACTCCTCCCTCACACGACCAGGGTGAATCTTCTGTGTCTGAGCCACTTGTGGAGATCCTATCCCTCTTGCCGGTCATTGGTTTAGGGGTGGCCTTGGGTTCTGGCTACTGAGATGTGAGGGTAAGTTTGCTGAAAGACCTTCAAGGAAAACTTCACTCTTATGAAGAGAAACATGAGGAGGAAATAGTCCTTTATATTCTGCTGGATGTTTTCATGTCTGCACATAATGTCTGGGACTGCAGAAGCCATCTTCCAACCGTGAGGGGAGTTAGCCTGCGAAGAACATGTTGAAGATAAAAGAACAGAAAAATGGAAAAAATCTGGGTCCTTTATGACATTGCTGAGATGCTGAATTAACTAACCCTAGCATCATCTTATGTCTAAACTTCTGTGAGGTAATAAATCCTATTATTTAAGGTATCTTGCACTGGGTTTTCTTTTTCTTGTAGCCAGAAGCATAGTAACTGATATAGAAGGTACAGACAGGAAAGAGAATGATATAACAAATGCACCTTATAACATAAACTTAGCTAAAGGGAGGAGGGAGGGCAAAGGGCAATGAGTGCGCTGTCATTTCAAGCCAGGAAGTTGGTTACTCCTGTTATGCTCTCTTGAAACATATGACCAAATTGTTTCCTGTTATATCTCAAGACACAGGCCATCTTACTACTAAAAAGGCTAAAAGAGTCAAGTTTTGATGGGAACCCACGTGAAAACAGAGAGGCGAAGAACATACAACTTAATGAAGAAAAATTTTTTATGTCTGTGGCTTGCAATCTAAGGTGACTAAAAGTCCTACAGCTCCACAGAGTCATCAGGGGCTCAGACTTCTTTCTGCCCCTTTCAGCATGTTGCTTCCAATTTCTAGGTTATCGTATGGTGCAAAATGGTTGCAGGTGCTCCAAGCATCACACCCACATTTTAGGAAAGAGGAGGAAGGAAACAGCAAGAATAATGTACTTCCTGACTGAGTCACTTCCTCTTAAGTACTGTTCCTGAAGGTCCCACACAACGCTTTTCCTTCTATCTCACTGGCCAGAACTCAGGGACATAACCCTATCTAGCTGTATGAGGAATTAAAAAAATAGCGTTTTAACTGGGTACACACTACTGCCCCTACAAGGGCTCCTCCATTCAGTGAGGAAGGAACACAACGGATATTAGGTATGTACTAAGCAGTTTCTGTCCTAGCAACGTAACCGACACACCTCACGCAGGACCTTGGAGTCCATGGTCCGTCATCTCAATCCTTTCTTTCTCCCTTTTCCTTCCATCACTCTTGCCTGGAAAAAACTCAAACCGCCTTCTCTATGTTTGCACTGGGCTAAATGTGACTAGAGAACACTGCAACCATATAGAGTAGGGACACTCATAAAATCATAGTCCTCAACCTCAACTGGGTATATAAAACTGCCCAGCCGATCTCCTATGTTCCTGATCAGTGTGCATTCTCTTTCTCTCCATTCTCTACTTTCTGCCATTCTCAAGTCCCCCTCCCCTTCCCTCCCCCCACTCCCATCCCTCTCCTGCCTTTGTGCCTTACTTCACAGGAAACACAGGAGGCGCTCTCCTCTCACCTGTTAAGAGAGAGGGTACCTCCCAGCCAGCACTTCTAAAGCCCACCCTCACTCCACCTGGGTTCTCCACTCCCCTTCCTTTTCGGGGGCCTTATGTGATGAGCAATCCCCTTTCTCTCTGATATAGTCTCTACTGTTTTTCTGCACTGCTTTCTTCACATAAGCATGAAAATATACCAAATCCCTCCCATCTTTAAAATTTTTTTTAAGTTTATTCATTTATTTTCAGAGAGACAGAGACAGTAAGAGTGGGGGAGGGGCAGAGAGAGAGGGAGAGAGAGAATCCCAAGCAGGCTCTGCACTGGTAGTGCAGAGCCCGATGTGGGGCTTGAACCCATGAAGCCGTGAGATCACGACCTGAGCCGAAACCAAGAGTCGGTTGCTTAACTGACTGAGCCACTCAGGCGTCCCAAATCTCTCCCATTTTTAAAAACAACTTTGCCTTAACTCCTTTTTCCACGTGGCTGGTACCCAATCTCTCCTCCTTTTCACAACCAAAGTTTCCAGTTAAGCCTCAAGGTCTCATTACCCAATCTCTCCTCCTTTTCATGGCCAAACTTTCTGGCTAACCAGGTTAACCACCGCTCAAAGTCTTCCTCATTTCCCACCCTACAAATCTGATTTCCCCACCTGAGTCTTACTGAACCGCTTTCTCTAATGATCCTTACGACCTCACAGGGCTGAAGTCCAATAGCAGCTTTTCAGGTTTCGACTGCCCCTTACTCACACCCTGAAACTCTTCTCCTTTGGCTTTAGCGATAGCACCTTCCCTCTCTATCCAACTCCTCCCGCTTCTCTGTACTCATCTTTCGTCTGATCATCCCTACAAAGTGGGTGTTAGAGCTGCCACTGGCCCTCTTCTCTTGCCACTTTCTACTCTCAACCTGGGCAAACTTATCCAGCCCTAAGCTTTATCTACCATATATTTCCCAGTGATTTCTAAACCTATATTCCCACTACCACCACCGTGGTCCAGGGTACCACCACCTCTCACCTAGGAGACAGCAGTGCCCCCGCCAATCTCCTCCATGGTGTCCTTCTAAGCCACAAATCTGGTCATTTCACTCCCTGTCTTAAAACCCTTCAATGATCCTGGAACAGAAAAAGGACAGCATTGGAAACACTGGTGAAATCCAAGTAAGACCTTCAGTTTAGCTAACAGTATAGTACACATGTTCATCTCCTGGTGCTAGTAATTGTACTGTGATTATGTAAGCTAGTTAACATTAGGGGAAACTAGGTAAGAGATGCATAGAAACTTTCTGTAATGTAAAATCAGTTCAAAGTAAAAAGTTCAAGAGTTCATAATTAAAACAACAACTACCTCCAACAGCAGCACCTCTCAGCTCTCAGGACAGTGTCCCAACTTCTTTATAAAGTTCCAGAGATCTGCCCAGGTTTCCCTCTAAGGCCTCATCTTACCCACTCTCCTGCTCGACCCCCAAGTTCAGTCTCTTTTGCTTCTCAGCTTTTTCACATGCTCTTCCTTTTGTCTGGAAAGCCCCAACCCCTGCTATCATTTTCTGAAGTGCCTTACCTGGGCCCTCATGTTTGTGTTAGGAATCCTTCTATGTGTTTTCACAGCACCCAATGTTCCTCCACTGTGATAGCCTGTCACCTCCTGCTAGACCACAAACCCAAGGGCACTGATGTTTCCTGTGCAGAGGCCCTCAGTAAACATGTATTAAGTGGAAGAAAGGAAGAACTGGAAAAAAAAGAGGGAAGCTGGGAGACAAGATCACAGGTGAACCTACTCCAGCCCTGACATGTTGCCTGAGGCCTCGACATGCCCAGGTCCTGAAAACTAGTCAAGGTTTTTGTTCCCAGCTTCCAAAGTGCTGAGGGCTTCAGCCTCTTCCCCACTGCCACTCCTTCCAAGTATCTTGCTTTCCTTAAGACCTGCTGGGCCAGGAGACTGGCTGGGACCTGAGCTCTCAGCAGTCCAGCCACCAGTCTGTTCAGCAAACCAAGGCATCTGGGGGTGGTAGTAGTGGTGTTGGGGCTCCCCAGTCCTAGCCAATGATGCCCTGGAGAAGGGCCTGGCTGTGCCTGGGGACTCTGCAAGGGGGGCTGTCCTCCCTAAGCCCAGTCCCACCTGGTAAATATTTCATCCTCAAGCTGCTCAGCTAATCCCTATTAATTTCAATACCGCCGCCTTGCCTGGCTCAGCTCCCAATGCATTATTTATCCCCTTTGTTTGTTTGTCGCTAACAGGTGGGCCCCAGCGGAGGCGCTGACTGGGGACAAGCCCACTCTATCACAGTGTGGCTGTGAATTAATCATGAGGACTAATGGGAAGCACCTCGGTTCCAGGCACTGCCCTAGCTGCCTCCCCCTGCCCTGGCACCCAGGGGTGGGCCTGGGCCACCCCAGCTCTACTTAATTCAAAACAACACATTTTATTTACTATCTGCCTACATGAGTCAGACTCAAGGTTACCCTTTGGGGATATAAGCTGAACAAACAGATATAAATTCCTGCCCTCAGGAAACTTACAATCCAGTTGGGGAGAGAGGCGTTAAACGACTATTTATTTGGACTGTGAGGAAATGCTGTGCAGGGAGAGTGCTAGGTGTTAGGAAGCTGTGCACAGGGGAGGACCTGACCAAGTCTAGGGGTCAGGGAAGGCTTCCCTGGGGAAGCAAACTTTGAGCTGTGCTCTGAAGGATGAGCAGGAGTTAATCAAGACAAGGGATGGGAATGAGGGGCTCCCAAGGACAAAAAAGCCATGTGGGAAGGCCCTGAGGTGAGAGAAGGAATGGCAGTTTCCAGAAAGTGGGGGAGGACCTTGTGCTGGAGTGCGGGGGCATGAGGAGAGTGGCCTGAGAGTGGCCAACAAGGCCCAGCTTGGGATGCTCTTCTCCCTAAATGACCAGCGTTTGTCCTGGTGGATTACCATGGACTCATCCTGAACACTTGATACATGCACTCACACCACCTCTGCTGACTTGAGCAACATCTGATTTCTTGACCTTCTGCTTATGGCTCCTGAGAGACGGTCAAGATCATTAATGCTCAATTGCATAGACTAGGAAACTCAGGTGAGCATTCACCCTGGGGCTTATAAGAAGGCCTGTATGGGCATCACAGCTCAGGTGTGCCCATGGCAGGACAGGGCTGGATCTGGCCTATTGACTTTGTGTGGGGACCAGGTACAGGGCTGGGAACACTGACCTGCCTCAGCCACAAGTGCTCACATCACCTCCCTCACCTCTGAAACCCAGCACTGGACTGGGTACCCAGACCTCAGCAAGTATCTTCCGAATGAATGGCTGATCAAAAGTAAACACCCCACCATCCCCCACAAAGATCTTTTTCCCAGACACTCCCTTTAAAACTTTTCCAGAGATTTAAAATAGACTCAGGCTTTATAGTAAGCCTGGGAGGTAGAAGCCATCATCAATCCCGTTTTAAAGAGGAAGAGACAGAGGGCTGGGGTGGTGAATGTCTTACCCAGGACCACACAGCCAGGAAGTGATAAGCCCAAATGAGAACAAGGTCATCCTGTTTCCAGGCTCCTGGCTCCAGCACATCCATAGGTCTGCCCCTCTGTGGGCATCTCCCCAGGAATCTTCCTTGGTGGCTCCAGGGATCCTAGCTCTCAAGAATGACCTCAAAAGGCACCTTGTTTATGAACCAAGTGTAGCTCTGCCAGGGCAGAGCCCTCACTATGCACATGGTCAGGGTTTGTAATTCTATTCAAAGTGGCCGCTTTGAAAATCCATATGTCTCCAGGCTCCCTGTACATCATGGTGTCAAGTCCCGGAGCAGAGGCATCCATCAGCACCTCCCGATGCCATGGTCTGTGTGCCCACATACCTGTTCCCACCCACGTGCCTGTCCTTGGCTCCTGGCTGCTCTGGCGGCACTGCCCCACTCCGTGCAAAGGCTCATGCTGGCCTGCCTGCTTGGCCCAGCCATACCATTACCTTCAGACTAGTCTGGCTAGCTGCTGGGCCCCACCCCAGCCCTAAATGTGTCCTCTGCTCTGCCTGGTTCTCTGCTCTCTTGGAGCCAGGCAGCCAGCACGGAGGCAGCCTCGATAACTCGCTAACGTGCTGCCCATGCTGTTCTTAAAAATTTATGACTGTGCAACATGAAAAATCCGGCTGAGGAGCCGTCATTAGCGGCGCTGCCTCCTTCCCCCACCAGAGCCGCCCTCGTAAATTGAGATTTATGGCTGCAGCAGGCGGGGTGGGGGCGTGTGCAGGCGGTGAGGATGTTGTGGGGGAGACAGGGAGACCGATGGATGAGACAGTGGTGGGGCCAGGGGCTCCCCCCTGCGGCAGCTCCAGTTTATCACAGTCTGCGGTGATACCCACGGAGAGTAAGGTCTGGCCTGGGGTGTCAGCCTGGCACTGATGCTGGAATCCGCTTAGCAGTGGGACTGGAGGGGGAGGGGCCTATCCTGTGCCAATCACTGGCTCCTTCAGGTATAGGACCAGATCCTGAGGTCCAGGTGCCAAGCAAAGGCCTCATAGGAAGATATTTGAGGAGGGTCATCCTTGCTGGAGTCACAAGACTGGGGCCCCCAGAGCCAGCTTCTCCAACTGTAAGCATGTAGGTTGGGCAATGATTGTGGCATCCCAACCAGAGAACTGGAGGAGAGGTAGGAAGGGAGCAGAAGGGTGCCAGCAGTCTTCCCTTCCCTCTCCTCTCTCTGGTAAGAAGGGCCAGTGGAGAGGACATTAGAGTTGGGAGTGCAAGTACCAGACCCTGTCACAGAGTGTCCCCAGACAGAGGCCAGACTGGGGCTGAAGAGAAAAGGTGATCCCACAAGCCCCCCCACCCCAAACCCCCCCGCATATCCCCCCACAGGCCCTCCCTATTACCTCCCTGCTGCCTCCTCCCCTGCTCACTTAGCCCTGTCAGCCAGGCCATTATGAAATTGGGGTTTCATTTACAGACTAATTAAACATTACAGCTTGTTCACAATTACAACGCGGGGATGAGGGAGTAACTAATTACGGAAGAAATGAGCTAACATTTATCTCTGCTCCCACCCTCCCTCTCCCTACTGCCCCCCCCCCCCCCCAATCTGGCTTCCTCCTACTCTCTGGTCAGTACCTACTCTCTAGGCTTATTTTCAGGATGGGGGACTGGAAGGGCTCAGCACCCACCCACCCACCCTGGACACAAAATCCGACTGTTGCTCCCAGACACTCTGGGGAGGGGTGAAGTTCCCAGGGCCCTGATGCAGGAGACAGGGCTTTTGTGCAAGACCTTGGGTGTGACTAAAGTATGGAACCCTGTGATGGTATGTGTGACTATTACATGGGGGGTGGGGGGAACACTCCACTGTGGTGTGTGAGTGTGACAGTTCTGTAAGGCTGTGTGGCTCTCTGTATCTTTATCTTGCAGGGCAAGGTTTTGGTGTGATTGCTGCAGACAACTATTTATGAGACGGGGTATGTGTGTGAATGAACCACACCTTCACCCTCAAGCCCTGGACACAAAAGAAAAGAACTGGGTGGCTGCAGGAGGTGATGGTCAAAGCAGCCCTGGGCCCAAATCTCCACTGCGCAGCCCTACTCATTCCTGCCTCCCAAGCAAGAAAGGGAGCAAGGTTACCCTGTTCTGGGGGCTCAGCTCATCCCTGCCCTCAGGTTGGTCTTGGCTTCTGGCCAGATGCCCCTGGGGCCCAAGAAGCCTCCTGGGGGCCTGGGGTGCCCCCTGTGGGCAGGAGTCCTGGGGTCTGGCTGGCCTGCTGCAGAGTTTAATAATAGTAACAGTGAGAGTAAGCGTTTCCATCCTTCCTGCCTTTGGGCAGAAGAAGAAAGGAAAGAGGAGGGAGAGGAGGGAGTGGAGGGAGCGGGCTGAAGGGAGGCTTTGAGGCCTCAGAACTCACATCAAACGGCCGGATCTGGGCCTAATTGTCTGACCCCTGCCCCTGCCTTCAATCAGCTCTGCGGCTCCCCGCCCGCCCCTCGCCTAACTAGCAGCCATGTTCTCCTCATTAGGACAAGCTCCCCTTGCACACGTGTCCCCGGACATGTCCCTAGCACTCCCAGCTCCCAACCCTGCCTGGTGGGAGGGTACAGTGGGGACCCAGTTTTGGAGGGGCCCCTGGGACAGCTATACCCTCTGCCACCACAGCTGCCTGGACTGAGCTGATCAGCCCCTCTCCTTGAGCTGCAGGGGCCTGGATGCCACATGTGGTGACATATTCCTGGGCTGGCTCAGCCGCTGGGTGCGTTCTGTCCTCTGTGTGTCCTTCTTGCTACAGCCCGACTGTCTGAGACACACTGCTCCTGAGGGTGGATGTGTTTGAACCCTCCCTTTTGGTCTGGCTCAGCCAGGCAGGGGGCCTGGTCTGGGTCAGGGTCTGTGTTGAGAGGCCAGGAGCGGAAGGAACGTGTCTGCCCGCTGTACAAGGGTGGTTCCTTTCAACGGACCCAGGCATGCTGAGGTGTGAGTGGCTGCGGCTGCAGCCACTGCAGTGAAGCAGCAGAGCTTGGTGGTGAAGAGCTCTGACCTTAGAGAGATGTATGTTTAAATTCCAGCTCTCCCACATCCTTCTCTGCAGCCTTGGGTGAACGATAATCTTCTTGAGCTTCAGCTTCCTCACACACAGTAGTGGTGACAGCCCCTGTCTCACAGGGTTTGGGAAGTCAATGAGATAACACATGTAAACTCCTCTGTGCTACATGTGGCACTCAGCAAATGTGGACAGATGCTGGTGTTGATGGGCAATTCAGACCAAGTTGCCCTCTCCACAGGCCATAGCCCAACTTTGCTCTGGTGGGGTCTGGGGTCTGGGGTCTGGGCCCTGGTCAACAGTGTCAAGGACAGAAGGAGCTGTGGGGAAGGCTCCAGAGCCCTGTAGAAGAGGAGAGCAGCTCCCAGGGGCACAGCTAATATCAGGGGCAGAAGCACCTAGACTGGAGCCTACGCTTAGGGGCAGGGATGTTACACAGCAGCTTCAGGTGGCAAGGGCAGGGCCCAGCTGAAAGACTGCCAGGTAGCCTTAGGTCAGCTGAGTGGGTCTGGGGCTTGTCCATGAGGCGGGGCCCATCCCAGGAGTGTTCTGGGTCTGGGAGGAGGAATGCTGTGAACACCACAAGAGTGAAGGCTGTCTGGCTACTCATGGCGCTCATTTTCAGGATACCAGACCTGTATGTGATTGGGGGAGGGGCTGGCCTGGTCTGGGCCCTGACATTGTCTCTCACCTTAAACCAGTGGTAATGACTTGCAAATATTGATGAAAACGCAAACTACAGAGATTGTGTTTTTCGGGGAGTGAAGGTGGGGAGCCGGGATAAGGAGGAAAATAAACTGAAATGAAGTCCAGTTATCTCTCATCTGTGGCTGCTCCTAATCCCCCAGCCCAAAGGAATCCAATGCAGCCCCTTATCTGCCCTGTCAATCACTCCATCACCGCCCAGTGCTTGGTGGGCACCACACACCCTCACACACTCAAGCACATGCTCACACATGCACATACACGCACACACTCACTCCACCGACTCTTGCTCTAACACTCCCGCCCACCCCCAGCCCATTACTCCTCTGAGTAGAAGCAGCCAGCACGCAGGTCCTGCCAGATGGATGCAATTTGCATAATATCAGCAGTGGAGGCTGCAAGATCACCAGGGGTCAGGGCGCTGACATCCCCGCACAGTCTATCTGCAAGTGCTAATTTGGCCGGCATTGATCTGTCTTTCTGATTTCTTTGTCATTTACGTCTGCGATGGTTTGACAGGAGATACAGAGAGAGACAAGGGGAGGCCAGGCCGGGGCCCGGGGCTAGGAAGGTAGGGAAACAAAGATTGTACTTCCCAGTGCATCACACACACAGAACATATACATACATACACCAGAACCTTCCCCCTTCCATCCGTCAGTTCACTTGTCCATCCGTCTACCCGTTTTTCCATCTGTGGTTGTTACGGAAGACTAGAGCCTGGTGTCTGGCAAGGACCAATTCCTCAGATGTCCTGGGGGCTCTAGAGTGTCAGCTCAGGAAGGAAGGAGTGAGTACCCCTCCAGGTAAATACTACCTCCAGGCAGACCAGTGGAGCCCCTGTCAATGCCTGGAGAGTTATCATCCCTTCTCATGGCCATCCATGCCCCATCTGCTCACTTTCTCTGGGCCGTACCAGAAAGAACCAGACAGGAGTGGGGGGTGGGGGTGCGGGTAGTGCCAAGGAAGCACATACTCCAGCTGTCTCTGGCCCCCTCTCTATAAAGCAGCTGTGCTAACTCCTCCTGTCCCAGCCCTGAAGATGGCCAGAGAGGGCAGGTGGGCAGGTGTGTGTGTGTGTGTGTGTGTGTGTGTGTGTGTGTATGCAGCACCCCTCTCTGCCTCTCTGGGACAGCCAGGGAGAGAGCTACTAGGTCTGCAGGGGACTTATATCAGTACTTCACTACCCTCAGGTCATCCGAAGCCCAGACTGGCCTCTAGCTGATTCTGAAGCCCTCTAGCTCAGCCAGAAAGTCTTAAATTAGATCTAAATGTTACCCACTGAACCCCTGGCCACTGTCCCCACATTCTGCCATGCTGTGGGAGAAGCATTCTGGATAGGGATGGGGACACTGCCTGGGTAGATGTCACGGGGAAAGGGAAAGGGAGGATAAGATCACAACTCTGGAAAGAAAGAGCCCACTGCAGAGAAGTAGACATGGTCACTCTGTCAAGAGAGGCAGAGGGGCTTGAGCCTTCCAAGGGTGAAAGCCCCCTCCCTGCCAGCCACAGTGGCTCTGTCTTGGCCCCACCTCCTTTCCCTTGCTGATGGTAGCAGAGCAGGGTGATCAGAAGGAACTCCCTGCTGGGCAAGAGGGGGGCTGGCGTTTGGTGTGTGCTAATCCCGGGCCTGAGGTCTTCAGAGGGACCTGGGGAACTTCAAGGAGGGGAAGGCAAAGCTGTACTGTAGACGAGCTCATTAGCCAGCACCCCCACCCCCCCACGAGGAGGAGGGCGGGCGGCCCAGGGAGCGTGGCGGCAGAGGCGGCAGAGAAAAGGCTGTCACTGTCCTTTCTTCCTTTTGGTACAAGCGTCTCCCTGAGCCGACGATTCTCCTGCAGTGACACCTCTCACGGGAGCTAATGAGATCCGTGTCACAGAGCTAATGCGCTCTGACTGGACTCTTGATAGACACCCTACTCCTTCAGGGGAGACCACAGGCCAGTACTGCCCCCCTGGGCCAGATCCCCACCTTGCCACCTGCCAGCCCAGCTCTTTTGCCAAACCCTACTGGGCAACAAGCTCCTGAGAGTCCACTTGATGTCTGGCCATCCCTCTTTACCATGAGCCTCACAGGGACCCTCCTCAGGCCCTGAACAGAGGGGCTATGGAACTAGGAAGACAGGACCACCCAGCCAGGCATCAGGGAAGGTCCAGTTATTCTCCTAGCCAGCTGAAGCCAGCAATCTGTGGGGCCTCCATATCCCAACAACAGGTGAAATTTTACTGACATTTCCTGTGCAGATTTCCAAAAAGGAAAAAGGGGAGAAGGCCTGGGTCCTGCTGTTAGGGAGATCAAGTATGTAGGGCCTGAACATCACCCCCAACAAACCAGAAGAGAGGTCCAAGGGTGTATTCTGTACATTCACACTAGGAAGGCCAGGCAAGATTCTCAGAAAAGGTGGCCCCTGGAAAATGGGTGGGATTCCCCTGGTCCATGAAGTAGAGAGCAAACAAATCAGAGTAAGAACTGTCAGAGTCTGAAGGAGGTCAAAAGCCAAGAGTTGCTGGGCTCTGGCTCTGATGGCGACTGTAGCAGGGGTGAAAGGGTGGCAATGTCTCCTTTCCTTTCTTCCTCAGCTGCTGCTACCAAGGCTTTGTCAAGGCCTGTATGTTCCACATTAACTGAGGGAAATGATGGAAGTGAGCTTGTATTCTTCCTCAACATCTCTGTTGAGAGCACAAAGCCCGACACCAAAAAGGTGCTTCCTGGTTCAACATAGTGGTAAGAACACAGACTCTGCACTCAGATGGACCCGGGTTTGAGTCCTGGCTCTCCAATTCAACTGGCTGTGTGACCTCAGGTGAGTCACTTAACTGAGTCTCAGCTTCCTAATCTATAAAATGGGAATGATAATGCCTGTCTTCCATAAAACTGGTGGGAAAATTATATTAATAAAAAGTACCCCCAAATAATGTGAGTCCCCTGTTGACCCTTTCTATGTACATGCAGTCCCTCTTCGCCCACAACCCGCCCCACACCACCCTGTTCACCAGGCTCCCAAGGCCAAATCCACCACCCCTGAAGGAAGTATCCATCTCCTGACTAAGAGGCCGTGCTGACAGCCCCCCACACCCTCTTTCTGCCTGGAGCTCTACTGCCTCCATCCCTGAACCTACCTCTCCCTTAGTTGCCAGGGCCAACTGTATCTGTCTTGACGACAGTACCTGTGAGCTCTGTGGGGGGACAGGCACTCTGTCATCTTCACCAATACGTCTATCACAGTTCCTGACACATAATAGGTGCAAAGTAAACATACACTGACCTGGTCCTCTACTTCCATTCCCATGGCTACTGCTGGCTCTGAATTAACCATCACCTCCATGCACTTTACTGAACCTTCCCCTCTGCAGTTTCTCCTCGCTAGTCCTCCCTGTACAAACTCTCAGTCTGCTCTAATTGAAGCCCAACTCTGACCAGGTCACTCCTCTGCCAGGAGGCTCTCACAGCTCCTCCTCAAATAGCTCAGCCACAAACATCCATCCCAGTGGGCCCTCTCCCCTCCTACAGCCTACCCCACAGCTCCAGGCCATCTGCGTCACCCTCCAGCATACCTGCCCCTTGCTCTCTCAGGGCCACCACCACCCAGAACTCAGCAGGAGTCCCCACCAGGTAGGTCCAACAAACTCTCCCTACCACACGTACCTTAGAAAGAGGCTCAGGAGATCTCTCTAGGGCTAGAGAAAAATTGGCGATTTGCACACAGAGACATTGCCCGCCCCCCTCCCCCCAACACAGCACTGTGGGAGAGCCAAACACATCCCAGAGATGACTGAGCTCTGGGTTCTGAGGGACCCTTGCCCAGCATCACCAATGCTGCCCCCCCCCCCCAATATGCATACCACTCCCCACTCCAGGCTGGCAGCTCCTCACGCAGTTAATTAGCACTATGTCACTGAGGACCAGCCTGAGTGGCCAGTGACAGGAGCTGACCCTTGACCCCAGGGCTGGGAAACAGTCCACATCAAACTCTTACAGCGCGACCCTTTTAGCACGCACAGTAACTCGGGGCACCGCCAGCTGAAGCTCATTAAAGCTGTCTCTTTGGCGCGAGGGCCATTAACCTCACTGCTTAAAACCAACGCCTCCCCTCCCCGCCTCTCCCAGCCCAATTAATGCCCTGCATCCTCCCTCCCCTCCAAGCACCCTCACCCACACCTCAGAGCCAGCTAGGAGCTGGCAGGGCAGCCCTCTACATTCAAAGATACAAAGACCCTGTGCCAGGAACCCCTGGCACCCTAGGGAGGCCCTGGTGTTGTCAGGGCCACAGATGAGGGGGCTCCTTGAGCACCCACTGTGTGCCAGGCCAGGCACTGCATAAGTCCTTTACACAGACAGCTTTACTGAACCTCTCCAATAGCCCTGAGAGGCACTGGCATTATCCCTTGTCTAAGGGCACAGGGCTCTGGTTGGTAGAGCCAGAACTTCCTTTGGCTCCAAAGCCCTTAGTCCATTATGACTCGTATCTTTGGACTGTCCCCTGTGGCCCAACCAGATAGAAAAACGTTCTTTCCTGAAGAGGGAAGGAACATCTCAGGAGTTGTAATAACAGAGTGGGAAGAAGGAACTTCTTCCTCTCACAAATACACCCTGGAACACATCCACAGAAGCAGGGCAATCCCACTGACCCAGTCCCACTGGTCCCTCCTACCACCCAGACTCCATTATTTGTAGCCCCTCCCTGCCTGGGCCAGCACAAGTCTTCTCACTGATCCTCATTCCCTGGTTCCTCCCTTTCCCATCCCATTGATTCATCTACTCACTTGTTCATTCAGCACCCCCCCCCAAAGAGTTTACTAAGCATCTACTAAGAAATAGTTTGTGCAGCACATACTGCCTCATCAATTCTGAGTAAGAGCTTTGATAGTGCTGTTCTCTCACAAACCTCCTGTCTCCTCAAAACCTCATGAAAGAGCCAACCCTTTAACCTGGCATTCAAGACCTGCTTATTTCCCCATTTCTTTTCCAGCTGTTCCCTAACCCAAATGTCCCTCCTGCTCCAATCACAGGAAACTGCTTGTAGGTGTCTAACTTGTTTTCAACATGCCTTTTTATGCTTTTGTACGTACAGTTGCTCCTAAGTAGAAAACCCTTCCCCCATTTTTCTACCTATAAAACTCCTATTCATCCTTCAAGGATCTCCTGACTCGAATGTTTTCTTCTTTAGGAAACTCCCTGCTGGCCTCCCAAGCATATCACCTTGCTAGGTTTGGGGTCTTCTCTAGGTTGTATGGAATAGCTCCTATGGAAGGGAACAGCAGCTGCTGTGGGGAATCCCCAATTCTCTAGGTGTGTTGACTGCTTCCTCTTTCCCTCAGGACCCCACAGGAGCCTTGGGGTGTCCCAGCAAGAATGATAAGGAGTATCCCTGAAGTCAGTGAGATGTAAATAAAGAAGTAGAAGTCACTTTGGCACCTGAGGACAGGGGAATCCTCCTTTGGGGCAGCCTAAGTGTTCCTATCACATCCCTCAGTACCCTGGGTACCCAGTTCAATCTCTGTCTCCTCCTTGGATATGACCTCCTTGAGGACAAGCACTTCCACTCAGCATGCCCAGCACCCACTAGGCACCAGTGATGTCCGTGGAAAGGATGAAGGGCTAGTCTGTAACAGGTGACTGGGTCCTTTTGGTATACCTTGCCAGTCCCCTCCACCACCATAGCTCCCCAAAGGTACACAGGTTATGATAATGTCATAGCACCTCCCAGGAATACCCCCCCATCCCCCGCCACTCCTCCCCACTTGGAACAAAGCCTATGCTTGTCAAATACCCTGCTTGAGGGGCGCCTGGGTGGCTCAGTCGGTTAAGCGGCCGACTTCGGCTCAGGTCATGATCTCGCGGTCTGTGAGTTCGAGCCCCGCGTCGGGCTCTGTGCTGACAGCTCAGAGCCTGGAGCCTGTTTCAGATTCTGTGTCTCCCTCTCTCTGACCCTCCCCCGTTCATGCTTTGTCTCTCTCTGTCTCAAAAATAAATAAACGTTAAAAAAAAATTAAAAAAAAAAAAAATACCCTGCTTGAAAGCATTTGCATGACGTGTGCTCACACACACAAAATCAGATACACAGAAATGAACGGACTTTCTGGTGGATACACACACAGGCTGATGGTTACTTCCATATACAGACACATGCCCTCAGGAAAATGTACAGATATATTGTTACACACACACACACACACACACACACACATACACACCAAACCCATACTGATATATCAGAAGCAGAGCCTCCAATGCTTAGAACCAGAGTCACTCCAGCTCCTTCCCAGGCAGGAATCCCTCTGAGGGTGCACACACGCTTGGTACCCCAAGTGGCCCCTCCCAACCCAGGCAGTGCTCAATGGAGGCTGCTGCTCCTGCGGGGGAGTCAATACCCTGTGGACGGAGCCATCGGTCAGAAGGACCCCGACTAATTAAAAGCTGGTGAGGTTTAAATAATTCATCTCCTTAACTCCCATTGATCGCCCAGTTTAGTAGCCACAGACTTGAAACAATATTAAACAGTCTCCTCTAGCTCCATGGGGGGTGGGTAAGCTGACATGTGCCCACCCCTCTGAGGACATCACCCACCAGAGATGCAGGAGGGGTCAGGGATATCTCGGCCTGAATCCAAGGACACCTGTGACCCACCCAAAGACCAGATCCCAGTCTCCTCCTGAATAGTGTTTTGAGAGATTTTTTCCAATGGTCTGGTTCCACTCTCCCCTCACTCCACCCTCCTTCCCCACTCCCCCCAGCTATGGAAAGCACCCCGTTAGAGCACAGAATGAGCCAAAGAACCCCTCTGTGTGCCAAGGGACTGGGGCATGCGGGCACGGGACTGACTGAGCTGCCAGGGGTATATGTGGAGGGACTGACCAATGCCGCTGTGGGGCCGGCCTATGTGTTGCAGGCTGAGGCCCTTGTTCATGTCTAGAAGTCCATTCTTGGGCCAGCAGCCCATGGCGAAGCTGTAAGCCTGGAAGACAGGAGGCAAGAATGGTTAACAGAGGCCCTGGTCCCCGATACTTACCACCTCCACCCTCCAGCCAAATCGTCCCACTAAGGGCTTACTCTCATCATGTCACTTCATGAGAGTCCCCTCATGGAGGCCCCTTTCCTCCAGGACCCCCACCAGAAAACCCCTTCTTCTTTCAGAGCTCCTTTTGTCCTAGGTATCTCCCATCAGAGACTCCCAACCCCCACTGGGTGCCCCCTTGCCAGGCTCCTCTAGAGAGCTCCCATTTACTAAGACCCTCCTTTATCAGGACCATCCTGGGGCACCTGGGTGGCTCAGTCAGTTAAGTGTCCGAGTTCGGCTCAGGTCATGATCTCACAGTTTGTGAGTTCGAGCCCCACATCGGGCTCTGTGCTGACAGCTTAGAGCCTGGAGCCTGCTTCAAATTCTGTGTCTCCCTCTCTGTCTGCTCCTCCCCCGCTCACTCTCTGTCTCTCTCCTTCAAAAAAAAAAAAACGTTAAAGAAAAAAATTTATCAGGACCATCCTGTCAACAGGGCACCCCCTTCACCAGGCAGCCCTATTAGATTCTGCCTTTCCAGACTACCCAGCACTCTGCTGGGCCCCTCCCCACAGTATTGCTGGTCATAAAGCCTGGTGTCAGAAAGGACCTAGGAGACTAACATATCTAAACTTCACTCTACAGATAGGAACACTGAAGTGAGAGGGGGCCAACCACCTGCCCATGGTCTAATTGCTTTAGACTGAGAGGCAGGCCAGGTTATGGAAGGCTAGGTTCCATGTGTGGGCTCAACTGAGGAGGGGTAAGGTCTCAAGCAGCTGTGATGGGAATATATGAAGAGACTGTGTGTGTGTGTGTGTGTGTGTGTGTGTGTGTGTGTGAGAAAGAGAGAGAGAGAGAGAGAGAGAGAGAGAGAGACAGAGAGAGAGAGAGAGAGAGAGAGAGAGAGACTGTGTGTGGTTGGGGGAACAGATCTCTGCTGAAGGTCAAGTGCTCACTTATGCATATTCAAAGCGGCCACCCATCGATCTGTACTTAATTGTTTTCCTGGGGTTGGGGAAGGAAGTGCTGGGGGCATCGATCTGCTCAGGCCCCTAGCACTTCATTGCCCCCCTCCGTCCCCTACTCTGCGCCACCTGGCCGCACCAACCTCCGTGGTGGGGGGTGGTACATGGTAGAACAGGGATGGCACTTTTTCTCACAGCCCCTTACAGGCACATCTGACTCGATAGCACAGATGAGGAAACTGAGGCCCAGAAAGAAGAGACTTACAAGGGTTAGAATGTTATTAAGTGACCCAGTGGGAATTTAATTCCTGCTCAGCCCAACAAGGGGGTACCCACTGGGGGTTGGGAGTCTCTGATGGGAAGCAAAGTCCTGGGCTTCTATCAGAGGGCTGTATAGCTGGATGGCCCTTCAAACATTACCCATCCCTCACCTTTGAAGTCCTGGAACCCTAGGCTGCCCTTCTCCCAGGGGCAGAAAGCAAATGGGATGTGGTCATTGGGAATGTAGCTTGGTTGAGTTGCCAGAAGCTAGGTGGTGGAGCCACTGGTGGAATGGAACTAAGGTGACAGCAGCCACGGTCAGACAGGCACTGTAGTGTGCCCACCAATCCCTGGGCCCAGAGGTCCCCATCCCATCACAGACCCCCTCATGGTGAGGAAGGTCCAACACGGGGTCAGGAGGCTGGACAGAGTCGGTGCTAAGGCCAAGGGGCTGGGCAGAGGGCAGGTACCTTTCCTTCTCAGCTGCAGGAACCAAGCTTCAGCCCTGTGGGTGCTTCAACCTCAGCACCCTCCCGAAGCCATTTTCCTTGACATGGAGGTACCAGCCACAACTCAACTTCCCAGTCAACCCTCCCACGTTTTCCCAGGCCACAGCTGAACCCACAAATCGGGGGCTGAGTGTGAGGCACAAGGACAGGGGAGAGAACGCTGGCTTGGAGCCAGGGCAGAGCAAGGGGGAACGCAGGCAGAAGCGAGGGAAAGCAGCCAGTGGGTGGTGCACAGCTGGAAGAGCTGCTGAGCGTGGTCAGGGCCATGGCTGGAGCGCAGTGGGCCAGAGAGCAGTGGCGGGCCGGCTTTCAAGTACTTTAAAATCACTTACAAAGGCCGGATTAAACGATCAGAAATTCCATTTAATAGGACAAATAAAGAAATAACAATCTACCCTATCAGCCTGGAGAAGGCGAGCTGGATGGGTTTTTTTTCCCCTCTAAAAAGGAAAAAGGGAAGGAAGGGGGAAAAAAGAAGGATAATGTGTGTTTACTCAAGCAAAGAAAAAAATATTTAAGTGATGTCGGGGAGAAGATTGCAGTAACTAGTGAAGAATAACATCGTCTACTTTGCTGTCAAATCACACCCGAATTTCAGTAATAGATTCTCGGCTGACACTCAATTCAATTCGAAGGTGATCCTGCTTTATCCCAGCCCATCAAATATTAAACACTTGCATTAGCAGGTGCTGCCGCTTCCCGGCTTAAAGCGGCGGGCGGGCAGCGGGCTGCTGAGGCCCCTCTGCTCTGCTCACGGTTTGGGGACAGGGCAGCTCAACGTTATCTGCACGTCATCCCGAGTCTTATCGCAGCTAAGCGGGAAGACCACTTCAGATAACATTAGACGCTTGCCCTGACGCGTCACCATGGTTAGATTATTATTATAATTATGACTCCCCAAGATCTTCCCTAGACTGGGACATGTGGAAAGGGGGCGGTGGGTGGCAGAGCCCAGCAGGGCCGGGCTGGGCCTGGCTGGACCAGGGCAAGCTGGAGCCCAGGCAGGAAAACAGAGGCAGCAGGCAAGGCAGAGGCCCCGGTCCCGCCTGACGGATGCCTTTCAGGAAGGGCAGTCTAGCTTGTCAGAGCGAGGGCGAGATGAATTGGCGTCTCCAGCGTGGCCGCGGGTGTCATGCGCACAGTTTCCTATTCCCAGATAAGGCATGATAACCAATTGCTGCCGTGACATGGCCTCATCCAGTTCTTCCTCAGGGGGGCACGGGCGGGGGGAGGGGGGCAGCACGTGCACATGGGTCTGCCAAGCTCCTAATAAGAGGGATTTAATTTTTACAAATGCTGCTTCCAGCGGGGCCTTCACATACCAGCCAAAGTCCAAAATGATATTAAAAATGGTTAATTAAAACTGCTCTCCTTCAGCCTGGGCTCTCCCCCTGCTGCCCCTGCTGAGAACCCTGGCATGTCTCCCCCAGGCACTACCATACACCCCTACAGAGCTGAACCTTCCGAAGTGACCACCAGCCTCAAGGAATCCCCACAGGCACAGCACCACAAGCTCCCTCCGGCTCCTACATCTAAGGTACCCCTCAGCCACAGACAACAGACAGAGCCACCCAGAGAACACAGGTCCTACAGCAATCTGTGTTCCTACCAACGTGTGGTCTGGATCCTCACACCTGCTGGCCCTCTATGTCTGTACGCACATGCCCACCACCCCCAGCACTCACTTCTTAAGTCCCTCCCCATCAGATACATAACCATCAAGTGTGCATACCCACACAGGCACCAAACTCCCCCTCAGGTTACTCGGCACATCCTTCCACTCCTGACTCCTTCCAGACATCCTCTGGGAGATTACATCCCTCTATGAACCTGAACAGAGCCTGCCCAGGAACCCAGCTTAGAACAAGGTGACATGGGCTGTGTCTCAGAGATTCTGGCTGAGAAGTCAAGGCTGGGACCTAGGGAACCATTAGAATAGGAGGATCAGGGAGGCTGTCCCCTGTGGTTGCCCACAGGGACAATGGAGACAAGCAGGCCTATGTGGGGTTGGAGAAAGCTTCCTGGACAGAGTGGTAGTGGAGGGCTGGAGCGGGGGGGGGGGGGGGGGGCGCTAGGTTTGACAACATTCCAGGCGGGAGACACAGCAAGGACAAAGGAGAACGGCAGGAGCAAGCTTGGTGAGAGCACAGGCAAGGGCTTGGGTGTGGCTGGGGCAGCCAACAAGGACAGAAAGAGCCATATCTTGAGGTGCTGCTTCCCAGCTCTGTGTTCCAATGGCAACACTGGCATCAATCAAGGGGCCTAATTATCGTCCATCCCCTTTCTCCCGCCTGCATCCTATCCCCACTTCCTCCCTCTTTCCTGCCAGCCTGCAGTGTGCGGAGGTAAAGGACCCAGAAGCTTTCTGACTTTGCTGGGGCAGGAATGTGTCATAAGAGCTCTCACCAACAGCCTATGCCCAAGTCCCTTTCCAAATTCTTGGGGTGCCACTTCTCCAGCTGCACCTGCCCAGCTGTGGCTTCCTGGCCAAAGAGTGGGGCAGATGGAATGATGACTGAGGAGCCCCTGAGTCTATCCAAAGCAGGTGGAGCTGGGGTGAAAGATGCCGGGTCTACCAAACCACAACATCGCAGCCCTGTGCCAGGAAGGCACACACACTTCCCTTCCCCTGGGCTGCTGTAATTTCCATGCGCGGGGAAGCAGGTGCCGAGCTGCTCCCGGCTGGCTCTCCTCTCTCGCGGCCCTGCCCGCCTTGGCTGCTGCCCCATTAGCTTAGTGGCCAGCCATCTGCGACGGGCCTGCCGCGCAGCCCTGCTGTAGGCGCGGCGGGTGGCCCCCTGTGTAACAGGGAGCTTTGCCATTAGCGCCTTTAATATTCTGACACCTCAGCACAGCCTGCTATTACATGCAAACGCTGATCGCCCTGTGAAATTACATTGCTGGGCCCGCGAAATGGAATCGTGTATAATCAGCCTCCTCCATGCACTGTCAGTCCCATCACAAACACGGCGCCCGGCGGCTTACGGGGGCTTAGCAGCTGCGACAAGTGTATTGGGTTTAATAGATGAAGTAGCCCTCATCGGCAGCAGCATCAGATCCTTCAAAAAGGAAGGAAGAGGCATTGATGGCTGCTAGGGTGTCTCTGCCCACCCATTCACTACCTGCGAGGTCCCTGAGGGTGGGGTGGCTACTGAGTGGGCAGGGCAGTGGTTGGTGTTAGAACCCAGCTCAGAGTGCAGACAGAAGCACAGACTGCTCTGTAACTTCCAGAAAACCCAGATCTTCTAAGCTAGAACCAGCACATCAGACCTATCCAGCTTCCCCATGAGGTGGGGAGGAGCAGACCTTTAACCAGACCTGTAGGTGACATGTCACCTGGTGGACCTAAACCCAATGGGTCATTTCCCAAGACGAGCAACCAAATCAAATCACCCGCCATTTCCACAAACACCCAATGGATGAAGCTGTAAAGGTGATACTCTGAAGGATGGGGGAGAGAAAGCCTGACACACGTAACTACCTAATTCTTTATTTAATTGGCCAACACTTCCATAGCTGGTGAACCAAGTACTAAGGACACAGGTAAACATGAGGATGGCAGATCTAGCAGCCCAGGCTTCAGAGGAAGGCAGTGTGGTCAGGCTCAGGAGTCAGACAAACACGGATTTCGTTCCCAGTTCTGCCAGTTATTAGCACTATCACTTTGGAGGAGTTATCAAAGCTCTCTGAGCCTCAGTCTCCCACACTACAAAATGGGATGATCGTTCTTTCCCCAGGTATACCTGAGGTCACTCAGGAGCACCCACTCCCATTATTATCTCCAGATATTCTTGGTGCCATCACCCAAAATGCACACTGACTTTGAGGATGCTGCTCCCTCTCCTTTTCTGGGCTCAGCCTAGCACCAATTGTGGCAGACTGTATTTTTCAGTGATGGCTGCAACACTATCTCCCATCTCACATGTTCTTCTTACAATGTGACTTTGATATACCTCTTATCTACAGAGGGAGTCTATGTCCCTCTCTTTGAAACGGAGTAGGCTTTTGTGACTATTCTAACTAACAGAGTAATGCAGAAGTGATGCTGTCTGACTTCAAGGCTATTTCAGAAACGCTGAGGCAGCTTCCTCCTCATTCACTGGAACACTTTCCCTGGAGCCTGAGCTGTTCTGTTAGTAGTCAGACTGTTCCAAGGCAGCCATCTTGCTAGGAAGCCCAAACTAGTCCATGCAGGGACCACAAACAGAAGCCACTGAACCAGGCAGAGAAAGAGCCAGCCAGCCGCTGCTATTCCAGTCACACCCTGTGCCAGCTTCAAGGACTAACTACAAACGAATGAGAGAAGCTGAGCTAGAAACACCTTACTGAGCCCTTCCTGAATTCCTGACCCACAGAAACCATGAGATATAATAAGATAGCTGCTGTTAAGTCACTAAATTTTGGGGTGATTAATTATGTAGTAATACTAACTAGGAAACCAAAACCTACTCACTTCTGGATATACTCTGCCAATACCTTCAACTTCTTGCTGCTTGGAGACTATTCTTCCTCTCTCTCTCTGGGACTGCATTCCAGGTCATCATCACACTGGGTAATTTCAGTATCTACAGGATAGCCCACCCATGAACCTTGCCTTTCAGTTTCTCAACTTCCTGTGCTCTAATGACCTTCTCCTCCTCTACCTATTTCAGCCATCCATCCCTATGGCCACACCCGGGGCCTTATTATCACCCAGAACTGCTCTCTCTCAGAAATCTTAACAAAGACACATTCCACTCTGACCCCAGCCTCCTATCCTTCAGCTTTTGTACCCTTTACTCTTGCTCTTTTCTCAGCCTGCCCATCCCCTTCTGGCCTCAATCCTTTCTCTACCTGGCCTGTGGCCCTGGGGTCTATCATTTCAACCACTCATTCCCCAGTCTTCAACTCCTTGCCCACTTACCCTACTACACCTTCCCTGAAAAAAACCCAACCATGACTCCATCCCTCTACACCTGTGCTTGAGCTAAGTGATGCTGGAAAGTCACTCTTCTGCATAGGAAGTGGATACTGTGGGTACCACCTGAGCAATTCTCAGTGGTATGCAACAATCCTACTCTTCTCTTTCATAAAGATAATAAAGCTGTGGCACAGAATTCTTTCAACTACATGCCCCTCATCTACACATGCATCTGTATCCTTCCCCGCCTGCTCCTCTGCCAATGTTGTTCTAACAGAAGGGACACCTCACTTCTTGTCTAAGACCAATACTGTACCTGTGCTTTACACCTCGCCTTTCTCCCACCTGCTTAGTTCTGCTCCATCTGGGACCCCCTTTCTTTCTAAATTCTTAACCTCCCCCTCTCTGCAGGTTCCTTTCCACTAGCATTCTAGCAAATGCTTGACTCTCTATCAACTTCACACAACTTCTTATGTCTCAGGTTCCTCTTTGTAAAATAGAGGTAACAGTTCCTACTGAAGAGAGTTGATGTGAGTGTTAAATGAATTATTATGTGTAAAGCGTTTAAAACAGGGGCGCCTGGGTGGCTCAGTTGGTTGCGTGTCCGACTTCAGCCTAGGTCATGATCTCATTGTTCCTGAGTTCGAACCCCACATCAGGGTCTCTCTGCGGACAGCTCAGAGCCTGGAGCCTGTTTAGGATTCTGTGTGTCTCTTTCTCTCTCTGCCCCTCCCCGACTCGTGCTCGGTCTCTCAAAAATAAATAAAGCATTAAAAAAAAAAATTTTTTTTTAAATTTTTTAATTTTTTAATTTTTTTTATTTTTTAATATATGAAATTTACTGTCAAATTGGTTTCCATACAACACCCAGTGCTCATCCCAAAAGGTGCCCTCCTCAAATATCCATCACCCACCCTCCCCTCCCTCCCACCCCCCATCAACCCTCAGTTTGTTCTCAGTTTTTAACAGTCTCTTATGCTAAAAAAAATTTTTTTTTAAATAAAGTGTTTAAAACAATGCCTGGCCCTCTAAAAATTATGACAGTGTTAGATTATTATTTTTAAAGCCCTCCCTTCGCTCCACATCCCCATTGGGTGACTGTTCTCCTATTAATAATAACCAAACTTCCCAAGTTTGTCTTCACTCGGCTCCACTTACCTCCCCCATCACTCCTTAGCCCTTTGCAGTCTGGTTTCTGGCCTTACCGCGGTGCTCTGCTTCTGTTAAAGTCTATGGTCCTCACCACACCACCCACACCTAGGGACACTTTCAGGGTCTTGCTGTCTCCTCTACTCTGTGGCCTGCTTCAGCTTTGAAACCCTTCTCCTTTGGTTATGTTTGAGTTTTCTTATCTCTCTGCCCTGCCATTTTCCTCACAATCTCCCTGCAATCTTTTCTGTGTATTGCCATCCTCTGCATGCGCTCAGGTGCTTTTCGCTTCCTGTTTTGGTCTACACTCAACCACTCTCCCTGGGTGCCTTTTTCAACTTCCTTGTCTTCCAACTCTCCAAGTTCTGATTTGATACTCTTTGCCACTACTTGAGTATCAAACATATATACTCTATTGCCTACCTGACATTTCCACCTGGATTTCACTCAGGTACTTCATCTCAAACTTAAAAAACAAAAAACAAAAAACCCGTTTCAACATCTCCTCTCCAAAGTGCTCCTTCTCTTGGGTTCCCAAATCCCAGTGAAAGCCATTACCATCTCTGTGGTAGATCAGAAATGTTGGTTCAACTGTGCTTCCCTTCCTTCTTCTTTACTGCCCCCTGAGTCCTGGGATTGCTGTTTCATGCCTCCAAGACTTGAGCAGTTCCTTCAGCCTGCCTAGAATGCCCTCTGCCTTCTCCCACTTTTTGTCCTAGTGAACACATACTCTTCTTCCACCACGAACTCAAAGTACCTTCCTTTCCCAAGATTTCCCTGACTCATCCCTTTTTTAACTCCCCCCCACCCCATACTCTGAATAGCATCTGTAACACCAGATTTGTTTACATAACTGTTACCACGATGCTGGGAGATTCTTAAGGGGAGGGGCTGTATCTGCTTTTTCTCTAAATGGTCTCCATTGAGGGAAGGGAAAACCAAACATCTCTTTGCGTCTCATTTTGCCAAGGAGGAAGGCCTGGTTTTCAGAGTTACTACTCCTGTTGACCCTATCCAGTCTCCTTCTAGAATCATTGTTATTCTTGCCCAGCAGACCAGCAATCCCCCCACAGCCAACCTTACAACTGGGGTCTCAGCTGCCTGTCTTAGGAGAGAAGAGGAGATGGTTTCTGCCCCCCTTCTCTTTTTCTGAGCTCTTTGGCTTTATGGATAGCTCCCCCTCCATTCCTGTGGCCCAGCAGCGGCTTGGCCAGCACAAGTATAGCAGCAAAAGGATGGACACTCATATCAGGTGACAAAATCCATCCTCTCTACCCCTAGCGGATAGTTCTACAAGTTCATTAGTGTTCCCCAGCTACCAACACACTTGAGGGTCCCCAGAGCTGCTGCTGCTTCTTTTTCCATCAACAGAACTTGAGTGGGATAATTACAGTCTCTGTGTGCTTAGTCTTCCTGCTCACGGCCCACAACAGGACGGCTGCCTCTACTGTACTGGACCATCATTACAGCAAAGGCAGGAGCTGCACCACAGGTCCAGGGTCCACAACATTTGGAGGACAGCTGCCAAGTCAGTTGGATCTCATGAGGGGCCTGAGTCTATTCTCAGGTGGAGTAATCCAGAGCCCTTGCTTCATTGCTGAGTCAGAGGGGACGTGGAGGCACCAAGGCTTCTGAGGTGAGAACCAGACAAGAGGAGCTCCTGAGCCATGCTGCCTGAAACCCCACAGAAGAGGATGGCCTCTCTGGGGCTCCACCTGCACTGTCACAGAGTTGAAGGTCTCAGCCAGCTGCCCAGGGTGAGAGCTACCTTGTGAGTTTTCTTTGTTTTCATTACAATTTCCTCTCCCATTGCTTCTTTTTAGCCAGCCCTTTCCTCCCCGGGGTGCTGGGGATTGAATGAAACACCACCCCCGGCTCCAATAAGTGTATTTCAATTACATCTGTCACTGCATAACGATATAATGATATATCATGTGATATTAAATCCATGGTAATCATATCAGGGATTTTTTTTAATCGTGCACTAATCGCATTATTACATCTCTATAATTAACAACAGGAGGTATGGAAATTCAGTTAAGGCAGAGGCTCAATGTACTCCCCTCACCCCATCCCGCCCTAGCTTCCCCAGATTAGGGCCCGAGTAGGAGTTGGGAACTGCAGGGCACTAGCAGGGTGGGCCAAAGCTCCCACCTCCCAGTGCCTCAGCCATGGGCAGAGCCTTCAGCATCCAGGGCTAGCAAAGAGAGGCCAGACTGAGACCAGGGTGCTGTCTTGTGGATGCTCAGGAAAGAGCCTGGGATAGAGACCACACAGAGAGGCCCAATGACAAGGCTGAGCTGGGCCTTCCAGACCTCCTGTCATTACAGCACTAAATCTTCTCCATGGGGAGGGGAGTTTCCTTTTCTTCAAACCAGCAAGGCCAATGCTTTTAAGGCGTAAGGCAAATTCCTGCCTCATAGTCTCCTGATCAGAATTCTTCTTGCTACTGCTACACATATTCCCTCTCTCTGACCTAGCCCTCTGTGGTGGCAGCTCTTAACATCACCAGGTCCAGCAGCCGTGATGTCTCTGCCTCTTGGTCCTAAAATCCCTGAGCTGAACAAACCCAATGGTTCCTGGGTCCCTTCCTCCCCAGTTCTCTCTCTGAAGTCTGGTCCTTCATATTGCATGACAAGTGGGTTTTTGATAACCACTGGAGTTGTTCCCCTTTCCCCCCAAATGGTCCAAGTTGTTATGTCCTCCTACCCAGACCTATATGGAGATGGGAGGGGCCTGGGACTGCAGCCTGAACTATGTCAAATGACCCTGTCTCTCCCACCCCCCTTCCTGATACTGAGCTGTTAGGGCTAATCCCCTCAGGGGTGTCAGAACCAGTCTGCAAAGCAGAATTTTGTGTTTCAAGTCCAAAGCTTTGAACTTGGCATGTAACTAGTCCTCAGTGAGGGGCAGGCATTTTGCTAAGTTTGACTCTCAGAAGTTGGACAGGCCTGAAGATAAAAGAGAAAAATCATGTCCTTTTTCCTAATAAAAAGGAGACACTAATAGCAGTCAGCACTTAGGCAAAGCACTTTAAGTTTCTAAAGTGCTTTCCAAATTAAAATATAATCCTTTATTGAACATGTGACACCACCAACCCCACACACACACGAAAGCATGTGCCTGCTTGTACACAGCACATACACCTTCACTTTCTTTCTCCCTGGGAAAAATGAAAAGGCTGTTCAAAACCTTCACCCCAGACCTCCCTCCATCTTCATTGGCTTGCTCATGTAACACACACTTATTATTGAGCAACTACCACGTGCCAAGCTCTGTGCTAAGTTGTAGAGACACACAAATCAAGTAGACTAGGCCACTGCCTTCAAGGAGCTTCCAAGCTAGAAGAAGAAACACATAAACTCACATGCAGTGGGGGGCTGAGATCCTGCCAGAAAGGCCCTGAGGCAGAAACCCTAACCAGGTCTGGAGGGAAATCACCAAGAAGACTGAGGTGGGCTTCAGTAGGACACCGAAGGGGGGCGGTGGTGGGGCGGGGTGCCTGGGGAAGGTGGATATGTGTGCCAGGAGCTCAGTTCAGAGGTCTGAGCTGAGACAAGAAAGTCTTAAAAATGTGTATGAGTGGCACATGAACAGGGAAGATCACCCAGAAAGAGAATAAAAAAGCCGTTAGGGTCAGAAGAGGCCCTTCTCTTTTCTGATGTTTGGAGGAAAAGAGAAAAGCCAAGAGATGGAAGGCTGAAACACTACAGCCTCTAGAACCAAGGCCCAAAGAGCCTCCTGTCTGGGCACACCCACCATCCTGGCCCCCGTACCGCCCTTGTCACAGCCACCTTTACTCCACTTAGATGTGGTACGATGGAAGAGCAGGCTTTGTAATCATACTGACTCACTCATGACAAACATACTGACAGCCTATTACATGCCAGGCCACATGCACACGTTAGCAATACAGACACAGTACTGTCCTCAGACAGCTTCACAGTCTATTGGAGAAAGCGGATATTAAATAAACAGCAACATAAATAATCACTAAGTTATACCTATAGTAGGGGCTCAAAGAAGAAATGTAGGCTGTTAGGACAGGACAGGAGAGAGGAACCCGACCTAGTTGGGGAATGGTTCCCTGAGGACAGGTAAGCAGAAACCGATGGACTAAGAGGGGGAGAGGTTTGGGGTCAATGAAATGATGCATGCTAAGGCCTTTAGGCAAACTACAACAGTACTTGGAAGGAGTCAAGCCAAGGCTGGTATCCTTGGAGCACAGGAGGCAAATATGAGATGTGGCTAATGAGGAAGGCAGGAGATGCCAGACCATGTAGGGCCTCAGAGAACACAATAAAGGGTTTCATATTGTTTCCTAAGGCAATGGGAAGCCATACAAGGGTCTACCACTGTCAGGCAATGTGAACTTAGGGTGCTGTACGAAAGTCACCTTTGCACACCTACCCCTCCCTGTTCCTAAGGGTAGTCAGGCCTGGGAAATGCTAATAGAGGACCAAGGCCATTTTCTTCTGGAAGGAGAGAGAGAAACTGCACAAGCAGCTGAACTCATTCATTCATTCATTCATTCATTGAAGACTCACATATTTGGGGAAGGCCTGCCAGACCCTGGCAACTCAACTGAATTACATGTAGACGTTGCCCTCAAGAACTCACAGCCCTTTGTAGGGAAATGAATACAGATGCTAGGAAGTGCCCAGTCACCGTATCAAAGCCATCAGTGAGAACTGCAGCAGCATTCATTATGAAGGAGAAAAGTGCTCAGGCCCAGAGGCATCTGGAGCCCGGGATAGGTGTGCTGCCTCCTGGTCCCCTCCTCACCGCTCAAGCAGCAATGGGCTGGCTGGAACAAACACTCTGACACAGACTGCGGACTGGGCTGGGGGTAGGGTGTGAGGAGGACCCTGAGCCAGGGCTCCTGGGAAAGGGCTGGAGACCAAGCAGCAATGAACTCGAGCCAGGATCTCCTAATGGTAAAGATGAAGGTTGGAAGGATGTGACCAAAGCTACAGAAGGCAGAAGAGGGAAAGGCTCACTGTATCATCCCAGGATGACAGAAGGGGCACCTTTAGAACAACTAACAGGACTTAAATAGGAAATCAGTTCAGGAAATGGCAAATCTAGTCCCCAGGCCTGTTTCCTCTTTGGAAAGTGAAGGGCTTAATTACTTGACTTCTTAGGTCTCTTCCTGATCTGAAATTCACTGGAACTGAGGTGAATTTCCCACAAGAAAGAGTCCAGCTTATTTCTGATTCCACACCTTTGCTTATGCTATTTCACCCCTGAAACACTAGCTTTCCTCCACCCTCTCCAAATCCTACTTGTCTGCCAGGATACCACTTTCAGGAAGCCTTTCCTGATTTCTCTTCCTCCCTCCCCTAAGTCCCATCCAGACCTCCATGGTTCATACTATGGTTCTCCCTATAGCACTTTGTTTAATTACATATTACACAGGGTCTGGTTCTCTTACCTGATTGGTCTGGGGACTGTCTTATCTCTCCCTGACCCCTGACATCCATTTCAGGGGCAGGAGGGGAGCTCCACTCTCTCAGGCCCTAGAAGCAGGCAGAAGTCTGGGTCCCCACTCCCTCTGCCCACAGTCCTTTGAGAACTCAACAGGGCTCTACTTGAAAAGGGTGCTAAAAGCAATGATGTCTCCAAGTGCGATGGGAGATATTTGTGTCTGCTTTACCCTTGGCTTTTTGCTCCGGTTCAGGTAGGAGCGGGGTGGGCCGGCTGGCAGATCTGAGAGCGCGGCACGCCCCAGCGGGCAGGGCGCACAGCGCGGGGAAGGCGCGAGTCAGTCTGGAGTGCTCCCCATTTATCAAGCTCATGCAGGCCGCCAGCCGAGCGAGTCTTTCTATCATTACACCTCTCAAAATCCGATTCATACCACTAATCCTGCCTTCATTCTCCCAGATTAATAACATCTCTTTCAACCTTCACAGTGTGATAAATAGACAAAGAGAGAACAAAAGGAGAGACAGAAGAGAGAGAAAGAGCTGGAGCAAGTCCCCATAATAGAGAGAGCCGAGAAAGAGGAGAGGGAAAAAAGGAGAGCGAGCGAGAGCAGGCAGCGGCCGGAGACTACAGCTACCTCAGAGAGCCGCTGAGGAGAGCGGGCCGCTGCGCCCCGCTATGCGCTCCGCTCCGTCCCTGAAGAGAAAGAAAGGCTCGTTAACAGCTCCTTCCTGCCTGCACTTTTGTTCAGATTCTTTTCTTCCCTTCCAATCCTGCTTTAGGTCAAATTCCAGTGAAAATGAGTTCCCGGTTTCATGGGCTCCTCCCAGCCTCCCTACCAGGCTCAGGAACCAATTGGGCCCCTGGCAGCTGGGCTGGATCTAGGCCCAGGCAGGGCTGGGAACAGGTTTACCAAGGGTGGGGCAAGCTGGCCTAAAGCTTCCTCAGAGCTGGTTCCTTAGCCTGGTCCCCTGCCTTGCTCTTTAGGCTGAACAGAACAGGAAACAGAGCAGAGGGAGGGCTTGGGGTCTATTTCCTAAGGCTCTGTCCTGTACATCTCTCTGACTTAAAGCCCTGGCAGGTGCAATCCAAGGCCCTTAGCCCCCAGCAGCCTAGCTAGCTGGTGAAAGTAGGCACCACCCAGGCTTGCTAAAACTGAGGTGTGCCCCATACCATCAAATTATGATGGAGAAGTGTGCCCGGGAAAATAAATCCCACTGGGTCCCAGCCCTAGCCTTAACACAACTGATCTGTGACTCCTCTCCTTGTTCTCTCTGCCCAGAGGCTCACCCATGCTTGTCTCCATAGCATACTCCCTATCCTCCTCACAGACTCAGTTTGAGGCCCCACTTCTGGATGCCTGTCTGAGCTCTTCCAGAAGAATTCAGGCACTCCCTCTTCTGGGCTTTGGAAAGCAACATCATTTACATCACCCTGTAGTGACGATCTGTGTCTCTTACTCCACTGGGAGTCTATCAGAATTCTGAGTTCTCTATTCCCAGGCCCACACGGCCAAGGCACTTCCATTCTTGCCCACACTAGCCCTAGCAGAAGACTAAGCCAAACAAGGGTGGACCCTCCCTCCTAACTGCAAAGAACTTCTATGCAGCCAGCAAGCCTAGCTCAGTGGCAGAGGCAGAGGCACTCTGCCCTGGGAAGCCCTCTTCAGGGAGCCTACTCCCTTCACAATCCATCACAATGGGGCAAAGTGGATTTTTTTTTTTTTTTTAATATTCTAAAAACTTTATTGACTTGAACCTGATTTGAATATGTCAGATGAGGGGCACTGGGATAGCTCAGTTGGTTGAGCATCTGACTCTTGATTTCAGATCAGGTCATGATCCCAGAGTCATGGGATTGCGCCCTAGATCAGACTCCACGCTGAGCATGGAGCCTACTTAAGATTCTTTCTCTCTCTCTCTCTCTCTCTCTGCCCTTCTCCCCAGCTTGTGCATGCTCTCTCTCTCTAAAAAAAGAAAAGAAGAGAAAAAAAAAGAATATGCCAGATGAGAATATTGTACAGCAAGTTGTACAGAATTTCTTACATAGAAAACTTTACATCTGTAAAGAACACAGCCCTCCTTTTGGATCAAAATGGCTGCTACCAACTCCCACCACTCATTCCTAAGAGATCCCATCGCTTCCAGCCCCAATCCTCACATTTGGTGAAACCCTCTGCTTAGGGAAGGAACTTGAAAGCTCAAGAGAAATGGAAGCTTCATAGGGCCAAGTAAAAGAGTAAAGTGGGTAGAGGGTAGTCCTTGGGATCCTATCCCCTCTCACAAAAAATCCAGAAAATCTGTTAACCTTCCTTCAGCACTGTATCAGAACTCTCCACCCTCACCTGCTCCACCAGGCCTCCAATATCAGACACCTACAATAGAGAGGATGAAAGAATGACAGCAACTGACATTTGTCCATGAGTCCAAGTGACCCAAGGGCATGGGTAAGAGAGAGAATGATACAGTCTCAGTGAAGGACAATGGTCCTCCCTACAACCAACCTAGCCCACTGGTACTCTGATCTTCAGGGCAGGCTAGGTGCAACTGGCACATAGGCCCATACTGCTTTCAAGCCCACAGCCACAGGAGAATTCCAGAAGCATGGATCCCAGCCCCTTCCTCCCCTAAGAGCACACATTATTGGCAGATCAGACAGCCTCAGCCAGTCGACCCTGCAGCCCTCTAGACACAGGCAGCCAGCAGGCCCAGACACCCTAAAACTTGCTCTAACCAGCTTCCATGCTCTAAACTCCCAGGTAACTTCCTTGACAACTTCCCCAGGGGTTCAGAGAGATGCTCTAGCCCTTGTAGCCCCATGCGAGACAGTAGGACAATCCTAGGCTCTGAGAAGAGAAGTCATGGCAGCCCCTCCATCCTCTGCCTCTATTGCCAATCTTTACTCAATGCATAGACTCAGCGCCCACCCCTTAGGTAAGCCTCCACCAAGTCATCCAACTCTGAGGGATGAACCTCATGCCTTCAGGGGTTTGACGCCTCAATTAAGAGGGACCACCTAGACCCCAGTAAGGGACCTGTCTGGTGAGTAGATAGAAGGAAGTCAGCCAGACACAACAGGGTCTCTGTCAGGTCATGAAGCCAGATTCCAGTGATGTTTTCCCCCTAAATCAGACTCTGAAAGCTCGCTCCCTGAGTATCTAGTTCTAGAGCCCACTCCTCCAGGCAGCCAGTGGCATAGAGCGGGGAAGAAGTTGGGTCCTAATGTGTAAAAAGCTCCAGCAAAGCAAAATCATTTACTCTTCGGTGTGACTGCTCAGCAGAGCTAATAAATCTTGCATGAGCAGGGCCGATTCTAATTTCCTAATATGAAAAGGCATTTGGATTGAGAGAGAGGGGGAGATAAAAGTGATTGAATCTCCAATAGTCCAGGTTACTGACAAGAAACATCCTGCTCAGCCCTGAGAGAAGGATGGCAGCGCCCGCCCGCCTGCACACACCCATCCGTTCTGCCCCCCTGTTGGCGCGATACATCTCAGTCTCGTCTATTGACAGGACGTGGCTTTAAACACAGTTACACAAGTTATCATTTCTGCCTTCTGATCAATCTGAATTTTCAGGACAATTACCCTCTTAATCAATGATTGCTATCAGCAGCCCTGCGCCTGGACGGATTTCTCAGCAAGGTAATCATGCCGCCAGGCTGGACGGCGCGTGCATAGGCAATGAAGCTCCGGGTGGGGTCTCCTCCCTCCCTCCTGAGTCCCCCATATCCCAGTGCTGCCGCCAGTATCGAGGACAAGGACGGCAAAGTGTGAAGGCCACTTCAAGGAGTGATGGGAATAGAAGGAAGGGAGGGGAGGGGGCCCAGCCACCCAGTCAGTCTTTCAGACCACCTGATTATGGAACAAACCTATTAAAACCCTAGATTTACTGCCCACCACCCTGATGCATCTCCACATGTCCTCCTGCCATCATTCCTACCTCCTAATTAGCCTAATAAAGCCCAATTCTAATTATGGGCTCAAACTATTAGGGTGAGTAAGTGCAAAGAAAAGAGAAATATTGGTTTTACTAATCTCTCAGAGGCTACTGGTTCTAGAAATTCCTTTTTCTTTTACAGACCTGGTTCATATGGACTACTAACTGGAATGGTAGGGGCAACCTCTTCTCCTTCTCAGATGCCTAGGTGTCTGAAGCTATCACAAAGCCAGCCTGGCCTACAGCCAGGAAGCCACCCAGCTCAACATTTCCCCCAGGGCCTTTCTGCCCTCTTTGTATAAGTTTTTCCCTCCTTGTGTAAAACAATCCAGGATCCCTCAGGAGAAGAGGGAAGCGGGAGTGGGGGTGGGGGGGTAGGGTAGAGTTAGTCTCTGCCTCAGTGTTGAGTTAGCCAGAAACCTTACTGACCTTACTTGCCATCAAGGGGGCAACTCAGGAAAGCTTCTCAGATCAGTTATTGTTGGGCTAAGGACTTACACGAGAGAGGCCAATAGTGGAATGGGAAGGGCATGGTCCAGAACACTGATGAATGAACTTACACCTCAGCATGGGTGGCAGATATATGAATAGTTATACTGGGGGCAGAGTGGCTTGGGGGATTTGCTATTATATCCCAAGGGGAAGAGAATTAGAAAGCATGCATGTATTCATTCACTGACACTTACTGAGTGCTAACCATGAGCTAAGTGGTGGGAATATAGCAATGAACAGTATAGAAGTGACGCTTACTCTCAGGAGCTCACAATCTACTCAGAAAGACAGACAGGTGTAAAACAAACAAAATATATGCAAAAATAGTAAGTGAACTTGTACACAAATATTCATAGCAGCATTATTCATAACAAACAGCCAAAAAGAGGATGCAATCCAAATGTCCACCAATCAAGGAGTGGATAAATAAAATGTGGTATATCCATACAATGGAGTATTATTCAGCAATGAAAAGAAATGAAGTGTTCATTTATGGTACCACATGGATGAACCTTGGAAATGATGCGAAGTGAAAGAAGCCCATCACAAAAGACCACATACAAGAAATTCACAGGATTATAAGAATAGGCATATTTATAGAGCCCAAAAGTAGATTAGCGGTTGGTTAGGGCTGGTGCACTTTGGAGAAACAGGAAGCGACTGCTAACAGAGTTTCTTTTAGTGGGAGACAAAAATGTGCTAAACTCAGATGGTGATGATGGTTGCACTACCCCAGGAATATACTAAGAAATACTGAAAATGGTACACTTTAAATGGGTAAATTATATGATATGTGAATTATAGGTCAACAACACTACCATAGAAGTGCAGAGAGCCCACACAGCAGGCCCACCTAAGTGAACAAAGCCAGGAAGCTCTACCACGGTACATAGGCACTTAATATAGGTGTCTGAAGGAGAAGGAAGTTCCCAATGGGAAACTCAAAGTCATCACAGAGGACGCAGAGTTAAGTCTTGAAGGGTAAGTAGTTCACTAGGCAAGAATGCAGCAAAGGGCATTCCAGGTAAATGGAACAAATGTGAATAAGGCCTGGGGGTGACCATGCAGGCTATCTTGGTATAGTTGAAAACCCACAGGGGTTTCAAGACACAGGCTAGAGAGCTTGGATTTCACACAGCAGACATCAAGATTTTTCAAGTAGAGAAGTTAGATAATCAGTACAGGATAGCTTGGGGTTTGACAGCTTAGGCACGGGAAACAACATGCCACAGTTGAAAGGCCATGGTCTTTGGAGTTACAAAGCCAGGGTTTAAATCCTTCAATTTTTCTTCCAATAAACTTGAATGACCAATGAGGGCTGGAATTTTTTCTTTTGCTCCCTATCTTATCCTCAGTGCTTGGCGGAGTGCCTTATCTAGTAGGTGGTCAACAACCATTTACCGAATGAAAATGAAGGAATGAATGACCACGTTGAATTCAGTCCCCTTTGACAAACCTTGATTTAACATCTACTGTGAAGCAGGCATTCTGGTTACATAGCACCAGTTCTTGATGGGCAGGGTCCCTGTCCGATCTCTGATTTCTGTCTCAGTGACTTATGTAGGTTCTGTTTGGCACAGGGCAAGTGTTTGAATTGTATTAATTCCCTTCCCTCTCCTGGTCTAGGAGGTTTCCCTAAGTGAATCTTGGATAGGTGTGGCATGAGCAAGTTGTAGTGACTAGCAAGAAAAGGGGAGCTGAAGCCGTAGGGGTGGGGGGCTTCAGGAGCAGGTGGTAGTATCCAAGGTATTTGTCCCAAAGAAAGTCATGGTGCTCCAGGAAGCCAGCAAGCAATTCCAGTTATCAAAGCCAGTGAAGACCTGAGTGGGAATGAGAGACGATTCCCACAGCCCACTCACAGAACCCTCTGCAGACTGCCTTGCACCCAAGGCAGTGGGCCTACCTGCAGGGAGGAGGCCAGCATAGAGGTAGGGTGGGAACACAAGCTACAGGATGTACAGGTAGATGAAGAGGGGAAGGTCTGGGCCTTACTTCCTAAGCACCCTGTCCTGGCTCCAGAGACCTGTCATTTCCACTTCTCTCCTCTGGTCAAGAGAGACCTTCAGCTCACAGCTGACCACCGTACGAAGGGGGCTCCTCAGTCTCCCAGCCCCCAATTCCTATAGGGCCTCCTCTCCCCTCCCTCATCTTCCCTCCCTTTCCTTCCTGCAGAGCTTCCCTTGAGCCATAAAAATAAAATAAAACACAAACACCCACAGTCCAGGAGGAGGGCGTCAGACAGATAATGGGCATTTTATATCTTTTTATGACACTCCCCATAGGCAGCTTGGCAATCACAGCGCAATAAAGGCAGGCATGCAGCTTGCATAGTTAAACAACTGCCGGGTAATTAGGCACAGCAAACACACCATTGGGGAGGCCTCAGGGTTGCCCTGGGATCTGCCTGCAGCCTGTCCTCCTGCCAGCAGCCAAGTAGGTGCAAAGCCCCGGTCTAGCACCGTAAGACCTGGTCATGGTGCTGAAGACAGACCACTGGCTGGTGCCCTATGCACACTTGGGCTCATGCCTATGCACACTCACAGGCACACCTATCTACACTGACATATAAGCACTTCCCAAGCAGCTAGCCTGGATCTCATCTTCCCAGAAGGACCACTCATCTTTACCAAGTAGGGCAGCCTAGTGTCTCTTGAGGGCCCTGCTTTAAGGCTCTTGAAAAAGTCACTGGCCTGGCTACAGCCAGGACTAGCTCATCTGAGTAGCTAGCTCTGAGCTTATCAAATCACACAGGCAGGGGACATATAAGCACAAAAACATGCTTACAGGGACTCTTCTCTTTTGTGAATTCTAACTCAGGACAAAGCTGAATTCAAAATAAATTATTTTTAAAAACACAACTAAACACACAAGTCCTATTACTATACCTAATTACCTCTATTGTACTTTTTCCCATTTGCCTTGACCCACCCATCTTCCCTGCTAGACCCGGAGCTCTGTATAGGTAGACTAGACCTGATTCATCTCGGAGTCTAAATGTCCCGATGCACAGGGCTTTATTGAGTGACTGGTGGTTGAATGTGAATTTAGAGGTCCTGGTACAGGCAGAGCACAAGTCACTGGCTACCTGAGGCCTAGGTCCAGGCTGATCAACCTACAGACAGATGTCCTAACCAGCACTAAGGACACTGCACTATGAGTCCACACAGTGCCCATTCCCTCTCTAGTGACCCCAGCCAAATTGAGAAATTTCAGGGAACTGACGGCTAATTCATGGGACAGAATAGACAAAACCTTGGCTATAACTCCATCTGAAGACTGAGACAGCCAAAGGTCCCATATCTGGGAGCCACCCAAATCAGCTTTGAGGAATCAGCCAGGGAAAATTAGCATCCAACCCTAAGCCACTCTTCCCCCAAGAGAGCTGACAGCAGGCCAACAGAGCTAACACAAAGACCTTGGGCTGAACCAGCACAGTCCCATATGAATGTGAACATATGTCCACATTCTTGTCCACCATACTTGTTCTGGTCTCCAGGTGACCTTCACTCTGCACCTGCCTTGACAATCAACAGAGGGGACTGAAGGCCAAAAGAAGGGTCTGTGCTTCACCCTGCCTTTAGGATAGTGAGAGGCCTAAAGAAGCAGTGAGACAACAAGTTTTGCCTCACCCCATATTCTCACGGAGAAGCCCAAAGCCTCAAGGCCATTCAATCTAGTCCAGGCCACCCCAAACTGTGACAGGACCAGCTATCCAAACCCTTCTTCATTATCTGAGCCCCAGTTCTCCTGACCTGATGCCAGGCAATGCTCTGCATTCCCCAGACCTTTAACTTTTCCCAATGGGATAGTGGAGTAGTCCCAAGGCTCAAGATCAAAGTAGATAAAGGTTTAAGGGGAACTTCTCTCACCTTCCTTACATCTGTCTCATTTTCTCCTGAGAACAAACAAGAGGATACCTAAGGTACCATGAGTGCTCTCAGAATGGCAAAGGTAGAAGAGATGGCCTCGTCCAGCTCCCTTATTTGTTAGATGAGGAAACCTAAGGCTCAGAAAAGGCAAGTGACCCAACACCAGAGCCCGTATCTTTTATCTTCCAGCTTCAAGTTCAGCCCAGAGTTCTTTGTATTGTACTGTGCTGTTCTCTGGAGATGAGGGTCTCATCTGCCCACCTCCAGGTAGGTACATATTTCCACAGACTCCATACATACACCCTTACCCATATTCCTAGATGTGGGCATGTGCAAATACCTGAGTGGACACAGAAAGCTCCCACATGGAGAAATACACTTCATTTTTTTTTTAAGTTTATTTATTTATTTATTTTGAGAGAAAGAGAGAAAGAGGGAGAGAAAGAATCCCAAGCAGGCTCTGCACTGTTAGCGCAGAGCCCAAAGTGGGGCTCCATCTCAGGACTATCACATCATGACCTGAGCAGAAATCAAGACTCAGATGCTTAACCAACTGAGCCACCCAGGATCTCCTGAAATACACTTTTTAAAACACAAATAGACATCCATTTACACCTGGTGCACCCTCGTACACACACAGACAGATCCCCATTAAATAGGTGTCACTCCCAAGAGACCTGGAGTGTGAGGCCAATCCCTATCCTTCCCCCATCACTGACTTTCATTGACCATACAACTAGTAATGGCTGGTATGTGTTTGCCTCAGCCTCCTGCTCCAACCAGGCCAGACCAGAGGAACTGCCTTCAGGTGGTATCTGCTATGGGACAAGTGACAAGAAAGAAGCCAGGAAAGGAGAAAACCTGAATTTACATCCTGGTCATGTGGCCTTGAGCAAGCTTCTTAGTCTCCATTTCAGCACCCATAAAACAGGGACAACAGCTCCCTCCTTGCTGAGTAGCTGTGAAGATGAAATGTAATAAGTGTGTAAAGCACCTAGCACAGAGACTGGCACCAAGTGGGGCTCAAAATGCTGGTGCTCTATTATAGATACTGACAGATGAGGTCTGCTTCCCAGAGTGGCAGCAGGGCAATGTGGGAAGGAGAAGGGAGGCAGGGCTGTGACTCCTGCCTTCAAACAAGTCTCTTTGTCCTTTCCTCTCCTTTTCTGTAACTCCTTCTGGGTTCCGGGGTCCAGAGAAGCAGTAACAATAACAACAACAAAACAAAACACAAAAAGAAAAAAATGAAACAAAACAAAAGCCTGGGAGAAGGCAGAGTAACTCATGGTTCCTTTACTTCTCTCAGACTTAACACTGAGTGTTAACGGGTCAACCTCTCCCTCGCCTCGCCTCTCTCCCCAACTGCCCTCAGCTCTTCCACAGTATCTCTATGCCTCTACTTATTCCTGACATCCCCTCTGCTCGTCTGACTCTGTGGATTGGGAATTCTGGTGGATTCAAGAATGAGATCTAGTCCCTATTCTCAAGTGGCTCGTGGTCCTGCACAAGGACAGACCAGGCCACACAAAATAACCAAGAGGTGTGGACCTTGGGCTACTCTGGGCCCTAGAAGCTAGCCCAAGGGTTAGAGTATAGGCTCTAGGGGTGCCTGGGTGGCTCAGTCAATTAAACATCCAACTTCAGCTCAGGTCATGATCTCATGGTTCCTGAGTTCAAGCCCCACGTCGGGCTCTGTATTGACAACTTAGAGCCTGAAGCCTGCTTTGGATTCTGTGTCTCCCCCTCTCTCTGCTCCTCCTTTGCTCTCTCTCTCTCTCAAAAATAAATAAACATTAAAAAAATATAAAAAAAGAGAGTACCGGCTCTATAGTCAGGATGCCTAGGCTTAAATCCAAGCCCCAAACAGACCCAGGAGAGCTCACACACTCTCTTGTTCTCAGAATTCACTTCCTCAAGGACACAAGAGAAAGACAGAGGAAGGCCCACAGTGGGACCAGGAGAAAGAGGCAGCCTCACTTGACAGGGCGCAGACTCTGAGGAGCAATCAGCAAGAGGCAGACAGATCACGCAGCGGGCCTTGTTGCAAAGACCTGCCATGAAGGACACTGCAAGCATTCCAGAGTAGAGGTCGACTTGAAGCAGCGGCAGGGAACTTCACTGAGGACCCCAGCTGCCATGAGCTGAATGCTTCATCTGCTCCATTTCCCCTTGTGGCCACTCTTACCGGGGATGCAGAACAAGGTGGGCTAGCTCCCTGGCCAAGAGGGTGCTAGGTTACCCACCCACACACCAAGTGTCAGCACTTTGCTAAAAGCTTTACAAACATGACCTAATGGATTCTTCACATTTGCAATTTGCCACGTTTTGCCGTAAGGATGTGGAGGTCTTCTGGCACAGCAGTGTTGGACTGCCCAGCGCCAAAAATGCTACAAGGCATGGTGCCCTCTTTCCCTCCCTGCTATCCTGGGCCCATAGGTTCTTTCTTCCCTCACATGGACACGAACATGGCAGTTTTCTGGAGTGACTGCCCCATTCTTAGAAGGCAGCTTAGGCTGTATCCATCTAGACATCGGGCAATGGTACCTTACTGTGCTAGCTTGCTCTCATTTCTCTGGGAGAAGGCATACACATGGTGGGCCCACATAAGTAGCTTAAAAAACCTGAAAACTACGGTACACAGTTCTCCAATCCAGCAAGCTGCCGCACCCCTCCCAGCCTTTGTTTATACTGCTCCCTCCGCCTGGAGTGCCCTTCCCACCCTGTCTCCTGAAAACTTTCATGGCCCAAGTCAAATGTTTCAGTGACATCTTTGTTGACTTTCTCTCCTACACCCCAGAGGAGATACACCTCCCTCCTCTGCATTGGAGGCAACAAGAGCAATAAGAGCACTGTATCTGGAGTCTACTGCCTAGACTCGGGTACCTGTTCCATCACTCACTAGCTGCTGAACCTTGTGAAAGGTACTTTACCTGTCTGGATGTCAGTTTCCTCATCTGTAAGATGCTAATAATACTACTTATCTCACAGAACTGAGAATTAGTGAGTGACTTCCTATAAAGCATTTAGAGCAGTTACTACTTCATTATTATTAATTATCTCTACTGTACAAAGGAGGAAACCAAGGTTCTGAAAAAGCAAGTAGCTTGTCTGAGGTCATACAGAGCCAAGAACTGTCTGAAGGTAAGTGTGACTTTGCACTCCACTGGACAGCAGCCATGCTGATGGCAGCTGGAGTCAAGAACATGAGATGGTCAACTCTGCTCACTACCTTCACACTAAGGGTAAGCTAGTCCACAGATGGCATGAGGCTCTTCCTCGCTGGTGCTCACGCAAATTCTGCTGGGGGAGCCTCTTTTTCCTAGCTCCTACACACAAAGTCTTCTATATCTACCTTGCACTCCTCTCTCCTTCACCCCTATAGCCTAGTCACATCAGTCCTGGTGGTCAGTACGAGGACAGGGGAAGAGCAGAGGCCCAAGACAACTCTAAGAATGGGTACTGTTTTTCCTGTTCTACAAAGAATGATACTGAAGCTGAAAGAAGTAACTTTCCCAAAACCCCACAGCCAGTTAAATGCAGTCAAGATTCTAAATCATGCCTCCTGGACTCCAGAGTCTACATTCTGTGTGTCAGGTATTAGTCAGATCTTTTGTAGGTTCAGAGAGGTTAAGGAATTTGCTCCAGGTCACACAGCTTAGTTGGTAGCAATGTTAGAAGTTTGAGCCAGACTCGTCTGGTTCTAAAGTTCTCTCTCTTGCATTAACGGTCTCCAGCCTATGAGCTACATCCCCAGGGGCCGGTGGACACACCAAGCACCACCTGAAGACTAAGTGAAGGGCATATCTCACATATAGCCATACCACTAATTTACGCAGGTTTATGCAGATAGTGTTGTAATTAACAAAATACAAATCCACTTGAAAGCCAACCAAATTCACTGCAGCTTTTCTATTATGTACTTCCCTTATCTTACCTCTAAACACCCAAACCCAAGTTCCACCAAGTGCTGAAGGGGGAAGGGAATGTCTGTGAAGTTTTCTGACATAACTAAGAGCTCCATGTACTCTGCCTGCCTACCTCCCTAAGAGCTCTCCGAAACCACAAGTAGGCACCTTTCTTAAGGTACTTTCCTGATCCTTAGTTACAAATGCACAGTAGAGAAGTGTCTTTGTGTGGAATAATTGTCCAAAGGTCATTAGCAGTAACAGGAGGCACAATACCCCAGGACTTGTGACACATGAATGTTAAGAACCAATGCCATCTCTAGCAAAGAGGACTCAAGTCCTGAGCTATGAAAGGAAGGAGTCAGGTTAGTGGGTTTCTGTCTTTCCAACCCTGGCCTCCAACTCCTTCACTGCCCACCTGCCTAAGATATATGGTCTGGGGAAAAGAATACTCCTAGTAGGGTTCAAATCCTAGCTTTACCTCTTCCTGGCTACGTGCCCTTGGGCGAGTTACTTAACTTCCTTAAGCCTATTTGTTTGAGAAATCTGGCAGGGGAATAGGCATCTGGACTCTGGAGCTCATTAGTCCAGCCCTGTATTCAGTGTGAGTTCAGTTGGTTCTTGTTGATACCTAGTGTGTGCCAAGTCCAGTGCTGAGTACTTGAAATACAGAGATAGATGCCATGTATACCCCAAAGAGTTCACTTTAGCAGGAAATACAAACATGGAAGCAGATAATTACAAGTGGATGTGATACACTCATTATAAAAAGTACTGAAACCATACAAAGGTGATTGACTATTTCTACCAGGGGTGGGAGAACGTCAGAGAAGCCTTCACAGAAGAGGGTTTTGAAGGATGAACAGGAGTTTTCCCAACACACCAAAAAAAGGGGGGGAAGGCAATGTAAGCAAAGGCAACAGAATGAGCAAAGGGAAGCAAAACAGTCCCTTTGAAGAGTATACTTGAAGAATGGCAAGAAGTTTGATATGGTCAGAATGTTAGAGGGACAGGAGATACAAAGATAGGGATGCTGCAGTGAGATACTTCATCCAGGGCCTTGGGTACTTTGCTCAAGAGAAGGGATGGGCCACAGCCTTCCATACCTACCCACTTGGCTCCAGTGCTCTTCCTGTCAAAACAAGCACACTGCAATCCCACCCTTTCCTGTGCCTTTGATTTAAGAGTTCCTCTCCTGGCCCTGACAGTAAGGCATTTCTGTCCCACAGATTATAACTCACTCTGGGCTATTATTCAGCTCCCCAGCCCTGGCCCTGCTGCAGTTAGTCCAAACATAATATCCTTCATGCATATATTATCTGTCTCCCTATTATCTGGAATCATTTCGGAATTAAATTTCAGTCCTGCAATATTGGCTTCAGGAGCGGCGCGCTTTATGGGCTAGTCAAAGGTTAGAATACCAATCAAAATAACAGTGCCGATGCAGCGAGACATTTTAATATTCCAAAACCCGGTAATTGTAAAAGGACATAATATTTTTTCCCTGATTACCCCAAAGGCAACACATGTTAACAAGGCGAGGGAAGGAGTGAAAGAAATTTCAGAGTTCAGACAGCTGTAAGACATATTTAAAGGAAAAGCCAGGCAGGGCACTACACCATGGGGGCAGGGAGATAAGAAAGGAGACATTCTCTCTAGCTCCAGCTGCCCCTGATTCCAAATACAGCACTATTCCCCCTGCTACCCTAACTATATCCCAAGAGCTCATTCCCAAGGGCAGATGTTGCAGAGGGGAGGAAGAAAGGAGAAAGAGCTCAGGATGTGAAGTCTTGAGGCCTGGGTTCTAGTTTTGGCTCTACAATCTAGGTGCCTCTAGCCCCCAAGACCAGCCCCTCCAGGACCTGAGCATCAAATCCAGCAGCAAGCACTCCAGGCTGCTCTCCCACTCACCTCTCTTTGTCCCATGCTTGTGTCCTCACCTCTCCCTCATTTATACCTGGTGCTCTGTGTCCTGTCCTCTGTACACATATTTCTTCCCAAAGACAGCTAGAGGCCCTGATCTACCTGGCTGAGAGCGGGCTCTCCCACTAGGATAGCGGCCCATAATTGTCCCATGGACAATGCTCTGTACTTTGGATGATGCCAAAGACCTGGCCATGGTCTGTCTGGTTCTGACCATTACTGGTCCGGAAGCATGTGTCTTGTTACAGCCCTCTCGCCCTCCAAAATAAAAACAAACACCTTGTAGGGACTCCAGACCTCCACACCCCTCTCTTGGTTTTCGGGGGTTTTTTGTTCTTGTTTTTTGCAAATTAGCTTCTGAATAGCCCCAATGGAGGGGTTCTGCAGCTGGCACCATGTAGCCACCATTCCATAAAGAGTCCTAGCCTCTGTCAAGCTGCCTATAACTTGACCAGCTTTATCCCCTTGGCTCCAAAATAGTGACCTGACCAACAGACTTTCAGATCTGTTCACTCCTGATGGCTTCCCAGCTGACTGAGCCCACTCGCTGGAGCCTCCAATCTGCATCATCCCGACCTGCTGACCTGCCTATGGCCCCCAGCAAAGAACTTCATTAAGGCCAAGAATTTATTCCTCCATAAGCCCTTAATTTATTACTGCACTGATTGGGACTCTGAATGCTCCAAGGTCAGGAAAAGTCGCACTCAATCGTAGACACCAACCTTCCCTTCAGCAGTTTTTCCTGCTGTCTGCTCTCAGGGGAGGGGGGTGGGGGAGACAGAAATGCTTCTTGGAGGAATGCTTCTCCTTTTTGGAGGGATCCAAGAAGGTCTCCTCCTCCTTATTCTCTCTTTCACAGCTGGTCCCCACCCCATCCTCTTCAGAGCACCCAGAAATGACAACCAGGTAGATAGCACAGATGGCAGAGGAAAAGTAGAGCAGCAAGCACCATACCTGGTATATCCGAGTCTGTTAAATTCTAGGTGACGCCTCCCTACAACTTCTGAGCATGACTGCCTGAGCCCTGTCTGCCAGGACTGACTCAGAATCCTCCTAAGACTGTCTGCCTGCTTTCCCAAAAGCCCACCTGAACAGGCCCGGGGGGAATTCCAGACCAAATGTGACTGTATGTATATGCATGCACTTGCATGGTTTGGTCTGAATGCGCATGAACTATATATGTATACGTGGAGGCATATATTTGTATATATACTTATCCCTATGTGTCCATGCATATGCAGTGAGAATGTATACATTATGCGTGCATGTGTGTATACACATACTCACTTCCTTATGGAAGTCTCATCTGAGTTACCCATTTCTTGACCTCTTATTTGCACTAACATTTTCCTCCACCCAATCTTAGTTACTCACTCCCACGGGCACACCTTGGAACCTGCCAACACCAAGAACTGCCCCATCTCTGAAATCACTAATTCAGATAGCCTACTCTAATCATAATCTCCTATCTTTCCATGTGGCATGCTCGACTACACCTGATACACCTTTCCTCGTCGTGGTACAGGGACCCAGCTACTTTTTCCATATCCGTCAGGCCCCCTGCTATTTTCTCTTTCCTCGGCATCCAGCTGAGATCTCATAGTTCATCCTGGCAGTATCTTCAACAACTCCTTTGTTCCTTTCATCACACTTCTTGGGAAAGTCTCCACCCTGGATGAATCTAAATGTATGCTCTCGGCATCCCTACAGACAGGCAGCGGAGCTCTGCTAAAGAAAAGTCCTACAACTGAACGGAGTGGTTCCACTAGGAATTAATGCCATCAACCTAGACGGGACTCTCAACACTGCCTAGAAATCCTACTATACTTCTCAAGTCGGCTCACACTTCTTTCCTTTACTAAAACTACAGCAATCCTTCTGACTTTCTACAAGCCTTCCCAGTCCTCTGTTATTAGTTACCAGCAAATGACTCATCTACTTCACAGAGAAAAATAAAAGCCATCAGATGGGAAATACTTCAACTTGCCATCAAATCTGCCAACCTTCTGCATCTACCGCATCCATCTTCTCCTTCCCCCTCACAAGACAAGGGGGTCCTTCCTCCTGCAGACAGCCAGTTTCCATACCACCGTTTTCTCCATCCCATCTTCTCTCAACATCTCTCACTCCTATATCTTCAAACTTTCCTAATAGTGCCTACAAACAAGCACATGTCTCCCATCTTAAAACGTGTCACCTGCCTCAACCCCACACTTGCCCCCTCATGGTTCTTGTCCTTTCTCTCTCCTTCAAAGCCACATTTCTAAAAAGGTTAAAATTTCTCTGTCACCTCATTTACTCCCCAATTCACTCCAATTTGGCTCCTGTCCCTCTTACACCATCAAGCGTTTTCACCAAGGTCACCAAGGTCCTTGTGTCTCAGTCTGGTGCTTGTATTTCAGTCTTTCTGTTATGCGGCTCTCCGAGAGATGACCAGTCCCCTTGTCCTGAAAACTCTTTCTTTCTGTGGTTTCTGTGGCACCACACTCTCCTGGTCTACCTCTTCTCTATCACTCTTTACTCTCTCCTTTTTACCCTGTTTACTCTCCTTAGCACAAAGAGTCAGGCAAAACTAAATTTAAGTTCTACCTCTGCCATGTCGTGGGACACTGAGCAAGTTTCATCAACACTACGTGCCTGTTTTCTCAACCTTAAACGTGAAAAATAGAGATATGCAAATAACAGATAATCATTTCAACAAGTAATCAGTATAAAAATTAATGAACTGTTGTGTATTTAAGTCTGCAATTGACACTTACAATACATCTCAATTCAAATGCTAAATCATCATCAGAAATACTAGATCTGTATTTAGATTTTAAACAGTTAACAGTTGAAAACGTAAATTCACCAACCCAGGTTGTTCTAAATGTACTTCAAAGTACTTCAAGAAAGTGAAGTTACATTTAAGTTAATGAAACTGAAATAAAATGAAAAATGTGGCAATTATACCGGACAATACAGGTCTAGCACACAAGACGCGATCAATAAACAAGAACTTTTACCACTGCTATCGGTGACCACTCCTTCTTCTCTATGTCTGATTCTTCCTCCTCTATCTATCAAGTGTAGGTATCTCTCAGTGCTCATTCTTGGCTTTGCTCTCTTCTCACCCTGTATACTCCACTCCCATGGCTTCAATGATCACTCATCCACCAAGAGATCCCCTGAATCTGTACCTCTTAGCCAGACCTTATCCCTGAATCCCGTATCTTTATATTCAACTACCTCCTCAACAGCTTCACAAGAATGTCTGAAAAGCATCTAAACTCTGCATGTCCCAATTCATCTTCTCTTTTAATCTATAAACTTCTCCTTCTTCCATGACATCAGTACATTCATTCCAATTCATCCAGTTCCTCAAATCATAAACCTTAGAGTCACTGTGGTTTCCTCCTCCATCATCAACCTTCACAGCCAATCAATCACCATTTTGTATCTACTGTATAGTCAGTTTTGCTATAATACTGGTTTTAAAAGAGCAAATTCACTCCAATGCAATGTATTAGTAAACAGTTGAGCATAATGCAAATTTTGCATTTGTTTATGTGTGATTTTGTCCATACGCTATAAACACAGGAAAGTATACCCAACTAAAGAGAGCTGTGTAAGAATATGCAAAATATACACATGCTTACACTTCAAACAGATAGCAGCTTCCTAGATTGCCACATGTATTATACACTGCATCCATCTGGCTACAACTTTCCAACTGATTCCAGAGAACTCTCTTTCCACCACTTCATAATAACTCCCAAGTTGCAACCTTTCTCATGCCCACTGCCAAGCAAACCTCAGGGTTTTTTCAAGGTAGAGTGCCATATTTATTGTAGTATTTATGTATTTCTTAACGATTTAACATGTGTAAAATTATGCTACCATTTTTTTTAGATTCCTATCTTTTTCATATGTCACTGATGAAGTTTCTGAGTATTATGCTCCTAACCCCATTTTTATTGCAACTTTTTCTTACAACTTTTCATAGCATGGTGATTCTTAAAAAGGTCTATGTTGCACTATAGCAGAACTGACTATACCATTTAACACTGTAAAATCAATCCATGTCTCTACATTTCCACTGCTATAAGTTTAATCCCAATAATTATCAACTTTCACCTGGACTATATAGCAATGGTCTAATTCTGTGGTTCTCAACTAGGGGACAGTGCCTCCCCATTCCCACCCCTGTCTAGGCCCCTGGAAATGTATGTGTACATGGCAGGGAGGGAATGTTTTTGGTTGTCACAATGACTTGGTGAAAGGCACTACTAGCATTCAGTGAACTGGGGGAACAGAGATGCTATAAGCTCAGCAATGTTGCCCATACAATGATTTGCCATCCTAACATGCCAACTATAACCCCATTAAGAGAAACCAGTACTGATCCCCCCATATCAACTCTTAGCGCTCTCTATACTGTATCCAGAAAGAGCTTTTTCAAAATGCAAATCAGATGATACCTTTCTTATGTTTAGTGTCTTTTAATAGTTTCCCATTACCCTAAGGATAAGGATCAAAATCTAAAGTGTGACCTACAAGCCCCTGCCTCCTCCTCTAGTTTCATCCCATGCAACTCTCCTCTCTTCCTCATGCTCACTATGCTCCAGACTATCATTCATTCAACAAATAATGATTAAACATCTACTGTGTGCCAGGAACTTTTCAAAGTGATGAGGACAGGGGTGCCTGAGTGGCTCAGTCAGTTAAGCATCCGACTCCTGACTTCAGCTCAGGTCACGATCTCACAGTTTGTGGGTTCGAGCCCTATGTTGGGCACTGTGCTGATAGCACAGAGCTTGTTGGGATTCTCTCTCTGACCCACCACCACTTGCGTGCACTCTCTCTCTCTCAAAATAAATAAATAAACATTAAAAAAAGTGATCAGGACAGAACAGTGAACAGAGGAGACAAAAATTCTCCATTCTCATGGCACTTACATTCTAGTCCCATGAAGCTGCCAGGCTTCTCCTTATCTCAGGGCCTTGCCACATGCTTAGCTAATTCCTACTCATCCTTCAGATCTCAGCTGAGACACCCTTCCTCAGGAAACCATTCTCTGACTGTGACCCCCTAAATCAGGCCCCCTTATCAAATGATAACACGACTCAGGACTTACAACACAATTAGAATTATTTAATATCCATCTTTTCTGTTATATCTCCAGGCCTGGTACAGTACCTAGAACACAGAGGGCACTCAAGAATATGTGTTTACTGATGAAGATGGGTATGTTTATATATACATATGCATGTGTCTTAATGCTTTATGAATAGGAATGTATAAGTGTATTTGTACCTATGTATATTGCCATGTATTTCTGAAGGTGACTATGTGAATATATATACACACCCATTTGTATGAATGGAAACATACATACAATTTTGGGTATGCCTCCTTGGGTATATTCATTCACATGAGTAAACATGTGTATGTTTATGCATGCGTGCATGCGTGTGTGTGTATGTGTGTGTGTATTCTTCTGGCTCCTCAGTGACAGCTCTGACCTCCTGGAGGGAGCTGGGAGCAGGGCCCCAAGTCTTCTCTAAGCTGACAGTTCAATAAGAGTATAAGATCATTCAATGACACTCCAAATGTCAGCAAACATTGGCTTGCTCCACTCTGCTACAGGGGAAGTAGGTGGAGGAGGGAGATGTGGAAACCTGGCTGCTGAAAAACTGTTCTTTCCTGATGCAATGCACACCATTTCTGGACAGGAGAGGCCTTCGGAAATGGGGATAGTGAATTCAGTCCCAGTTCACTCACTGGGCAAGTCTTGGTGACCAAGACCGTCCCTACTTTTTCCATGAGCAAAGTTCCGCTATTGGAGTTGAGCAGGAGAGGGGAAGGAAGGAAAGTAGGGAGGAAAGAGTAAGATCAAGTACAGGAGAGGGCCCTGTAGACAGCCAGGGCCTGGGTCACACAGGGGGAAAGAAAGCATAGAATAATACACTGCACAGTACCCATGCAACCCTGGCAATGCCCTCTCTGGCTTACTCTTATTGTTACTCTTTTTAAGGGAGCAGGAATCTTTGTGTGGCCTGTACTAACTCATGTAGTATAAAGGTCAGACATGCAGCCTCTCTGTCCTGAATGGATGCTCACAAGGACTGGCCCAGAGTTTGTAATTAAGTCATCTTTCGTGCTGGATCCTGTGGCACAGCTGGAACATGATATGGCTAGAGGGCTGAGAAGGGGTTAGACCCCTCTATTGCCACTCTCCTCATGCCACTCTTATTTTTCCTAGACCTGCTCAGTTGACCTACCAAGAAGCAATCACAAGGCCAACTGGGAACAGAGTCCAGTTTCCACTTGTACCCATTTCCCCCTCTATGGCTCAGCACAGTCTGGCAGAGAACCAAGCGGAACAGGCTCAGGACAGCCTGCCTCCAACCCCAGCAGCATCAAGGTAGCCCTGAGTGGCAATGTTAACACACGGGTCGGCTGTTTTCCTGCCTCTCTGCCAAGGAACCTGGAGGCAGGGAGCTATCCAGACACCAAAAAGTCTAGTGAACTTCACAGAGCAATTGTTCAGGTCAGCGCCTGCCTCGCCTGGCCGGGCCTTCACATTGCATTTGCTGAGGCCAGCAAGCAGTCTCAGATGCACTCTGACAGCTGGCGTGCTATCTTCAGGAGCACAGGCCTAGCCACACCTTCATGCATAGCCCGCCAAGCCCTGCATGAGAGGGCCTCTGTGGAGCCAGCTCTCAAAGATCAGTCAGCCAGCCAGCAACTATTCACTGAGCACATACTCTGTACCCACCACTGACCTGGCTACTGCAGACACAGAAAGGAGCCAGCCTCAGTCTCTATGCTCCAGATGGACATGTCTACAAGGAAGCATATTTGGACTCAGTTTCAACACTCAAAGATCACAGGTATCCAAAGGGTCAAGGAGTCTCAAGATAAAAGACTGACTGCTGAGCTTCCCAGAAGAGGTGATACCTGAGCTGAATCTTCAAGAAGAGGGAATGTGCCCAATGAAAATGACTAAGGGGCACTTCAGACAAAGATAAGGCCACAGGCCAAGACCTGAAGGTAGGACAGAGCCTGGTCCCCTCAGCCAAAGATGGAAGTTAGTAAGTAGCTGCTGCTCAGGCCCAAGAGACATCAGCTGGAGAGGTGGGTAAGTGTCAAAATACAAACAAGCCAAGGACCAGGTGTGAAGGACCTGAGTACCAGGGGAAAGCAAAGGAGTTCACAATGTTGCCACAAAGAATGGCTGCCCTGAGACCTATGGAACTAAGTCCAAGGTCATTCTCTTCTACTGTTCCTCCACATGCTCACTTAGCTCCAGCCCATACACACACCAAAAGAATGCTGTTCCTCCTGCTGGAAAGTCTTCTCTCCTCTTCAGACCCATATTCCACCTTCCTTGAATGCCCAGTTCAAGACCCAAATCCTCACAATACCTAGTTTTACCCTTCACTGGCTTCTCTCTTCTCTAAGGCCCCCTGGGAGCCACTGCTCTGATCTCTGGTGTGTTCTCTCTTCTCTGATTTCCTGGGAGTCACTAAGCTAACCAGCAACATGGGGTCCCTGAGGCGTTCAGGGCTGTTGTCCTTACATCAGAAGGATTTATGGGTGTGAGTCTCCCTAGTGTACTGGGCCTCCTGGAGAAAGGATGCCAACAGAGCAGAGATCTTGGGAGTCTATTCCTGTACCTTCTTTCTTCTGCTTACCTAGTGTAGCACACACTAGGAAAGTAGTTTTCTGGGTAATTCAACCTCTGCCAGGCCCCAACTTCATAGCTACACAGGGTTTCTCCCAGCCCACAGCCCCAGCACCCACTCCCCAGATACTTGGTGTTGTATTAGTGTCAGTCTCCTTCCTCAAATTCAAAGGGAACTGGGCTCTATTGTGCACAGTCCTTCTCACATGACCAAGGCTCTGCCAGGGCTAGGCAGGACCACAGCCAGCCTGAACCAACTCTACCTCTCAACCACATGGAGATACCAGGGCCAGTCAGGAGGGTCAGAGACCATACTCATGACCACATCAAATAAGTATACTTTCCCAAAGGCTTAGCTAGTGCCACATCTCTCCTAAAGGAAATGTAGCTCATCTCAGTGATTTAGTTTTGAGCAAGAATCTGGAAAATTCCCTTCACTGGGACTTCTCTGCATACCTGGATGACACCACATAGGGCAGTATCATACTCTACCCCTCGGCCTGGTCCCCAAGCAACTCCCCACTCCCAGAAAGGGCCCACAACCTTACAGTGCATGTTAACTAGGGAAGAGGAAGGAAGGACGTTGAGAAAAGAGAAGAACAGAAAGAAAAGGAAAGCGATGACAACAAAAAGAGAAGAATAGAGATGTGTAAAGAAAGCAAGAGGGGACAGGATCTGATGCACAGGAAACCCAGAGGAAGCACCAGAGTGGGGCTCAGAACACAGTACCTTTTTCAGATTAATCCACTGCTTGAAGTAGTCCGCCACTGGCAAGCCCAAGTACTGGCACTGACCTGGGAGCCTACAAGAAAGGGAAAAGAGAACAAGTTGGGCACACCCATTGTCCCAGGCATGGAGTCTGAATCTAGGAAATGCAAATAGACCTCAGAAGGCTACCCCATTAGTCACGGGTCCTACCCTGCCCAAGAAAGGCTCCCCACCTCTAGCACCCTAGACACTGGGCTCCAGATCTAAATGTGAAAACTTGGGAGACTCTATTCAAAATACAAGCAGCTACTATTTTCTGATGGCCTACAATATGCTAAGGATCTTACTTACAGTTTCACATGATTCTTCAGAACGACGTTATGAGGTAGCTATTGTTGCCTACATTTTACAGATGAGAAAATGAGATTCAGAGGGGTTACCTAAGGTCCCAAAGCTAAAAAATGACAGTGCCAAGAAACGAACCCAGGTCTGTCTCACCCCAAAGCCTATGTTCTTTCCAATGCACCAGTTTGTAGCTGTTTTGTTACAACAGAGAGGCAGGGATATAAGACAAGAGGAAAGAGAAAAGGAACACGTGGAGCTGGCTAGACAGGGGCCTCAGTTCACCCTTAAGTCTCTAGCAATAGGCTTTCTGCAGATACAGCAAACCATGCAAAAGGATAAGAGCTCAGAATTTAACCCAAGAGCCTGTTATTTTTTCTTTAAATTATAATTTATAAATGGTCTTTCCCTCTAGATATAATGTTTACCCACATAAATCCATTCAACCATTTACTGATGTTTAATAATAAACAGGCACTTAAAGCTCAAAAAGTTAAGACTTAGCCACTGCCTATAAGGGGCTCACAATTTGTTCAATGGAATGGACAATAAAAGAAATAGACTAAACAGCCTTAAGTTGGAGCACTGGGGTACGTGAAAAGATGGAGGAAGATACCAAAAATATTAGCTGGGAAAGATCACAGAACTTTCTTGCTAAGCTTGGCCATAGGCAATAGAGAGGCTCTGAATAGTTGTGATTTACATAGATTTTTCTGGGGCCAGCAAAAACAATACACTAAAAAAGCTGGGTAGTAACTCAGAGACAGACAACAGCTGTAGAGGTAACAAGCAAGGAACAGATAGAAGAGACGTAAAGGAGGCCTTGGCCATCAAGTGGGATGCAAGGCCCAATGAGAAGTGGTAGAGCCCAATTCAAAGGCTTATGGCTTGGCTGGTTTCATTCTACTCAGAATCAGACACAAAGAATGAGGCAGGGGCATAGAGAGGATATCTGACACCCAGAGCAGACCAGTATTTAATCATCATTTTTATTACTGTTTTTAAATTCTCTGCCTAAATCACAGTGACTGCTTACTACTTCACCTCCAAATACCACAGAAGGAGGCACAAGTTTGGGAATGCAGTTTTACATACATGCATGGCACATGGCAAGCACTCAATATCTACTGAGTTCAAAGTGTTTAGGAGACATGTGGCAGTGGGATGACATCTAAAGGGGCAGCTGGATATCCACTTTGAGGAGAGGTCTGGATTGGAGATATAAATTGCTGAATCATTAATGTAATTTAAATGAAATTAAAGCCATGAGAGTAGATGAGAGAGCAGGGAAGAGTATGCTGGGAGATGGCCCAGATTAATGTCTCATAAGTTCTACTGAGCTAAAATGGAAATCAAGACCACTGTCACACACATGGAACCCACTACATGCACCAGCCAGCTCTAATTTTGGACTCCCTCAATTCTAAAATTTTTTAATGTTTGTTTATTTTTGAGAGAGAGAGAGAGAGACCAAACATGAGTAGGGGACGGTCAGAGAGAGAGGGAGACACAGAATTCGAAGCAGGCTCCAGGCTCCGAACTGTCAGCACAGAGCCTGATGCGGGGCTTGAACTCACAGACCACGAGATCATGACCCAAGCCGAAGTCGGATGCCCAACTGACTGAGCCACCCAGGCGCCCCAGCAAGGTTTTTGAAAGATGAAAGATAGCCTTAGGAGCTAAAATGTGGTTGCCTAAGGAGAACTATATTGTTTGGATAACTTTCTTATTTCCTTCAATTTTTCTTTTGTGTTCTTATCTTGTTATTTGTGAAAATGCTTGCTGAGCTCAGCTATTTTTGAAAAATCACATTAAGGCCTGTGAGTGAAGGGGGCAACCAGAAGCAGCAGAATCTGCAAAGGAACAGGTCAAGAGGTCTGGCCAGGAAAAAGCAAGAATCGGGCCACCTATCATATTCACCCTTAGCCATTCCCAGTGTCCCCATTCTTTTAGATGACATGGATCAGGAGTACTATTGGCTGGGCTAGCCCTGGCAGCAGGGTGGGTAGGAGGCTCCCTCTTCAGCAAGATTTCAAAGGTAGACATTTCTACCCAGGTAGGAAGGGTCTAGCACAGTAGGATCTTGCCTGATCTTCTAGGGGGAGGATCTGTACCAGAGGGGCTACATCTAAGACAGACTAGACAGACTGTCAGGCTGGATAGCCAGCCTCAGATATGGCTCAGCAGCAACCCTGAGTGCTATCTGTATCCCATGACTGACTAAAGCACAGGAGGATGGGACTATAATTCTCACCCAGGCTCTAGTCACTTGCAGATACACATAAAGTTTGCAGACTCATAGGCATTCAGGTTGTTGAGTCCTCCAGTTTGTGGGTGGTCCTAGCCCTGTGACTCCAGGACATGAGCAGTAGAAATGTAGCAGGTCCAGGCCCATCTTCACAGAGCCACAGAGCCATATGCCAGAACTTGAAATTCCAGATGGGAGTTTCACGGGAAGACAGCTACACATTTCTAAGACAGAACCCTACCCAGCTTAGAGAACACCAAGAGAAACCCTGTGAGAAAGGTAGGTCAGAGTAGTAGCCATCTCCTACATAAAATAGGACACTGATGTCCAAAGAAGAAAAGGATTTGCTCGATCACACAACAATCCAAGGGAGAACTAGAAATGGGATCTCAGCCTTCTGACTGTACAAGGCATCAGTCATGCACATGCGCTCAGAGTTCTTTACAGTCCCTGGAAAGGCAAGGTTTGGGGCTTTAGAGAGGCAGACAGCATGGTGGTTACTGCTCAAGGTCATACCTGGGTCCAAGGTTCTTAGGAGCCTAAGGCTAGGATCAGTGGGTACCAGTGGGTACACGGTTCCACTAATTTGGAAAGTAAAAGGGCAAAAGTCCCCCTGGCACAAAGGGTCTGAATACTGAATTCCCACCAGATACTGATCCCAGGAAAAGAGCCACTGGCAGTGGGCCCTGGACTAGCCTGCGGGCATGAACGTGCAGGCAGGTTTATGGTGCCCAGGTCTCCATGCAGCTGGAATCACTGGGCACAGAGCTCCTCAACTGCCCAAACATCATCTGGCCATGCTTATTATTGTTGCCCAATGAAATTTTATGCACCGAGTCCACAGGTGTGATTTCCCCTTCTTTATGAGGGTCGGAATGACATCACCGATGGCCAATAGAAAAGAGCCAATTATGTCCAGGCCATAAAAAGGAATGAGATTTTTTCAACCAAATCAAAACTTCCTTCAGCTTCACGAACGTAAGGGGCCCCCTTTAAGGAAGGGCCCCCAGCCCTGCCATGGGCTCTAAACTGAGGGATATAATCAGTTTCCAAGTACTATCAGACCTAGGGCTAGAGAGGGGCTCCGTCTTCAGCATTCACCATGTGACACTGCTCTCATCACACTGGGCCCCTAGGGTCATCAAAACAGAACATCAAACCCTCCTCAAAGATGCCTGACTAGCTCCTTGCTACTCCATCCAGGCAGGAGTTAGAAAAGATGGGGTATTTCTCAAGTTCCCTTCCTACTCCTTCTAAATAACAAAAAAGAAAGCAGAGAGCCTTCCTCCACTTAGAAAGAAAAGAGTGTGGGAGGAAGAGGGGTGCAGGAAACTCCCCCCCCCCCACAAAAGCATAGGGCACAAAGCATAAGGAACCCGGCCCTCCCTACCCACCCCTCATCCAGCCCCACCACCTGCAGCCCAGTGCTTGGGCTGGGCCCAGACAGCCCTGATGGCAAACAGGTGTGACCAGCTCGGCGCCAGCCAAGGCAGGGGACTAGCTCATTAAGGGAACACCACCCTCACTAATGGGTAGGGGCAGGATGAAGCCATTGTGAACAGGAGCTCAGCTTTGAAGATTAGCTGGAGCAGAGCTGGGGGGCTCTACTAGAACTGCTAGGCTTGAGTTGAGGAGGCCAGCAGCATCCACGGAGGTCTGAGCGACAGACTGACAGACACCATCAGCCAGGAGCAGCAGGAGTGCAGGCACCAGTGCTGGCAAAGGTTATGCACACTCTTCCTTCTGTGCTTTTCTCTCTCTGTAAATCTTAGGGGCAACTCCAAATCAGGGAGATATATGTCACTCTCAGTTTTAGCACACTCGAGCCCTTAAAGAGCAGGAGGCCAGCTGAATCTGGAGCCATATGTGATCCCTTTCTGCCTCTCTGTGAAAGCCATGAGACCCGGATCTTGAAGTGATGTAGGCTGTCAATCCTGGTACCCAAAAGCTTGAGGATGCACATACAGCTCACCTGCAAGGGCGAACTATTTTGTCCCATCTGATATGTAGAAAAAGGAGAGTACTAAGGAGCAAAGGAAAGAGTAGGGAGAAAGGTTCGGTCTTCTTCAAAGTCACAGTTACACCATGGAGGGATAGAAGGCCCAGTATGGGGAAGAAGTAGGCCAACAGACCCAGCCAATCAGCCAGATGTATGCTCCTGCCAAAGGGACACCTATAAGGGGCAGTGAGGCTCATGGCCATGTTGGGTTTCTATGCTTGCCCATTCTGAAACGAACACGCATGCACAATGTTGTTGCTGGCTGTCCTGTGTTTCAGAACTGCCAGGTTTCCTAGGCCTCAGGAAAGGTCCCATTCCCACTGGGTCCCAGCCTGGGAGGTGCACCTAGTCAGAGACTCCACAGCCAGTGTGATGAGTCTGCACCCAGCACCAGCAGACTATCCCAGCCAAGGCAGCACTTGGCTGGGGACACAGCTCTTTGTCTCTCCTGTTTCCATTCCCCCCACCAGAGGAGATAAACAGACCCTGGGTGATAAACGGCCCGCCTTTCAAGATCACTTTTCCTCAAGTTGAGGAGAGTAGCTAGTGATGGATGGGCTGGAATTTGGTTATCGGGAAGGGCTGTCAGCCAGAGGTGCCTATCTCCTCCCCCACTACGCAGGGCATCATTACACTGTGGCATCGAGGTAAAATATGAGCAAGGGGAGGGAAGGAAGAAAGAAGGGAAGGCTGGGCTTCCACACGGAGCAAATTGAGCTACAATGAGAGCGGGTGTAAGGCTGGGACGTTAGTTATCTGCCGCGACACCTTTATCTCTGCGCAAATTGGTCCTTCCTCCCCCACCACATCTTCTTGTACAAACAGAGGCAGGCACAATGTGTCACCACTGCAATAGCGTGGCAATTTAACCCGAATTAGTGAGGGGGTCAAGCTAGGAAATAGGGGTTTCTCATTTCAACAGGTTCCTTAGTCTCTGCTGTGAACCACCACACTGGGGGGAGGAGGGTGGACAGAAAGCAGACTCATAATTGAATTCACTCACTTGGCCACCGCTGATGTATAAAAAATTAATGCTCAAGCCTCCTACTTATTAAAGCTGGTTAGTTTCTGTCTCACCTGCAAGATGCACCATGGCAGAAGACACGGCCTGGGCCACCCTGGGCAGGCTGAGCCCTCAGTGCTTTCAGGCAATGCAGGGATCAGTAAGGTCAGGAAGGGAGACAAAGGTGCTGCCTGAGACAGCAGCCCCACGCCAGCAACCCCTCCTAGAAGCCTACAGGATAGAGTGTAGGGTGGGGTTAAGGATGGAGGCCAGGGGGAGGGGTTGTAGAAGGTGATCACATTAGAGATGATCCTGGTCAGTTCAAGAATACACTTCAGTCTACAGATAGAAGCAGCATTCTGGTTTTACTCTCTACCCTGAGATGTCCAGGGTTTTTAGAGGGGTGTCCAGTAACCCCTCTCTGCCGCCCAGACAGGCAGACAGACACACACACACAGTTGTGCTGAAACTGAGGAAGCCAATGGCAGCACTGATGACAATGACAAGGCTAAAAAAGCCAGGTGTAGAGGAGTCAGGCCCATTCCCCAATGGCTCCCCCACTGCAGACCCCGGAACTAGAAGGGCCCTGATGGTGGAGGGGAGAGGGAGAGTACAGTAGAACCCCCCATCCAGCACACAGCTCTGCTGCACTAAGAGACAACTTGGTCAAGTGCCCATGTGTCCTTGGGCAAGTTACGTCACCTCCGTGCCCTGCTCTGTGAAGGTTGCAGGAGCCAGCCAAGGGAAACATATTCATACATAAACACTCACAGAAGGGATTCTGGCTAAAAGGAGATCAGCTGTGACCAATGCTGCAACAGCCTTTGGAGAGGCTTCCAGGCCACCTGCCTTGAGAAGACAGTGCCTTAGGCATGAAAAATATACTGGAGAAGCTTTGCTGGGGATGACACAGAAAGGGGAAGTTCCAAAAATACTCATCAACTACAGAAAATGAATTCCAAGAAGCTTTGAGGTAAGAAGAAGAGTTGTGCATGGAAGAGGCACTTGGGATTCATTCTCCAAATCTAAAGAATCAGCGCACAAATAGGAGGGAGGGAGCAAAAGTCAAGGCCCCAGTCTAGACACAAAATGGGAAAACTTTCTACCTCAATTGCCAACACATACTTTGGGTATCACTGAGACTCAGGACCCTCAGGGACAGAGGCCAATCAAACCTGATTCCTAGACTCAGGGAGCTTCCAAGGCCACCCAGAAGATAATCACAGCATGAAACATAATGATCACTCCAGGAGAGAAGACTAAGAAAGGGCCATCCCATTTCTGGTGATGGGAAAGCACTGCTGGGGAGCACTTACGCTCTGCTTCGGTCCTCTCTGCTTGAACACGCGCGCGCACACACACACACACACACACACACACACACACACTCTGTCCCTCCATTCTTCTCTGCCTGCCCACAACCCTGAGAGAGTGCCGACTTCTCAGCCCATTTTGCTCCCACACTTGCCCCCATCCTCTGGGACAGCTGCAGGTTACAATTCCAACCACAGACTTCAGAAAGATGATACACTTGCTGGAGCCTGCAAAGGGTCAGGAGAGAGTACTGTTTGAAATACCAGCGTGACAGCTGGCTCCTTGTCTGTCTCTTCCTCCCCCACTCCCCTCCCCAAACTTGTCATGGTACAAGAAGTCTATAAGCAGCCCATCAGCTTTAAATATCAGTGTGCGTGAAGCAGGAGCACGAGAGCGAGGGAGCGGGAAGCAGACAGCGAGTGCCTCTGTCGCCACTGCCTGTCAGGGAACACTAATGAATTTCACCACCAGCAGCCATGCTTCAGATGGGGTGGGGGGTGGTGGTGGTGGGGGTAGGGAGTTTTCTAGGGAGAACCTTACAGTATTAAAACATCTTTTCCCAAAGCCCTGTTAATAAATGTCATTGCAGAGCTGAGAACTACGGCCCACAGCTAGGACTTCAAGGCAAGGGAGGGGTTGGGACAAGCCCTAAGGTCCTCCCAACACAAGGAGAGTGCAAGTGTGAGGCTGGAGGGGGCCCCCTCTGAGCCCTGCAATTGGGAGGGTGACCACCATGACCCATGCTCATCTCATAAAGGCCGTGGGCTGCCTAGCTCAGACGACCAGGACCAGAAGGAAAGGCCTCTGATGAGGGGAGATCACCAGCTGTGCCTTCTGGGCCAGACTTAAGTCCACCCCACTTCCCATCAACTTCAGCCATCTCACTTCACAGGGAGGCCCACAGGCAAGGGGCTCCAGGCCATCCTTCCAGATCTAGGACGAGAGCAGTGGTGAGGAAACTCTGACACCAGTCCAAAAGGAAGTACTTCCCCACAGGTGGCAGGAGTCAGAGCTTATCGTAATCTCCGTTGTACAGATGAGGGCATGGAGGTAGAGTAGGAATGTGACTTTCCCAAATCCTACAACTAGTAAGTAGTGGAGTCAGGATTGGAACCCAAGTCTCTTAATTCTAAACAGCATGCAGCTTCTCTGAGGAAGGGCTGATCACCTCACTGTCTCCTGTGTGTCCTCTACTGTCAGGCCCTGCCCCTCCCCTCCATTCTCTCCCACTGGTACACACACACCTCTGGTCTGGCATAGGCCACAGCTGCCATGTAGCACAGGGCTGGGCTCCAGGCCAGGGTGAACCCAGCCTGGCAGAGAAAGCCCTGGGAATGAGCCAGGCCATCACCTGGGAGTCTCCACAGCTCAGAGGGCATGGTTGCAGGCATAAGCTTTCCCTGGGGTACCCTCTGCACAGCTCTGATCAGCAGTGTCTGATCTGGCAGCGACCTGCTGTGCAGGGGGCAAATGACATTTAATTTCCTCTTGGTTTCCCTATGGTACAGACGAAAGGCCGTCACCTGCGTCTGGGTCTGGCAGCACAGCTGGAAGTGTTCCCAGACATGCTGCTCTGGAGAGTTCCCAAACAGAAACCAGAACACAGGCAGAGCAGAGGGATGCCCCATAGGCCAGGCTGCCAGTCCTCCCTGAGAGAACCAACCTCAAATCCCCATTGCCGAGCAGTTGCTCAAAGCCTCTGAAAGGTACTGATATGTAAACAGTACTTCCCTGCTCCACTGCTTGCTGGTCCACTTGCCAACCATTTGTCCCCCACAGAGCCCACAAAAATGACCACAAGAAGCACACCAGGTGTCCTGATCAGCTGGTGCCACAAACACCCTGTGGAACAGTAGAATATGCACTTTCCCAATGCTGCAAATAGTTTAGGAAGTCAAATACCTTCTATCTCCCCAGACCCTCTCCAGTGAAACAATAAGACAAGCATCTCTCCGGAGTCTCCCCAATGACAATTTGTCCAAGGAAAGGGCACAGTGCCCCACCTGTGGTGACTGTGGGAAGTGTCGGAGCTGCCACCAGGACCTGGCTAGAGCTCGCTCCCAGAGGGAATGGCAGAGGCAGCAGCAGGGAGTAGGGTAGGGGGAGGAGGGGGAGCTGCTGACAAGAGGTTCTCAGAGCACTTTGGCCAGTGTCTCAGCTGATGAGCTATTCTTTTTGGCCAAGGAAATCAAGAGCTCCTTAGCAATTTGAGCTGTTTCCAAGATAGCTCACTCATCCCCCCAATTATAGTCTCCACCTGGCCTATGGCCATCTTGACCCTTTGCCTGAGCTGCCTTTGTGTGGCCTACGATGCCCTCTGGAGGCTCCACAGAGAGGCATCCTGCAAGCGGTCAGGTTCTGGGATGTAGACTGCTCTCTGCTCCAGTATACTCAAGGACACAACTGTTCCCCTTATCCTGTCTGTGACCGATCTCCTCTGCCCTGATCCCAGCTCCCTTGACTCCTTCAAGACATGTACGCACTTGGCCTACACAAAGTCACCCTTCAGGGTAGGCATTAGAACGGGCTAGTGGTTTTTAAACTGAGCTCAGTGGGGTTCTAGGATTCTAGAAGGGACATCAGGCTACTTTGAGGACTGGGGGAACAGGAGGAAGAATGGCAGGGTCTCACCCCAGCTTCAACCAGAGCAGCTCAACCCTTATATACTTTGTAATATTGGGCTTTCTTTAGTATTTTTTAAAACAAAATTTCCTGCTAAAAAATACTCCCCATTCACTCTCTCTACTGTGCTCCTCTGGGTTCTCATGGCATTTGTTTTGTATCTTCTCTGTAGCCTTCTCAGACTCCACCTTACTCAGCCTGTAGTTAGTTATGCACGTGCTGCTCTTTCTGTCCTGATCACCTGGTGCTCCTTATAGTCCCGAGCATACGACTTCCTGGCCCAGAGCAGCTCTCAACAGGGGCTAACTTTAGGCTACTGCTGGAATACCAGCACTTCCAGCATACACAGTGGTCAGCACCTTCAATGGCAGTTTCCATAAGAATTCCTTGGAAGAGAAGAGTTGCAGTGAAGCATAACTGACGTTTACAAGAAGGTCCTAGTGAAGACATGTGGCATATGCCACTCTTAAGTCACCAAATGAGGTACACCTGCTACCATCATCAATCACTTAAATCGACCTCCAAGGGACCAAAGAGACTTTTCCATCTGGCCAATCTCTGGGCAAAATGCAGATATTCCAACAGGAAATATCACTCATTAGAAGTTTCCAAACCCTGCATGTAAGACCATCCATGGCAACACAAGATGATGCTCATCAGATGAGTACTCAAGGGTCTGTTGCCTTGCAGAAGAGTCACCAGTCCCACAATTCTGCTCAAAGGACTCAAAATGGGTGCAGCTCCTCAGCCCCATAAACCAAGCCCACTGCCTGGCTTCCTTCTCCAGCCAGCTCTGGGGAAGGAGCAAAAGGGAGGCAGGGGTCTGTGCTCCTCCTAGCTAAAGCCACTTGTTAGTAGGCCCCAGATTCCTTTATCCCCAGGGAAAGGAAGGTAGCAATGAGCCCTATCCCTCCCCACCCTCCCCACCCCCAGTATGCCTCCCAACAGGGCCAGGGAAGAGAGCCATTAGTGTGTGCCTCAGCAGACAATGGGGAGGAGAAGTCTCCAGAGCAAAGGACAACTGCAGCAATTAGAATGCAGGGAGGTTCAGAAGCTATTTAACTGGGTGACCCCTGAGGTCGCTGCATCTGACTCCCATCCCTGGATAAATATTGTATGAGAGGGGAGGGGGGAGGGTGAGGGAGCCCTCAGAGTGCTGCTCCTCCTTCCACTCCATTCCCCACCCCACACGGCTGCCTCCAGCCACACACACCAGGAACATTATTTACAGCCCTGACAGTCAGAGCAATCACTCTGCTAACCAAGAGGGAATGGACAAAGTCGACTTACCAAAAATTGACTATGGCAATTGAAGAAGAAACCAGAGCTGTGGGGGAGGGGAGCTGAGCCAACACTGAGATGCAAGGCTTCCCCCACATTCTGGGCCTAGCTGGAGCAAATATTTCCCATCACCCCAAAACTACTAGTAGGTGAAACTGGTCCCAACTGGCAGAGTAAATCAGGAATGGTGCATCTCTCCACCTTTTGGGGGCTCCATGATCAAAAAACTCCTGGATCTCATCACTACCCAGGTGTTCCTTAGCAAAGATGGGAGTCCTAGCTACCTGCCCAGAGGAAGTGGGACTAGCCACATGTCACTTATCCAGCTGGTTCCTCAAGCCACAAGCAGGAGAGTCAGCCATAGCAGAAAGGGGTCAGGCTGAGGGAAGAAGAGGAGAGCATCTGAGTGCAGGCTGCGTCTCGGCCCCCACATGTGCCGCTCCTCCAGTCCTGCTCTAATGCACCCTGACATGCCTCTGAAGACAGAGAGCTGTTTGCAGTCAGCACCGTGATTTGTTAGTAATTATTTCCATGGTGTCACATTGCTGTCACTCTGTTAACAAAGAGACAGGCTGCCTCGGGCTGCCTGCAAGAAAGAACCGCAGAGAAAAAGGCCTGTCAGGCTCCCGGGATTCTCTGGGCTGGCTGGCTTTCTTCCCCAAACCAAAATCCTTGCAGGCTTTGGAAGAAACAGTTTTACAGAACTATCAAGTCTGAGTATGTCACCCTTTAGCCAGGGACACTGAAAATTTATCCCACCCACTCACAGCCATCCTTCCCGAGCTCTACTGAGCTAAGCCCCCAAAGTCCATAGATCATTCAGGCATGGGCCACTACGCCAGCTGCAGCCCTGAGTTCTCCAGCCCTCACCTTCCAAGACCGCTGCTTCCTGACTCCTCTTCCTCACTGGGGTGTTTGCAGCCTCTCATGCGCTCTTAGGAGTCTAACATAGGAAACCTATTTCAGACCAAACTGAAGCAGCCGCCCCGCTGGCACAGATGGTGGTCAAAGAGAATATGATGGCAGGGCATCTTCTCTTCTTGAATCTGCCAACCGCAGTTCAGGGCCAAAGCTGCTCAGGTGTGGATGCCCCTGTAGTCTCTCGATGCCTGTGCACCTGTGAGGAGATCATCAGACTGCTCCGTCGTTCCCAGTGCCTGGATTGGTACAACATCCACTGTGGTTTGCTTTAGCACAAAGTAATGTCTCCATTACCCTGGCTGGGAGTGAGAGGACAGATTGGCAACGCTGACAAAACAGAGGTCACTCAACTTACAGGCACGGAAAGTTGGAGATTAATTCTCTCCTCTCATGGAGGGAATCAGACTCCTGGATAGTGGAAGGGAAGCACCAATATCGAGACACCCTTTCATTGCCAAGCAACAGCAGCAAGAGAGGGACACTAAAGCCCATAAGCCCTACAGAGGCCTTGTCAATGTGGCAAGGGCCACTGGCACCCAGTTCCTGCAGAATCCCACAGGACAGAGGAGCCTGGACAAAACCAAGATTCTTCTGGCATCAGGGTCCAAGGGGCCAGAGGGCAGTGCTGGCTGTATGAACTGGAATGTAAAGTCCATGAAGGCAGGAGGTTTTAGAAGTTTTATCTCTTTGTTCACTGCTATGTCCTCAATACCTAGAATAGTGTGAGACACACGGTGGGTATTCAATCAACATCTGCTGAAAATATAATTAAATGGGTCGGTATGGCTCAAAGGCCACTTCCACAGGCCTGGGGCCAGGCTCTCCCTATCACAGGAGTTCAGAGAAAAGGGAAGCCAGTGCAGGTTCCAGAAGAGACAGGTAGACCACATATCCAAAGGACTGGAATTAGGTTTTAAAGGATGAGGGAGATTCTCATATCAGACTGAACATTTACATACTCATTTGACAAACATGTACCGGAGAGGTAAAGAAAAACTGTAGTCCAACAAAAGGAGAAGAGATAAAGCACAGTATGGAAATACAATGGAAAACTATACAGCAATGAAAAGGCCAACTACTAATATACACAACAACCATGGAGGACTCTCTCATATGTCATGTTGAGCAAAGGAAGGCAGACATAAAAGAGTACATTTTGTATGGTTCTACGTATTAAAAGTCCAGAACAGGCAAAGTGAACCAAAAGTAATAGAAGTCAGAACAGTGGTCATCTGGTAGGCAGAGGGCATTACTGACTGAGAAGGGACACAAAACGTTTTCTAGGATGATGGAAAAGGTTCTTGACCTTGATCTGGGTGGTGGCTGCACACGTGCATGCTTGTATAAAAATATATGAAGCTATACACTTCACATCTGTATACTTTATGTACCCTAACATGCCTACTTCATACCTTGGTTTCTAAAAAAAATAGAAAAAAAAGGTTGGGTCTCAAGAGTCACAAAAAGAGGTTTTTAAAAAAAAAAAAAAAAAAAAACACAAAACTATCTCACCCAAAGTAAAATATTTTCCAGGAGCAAACTCCTTCTCCTTGGAGTTCAGGGGACAAGCCCTCCAATCTTCAGTCCCTATCTGCCAGAGGACAGAGGAGCCCAAATAAGTGGCCAAGGCCTGGGAAGGTCCAGAAATGTTCAAAACACAAAGGAGTGCAGACTGAGTCCCAGGTCTAGGAAGCAGTGACAGCCTTTATTCTGTACCAGGTGAGCTGTGGGGAAGCAGAGATGGAACATATGGTCAAGCCATGCCACCAGCTCGTTCTGAGGCCCTCTGAAGCAGCCTGTCAGATTCTGCCATAGAATCAGACTTCCAGAGACGGTCCTGAAGAGCCATAGGACCAATTTGTCTTCCTGACAAGCTAGACAGACATTAGCTGAGCTACCCCAACTCTGGGCTATGCAAAGGTCTCAGTGCCTACAGCCCCTCCTGCCAGCAAACAGGAGACAATAAGACCCTCACAGAGGGTCAAGGGGAGTATAAGAGTATAACTCCAGGGGCTACTACTTAGGCAGCAACACTTGCCTCACAATGAAGCAGTAAAGAGATATCCATCTAGTCAGTGGCTCTATAGCAGGCCAAAACATGAGACTCCCACCACTGCCATAAACATCTCAAAGCCTGATCAGTTACTACACAAACGTCTTGATCTTTTATCGGGATTTTAACGAAGCAAAACTTCCATTCCAGGAGTTCTAAAAATCACTAAAGTGCTTTAGACTCTGTTACCTTCCTAGTGGATGAGATGAAGCCAACATTAGAGCCCCCCATTCAGGCTCAAAAGTACCCAGAATGTGGAACACCAGAGGCTCTGCCTGCCAAGGAGGGACTGTACTTACTGATCAGATAACAGAGCTTCTCCCCAGTGCCCCCCAGGTCCAAAGTCCTTCCAGAGCAGACCAACTACCCCAAACCCAGGCTCCAAGGCAAGGACACAAGCTGAGTTGTCTGCTGACCTGCGGCTCCAGGACCACAAGCAGAAGAGAGGAAAAGGGATGCAGGCAGGGACCTAGGAGTCCCCATGGACTCCACGGAAACCTGTTCTTGCTCTAGGGTCTGCCCACAGGAAATGGATTATCCCACCAGGCCCATACTCAGGAGCCCTTTACCACTAGTGCCAGGCCCCAGGACATGTGTCGGAAGGAACTCTCAGGTCTCTGTGAGTAGGCTGGCCCCAGAGACCTGCGAGCTCTGGGGGGGAGGCGGGGCACCCCTCGCTCCTCAGAGCCCAAGAACTCTCGGCCCAAGGAGCTGTCAGGCTAACGAGGCTACCCCACCGCCACTCCATCTGAGCGTGGCAGCCTGCACCGCACGACTGGCTTCAGGTGGCTCTTCTTTAATTAATGGCATCCCAGGCTCTGCAGGGAGCTTCACCCTACAATGAATGGCCCTCTCTCATTAGAGGCAGGCCTGCCATGATGTATTCAGGGCGAGGGCCAGGATTCATTTCCCTGTCTGTGGGTTGGGGATGGGAGGGAGGGGAGAGGCAGCAGGGAGAGATTTATATCGAGTGACTTGGATTAGCTGCAGCTGAAACATGACCCCATCAACTCAAGCTGCCTTCTTGGGGCTAACCCGATGCACCTCTGCTGACGAGAGGGCTCTAGGGAAGCTGAAGGGAGGGCAGAAGGTCTGGTTCTTGTTCTCTCTGGGCTTAGGCTACAGCTCAAAGGCCCAGAATTCCTATACAACCTCCAGAATCCCCTCCCCACCTGCCACACACACTCAGTGTGCACTGGCAGCCTGGTCTGGACTCTGAGCCAATCTTGCCCACCGAGAGCCTCTTCATGGCCAGGAAGCTGACGCACTGTCCTCCAAGCTATAGGACTGACCATGGCTGGCAGCTGGCTTTCGTCACTACTTTCTTTGGGAAATACCCTCCCTCCCTACCTCAGGGAAGGAGTCCATACCATAGTAATGCCCCCATATCTGCTGTCTGGAGAGGACAGCACCCAAGTACATTCTGCCACAGAGCATCTCAGACCACAGACTACCCGGTGCTAGGGAAAAGGCAGGCATTAGTCTGACATGAAAACACCCTGTCAGCTATCACCTCACTATACTGAGTCATTAGACTGAACCCCTACCTCTACGGTGGGGAGATTCTGTGTAATACTACTTTTTCCCTCCACCTCCCCTTGAGGCCATCTCATAGGGATCACAAGACTGAACAGGGGAAACTGGGGTCTTTGGGCAAAAAGTTGTCTTAGAAAGAAAGCTGCTCTGGCACCCTGCTAGCCACACAGGTGATTTTAGGCCTGGGGGCTAGGTAGGATCAGGCTGGCAGCAAATAGCACACAGCCCTACAAACTCCCTCTGTAGACCCCAGTGAATTAGACATTCAGTTTTGCTTGTGCTTGGGATAAGAATCATACATCAGAGTCTATCTTCTATCCATCCTCAACCCTCTTAGAATGCCCAATTCACTAAGAGAGCTGGAGAGTCGGCCTTCACCTACCCCTGCCAGCCAATCAGAAGGCTGCTCTGCAGGCTTCCTGTGTCCCTAAGAGGGCCAGGGCAGAATGCCTATCATGTGTACACACACCCACTCCATGTCATCCACGCTTCTCCCTGGCCCTTGTGGAAGAGCATTCATTTACCCTTCCTTCCCTACTCAGAAAGAGATGTAGCTCAGTTCCGCTTTGCTAAGCCCTATTTGGCAATGTGTCTAAACACATGCAAACTTAATTAGTTCAGGAGGGGAGCCCAAGCACTTGCAGTGACAGATAAAAGTATCGGGAAATGAGACAAGTCAGGACTGCCAGGGAGTTCTTAGTCAAGCCCCTTCCCCCAGCAGGCTGCTAATCAAAGGTGATGCAGCTCAGAGCTGGGACCAACTGGCACACCCATGGGCAAGGGCAAGGCTTTCATAAGCTTAGTGACATGATGAGATTCCCCCACGTGCTTCCAAACATACTATAGGATAGAGTATCCAAAATGATACTGGCAGTGGTTTCCTTAAAACAGATCTGAGGACTCATTCATTTGTAGCTCATCAAGGAGGCTCTCAGCCCCAAATCATCCTTCACCACACCTCCTGGCCAACTACGCCCGCATAGCAAAACAAAAATAACAGTGCAGACCTCCACCAACACCAGATCAGGTACCAGCAGCCTAGGGTGTCAGAGAACATCTGCCACTCAGTGAAAACAAAGGAAAGAAAGGCATTCCCACCATATCACAAAGCCATGGGCCATGAAAGACAAAAGCAGATGGTCAGATGGCATAGTGGTTAAACACATGGTTTCTAGAGTCAGAATGCCTAGGTTCAAATCCCTGCCACAAACTTGTATGAGGCCTTGACAAATAACTTACCTCTCTGGGCTGCAGTTTCCTCATCATTTATTTAAGGAAAAAAAAAAAGGGTTATAAAAAGAATTTATTCCTTAAGATTGTGGTAGAATTAAATGAGATTGTCTAAATAGCAGAGCAGAACTCCTGGTATATAATAAGTGCTCAATAAGTGCTGACTATCTTTATTATCTAATATAAAACTTCCAGAGCAATCCCAGCCCTCAGTCTTGGAAGGCACAAATCTCTCAGAGAAAGCCCTTCACCCTGCTCCTAAGACCAAACTCCTCCATGGCCCAGGCCTATGGGCCATCTTACCCAGTACCCACCATGGAGGGAGGACCCAACAGCCACTACTGGCAGTGAGAAAATCCAGGAACAACTTGCATTAACAGCACAGTTCAACCCTTCACACTGCAGGAAGGCCTAAGATTTCTTCTTCTGTTCTGTTCTCCCTGAATCTACCTTCCATTGATCCTCTGTCATTCTTCCTAAGTACGGATTCCATAGGCCCACTCCATTACTTAGCTGTCATTTATTCAACAAATATTTATTGAAATACTACATGTCAAACATTGTCCAAAGTTATAATGGTGCCCACAATCTAGTGAAAGATACAGATAAGTAGAATTTATACAATTCCAAGTATAAGTAAATACATTCCAGAAACACACAGGAAGGCACCTAGAAAATGTCGTTAAGATGGATCCTAAGGGGGATGCCTGGTGGCTCAGTCGGTTAAGCGTCCAACTTCGGCTCAGGTCATGATCTCACAGTTCGTGGGTTTGAGCCCCGTGTTGGGCTCTGTGCTGACAGTTCAGAGCCTGGAGCCTGCTTTTGATTCTGTGTCTCCCTTTCTCTCTGTCCCTCCCCTGCTCACGCTCTCTCTCTCTCTCTCTTAAAAATAAATATTAAAAAATTTTTTTTAAAGATGGATCCTAAGGAACTGGCTAGCTAGAGCATCTGACTGGGGTCAGGGAGATGAGGTTAGAGAAGTAAGCAAGAGCCTTGAGGCCTCAATAAACTGTGTGACTTTGCCGTAAGAGCAAGAGGAAGCCTTGAAGGTATTGCGCGGAGGTGTGACATAATTTGCTGCAATTAGGAGAATGGCACAAAAGAAGTAAAACTGGGGTCAGAAAGACTAGAGCACTTTTGTATTCCAAAAAGAATATGATGACCTGAACTAGGGCAGTGGTAGCAGGGATGGAAAGAAGGCAATGACTTTGAGAAACCTCTGGCAAGAAGAATCAACAAGAGTTGGCAATTAATTGGTTGTGACTAGAGAAAAGGAATCAAGGATGAGTCTCGGGTTTCTGACAGAAATACCAGGTAGAGGTTCCAGTCACAACTTGAGAGCAAGTTGGAGGACTAGGTGTTGGGAGAAAGATGACACCTGAGCTTTAAGGGGACTGTGGGCACCTAGGTGGAGAAACGGAATCAGTAGCTGGATGTGAAAGCTTGGAGTTCAGATGGCAGATAAAGCAGATTGCTTTTCTCCAGCAGGATCTCTGCTGCCATGTCAAAGCTGGAACCTACAGAGGCATTCCCTGCCTGGGTAGGCAGAGAAGACAGAAAATTGGTGAAAGAACACTAAACCCCAAGAGGAGCTTCAAGAACCATGAGGTAAGGCAAAGGAAAGGTAGGTCAGGTAGGGAGGCAAGCTGACCAAAGGTCGAAGCCATAACAAGTGTCATTTCTTAAACAAGTTGAGAAGGAAAATTAAATCCATGCCCACTAAATTAAAACCCACCTCGGCAGGATCTGTGACTACAGCATCAAAGCCCAGAGTATCAACTCATCTGGCTTTGACAAAAGATGGACACAAAATGATTCTGTCGGGACGGGAGCAGATTTCTTTTCTCCAGTGGGATTTCCGCTGCCACTTCAGTTCCCATTTCTCAGTGCCTCACTAATCAGGCCCTTTCCAACAAAAGTGATGTGAAGCTGGTTGGGGGTGGGTGTTGGGAGAGAGGGGAAGGGCAGCAATGAGAAGGAGCCATGGCTCCAGAAAACTAGAGTGGGAAATGAAAATATTTTCTGAATTCCTTAGACTTAGTTAAGTCTGAAAATGGATGTCAAAATAAGAAGTAAGCCACATACTAACAAGTTGCGGGTGTCAATTTAACACCACCCTTGTCAGGCTCATCAGCAGCCTTTACCAGGCGCATAAAAAGGTGATGGCTCTGACGAGAGCCATCTGACGAGAGGTTCCAGGAACACCGATAAGCTGTGCACTGTCACGCAGCACTACTTAGGTTTCCTCTCTGGCTGTTTTTATTTTGTTACACATTTAATTAAGAGCCTTCCCAGCAGTTATGCGGAGTCCCGCTTCTAAAAGGCAGCCACAAAGCTCTCCTCCCCCCAACTCCTGCCACCTGACATCTGCTTCCCTCTTGCACATTCTTTTTCAGAGTTTCACTGGCCTTTTCAATACAAACCCAAACCAGCTACCAAAGTCTCCGCAACCCATCTCTTTTAGAAGCAACATGGCCTTAGAGTTCAATTCTGTGTAGCTATGAATCTCTACCATTTTGGGCCTCAGGTGTAAATACTATTTTGCGTTTTGCCTCTATAAAAGGGAGATACCACCTTCTACCAGGGAAGATAGTTAGAAGGACTGAATGAGATATGGTACATGCTCATTAAAATTTGGTTTGTTTTCCTGTATGTTTGGATTCAATAACCCAATCCCTCTTCTTGATTACATCATTTTTTGTGAAGATTCAAAGCAGCCTCCTGAGACACCAAAATCTGTTCTGGGCCCACTGGGCTAAACTGGTGCTGCAGGCCAGAATGGGCCAAAGAAGACAACATCCTCTGAAATTCCCTCTTCTTCTTATGGAGAAACCAGCTCCAAGCTTAGGAGGCCCGGCCAGATAGTCCCTGCATGCATGCACAGGGAAGTTTTCATATACACATGTATGCATGTGCCGTTCACAGTTAATGCAGAACATTCTGAAATGAAATGTGGGTGCCTGGGATATGAACACACCAAAGAGTGAAAACCACTGGAAGAGTGGGAGTCCTGGGAGGTTATCTGGAGAAACTAGGCCTCTGGACTAGGCTACATGAGCCCCAGATGCTAGGTATCAGCCTGAACCTTGCCACCCCAAATAGCTTCTCTTGTGCTGCTGAAATCCACCTAAATCCCTTCTCTGCTTCAAGTGCTCAGAGCTTTCCAAGATGCCATAAATAAGAACAACAGCCTTCCTCCTCCTCACCTTCTCCATGGAACCCTCCCCTCATTCATATCTGCTTCCAGATCCAGCCTCCATAATTTCCCTGACACATGAGTGTCATCTGGGAGCACAAAGATCCTTTGGAGCTCTGGGAGTCATGTGCACACACCTAGACGTATGCGGTCAATGTGTGTACATGACCTAAAGGATATGGAGATGAGGTGTGTGGGTGTATATGTGATCTGGGCTTGTTCCTCCTCCTGTCTCACTTAGGGAGTTGGTGTCCTGTAGCAGTCTTGACATCCACCTGAATGCATAACTTCACCTCAATACCTAGCATCCAAAAGGCATAAAGAAGGACCTAGTTAAGAGGATAATACCTAATTTGCTAGGAAATGTTACTCCAGAGCCACTATTCCCCACCCCCCACCAATACCCCACCCTATGCACGAAGCTTGTGTGCACACGCGTACGCGCGCGCGCGCACACACACACACACACACACACACACACCCAGAATGCTTGCTATTGCCTTCGGTCACAAAGAACACAGAGGTATCGATTCTATCAATCCTCAGCAAACAGTGCCCCCACCACCTCCACCCCGCTTTAGCTCCCTGGGGGCTGTCTGAAGCCAGGTATCCATAAGGATAGACAAGAGGCAAAAGTGTCAACCCGGCAAAGGAACCAGTTCTGTCTTCTATAACCAGGGCAGGACCGAGAGACAAAGGATAAAAAGCAGCGGGGACAAAGGAGGGACAAGGAGGCTGGGGACTTGGAGAGCTCCCTATAAGCAGCCCTCTCTCATTCCACCACTGGGCCCTCAGTTGAATCATCAGGGCTTTGTATTCCAGATAAAAGGGTAGGATGCCATAATGGCTAAGAGAAAGGACCCTGGAGTCAGGTTGCCTGGGTTTGAATCCTGGCTCTGTGTGTTCTTGGGTAAGTTACTTAACCACTCTGTGCCTTAATTTTCTTATCCATAAAACAGGAATAAGAGTACCAGCGTTTATTAATGAGTTACTATTTCTAAAGCACTAAGAGTAGTAAATGCTATATATTTGGTTTAAAAAAAAAAAAGGATCTGGGGCACCTTGATGGCTCAGTCAGTTAAGCACCTAATTCTTGATTTCAGCTCAGGTCATGATCTCATGGTTGTGAGATTGAGCCCCACATTGGGCTCCATGCTGGACCTAAGGCCTGCTTAAGATTCTCTCTCTCTCTCTCTCTCTCTCTCTCTCAAAAAAAAAAAAGAAAAGAAAAGAAAAAGAATCTTCTTTTAATCCCTTCCTCTCCTCCCCTTCCTTCCTTCCTTCCTTCCTTCCTTCCTTCCAGGACAATAAGTAACCCCACAACTGGAAGGGCTGTCCTGAGCAGTGGGACCTGGCAAAGGCCAGAAGGCCCCGACAACAGCAATCCCAGTAGGGTCCTTGACTTGTCTACTATTCCTTGTTCCAGAGGCAGAAGGCACGGATCCCAGCCCTCTTCCCACCTTGGCAGCCCCAAAGATCCAGACACTCCCTGACTCAGCTGCCCTGTAGGCTTGGATGTGTAAGCCTGTGAAAGGAAGACCTGGCCCCACAGATTCCAAGCCCTGACAGCAAAGTAGTCCTTCTTGTACTCACATGACTTTCAAGTCCCAGTCTCCACAGGTGACAAAAATTGACTTGACGTTTGGATCTAAGAGGCCTTCCTTCGCCATCCACTCATCGACCCTCTGAAAAGTACACAACAAGAACAGATGAGATTTCCCTCTTTTTTTTCTTCCTGAGTCTGTGAAGAGCCACAACAGTGAAATGCAGATAAGCTGCTTGTAATCAGAGCAGGAAAAATCTGTAATCTTATCCAGCCATGGCTCTGCTCTGGGCTCTCAGCCTTGGCTCAGGGCTGTGGGGGCACAGGGAGGACAATCCCTGCAGGAAGATCCACAAGCCCAAGTGGGGGGAGGAGGGAGTCTCTCCACTGTCCCACTGCCTGCTCCAGACAGGATAAGGACATATCCCAGTAGGCTGGTCCTCAAAAGCAGAGCCTAGCACAGACACAGGTTGCCCTGGGCCATGAGAACAGGCTGGAAGGAGGCCTCAAGGAGGGACTCCAATCCACAGGTTTCTTCATTCACTCACTCATTTCATCCTCCTACCAAACGTTTATTAACCACATTTATGAATTTGGTGATTCCCCCCAATGAAAGTAAAGTTAATCTTCACCGTGAGTCTAGCAAAAAAAGCTCCCTTGCTGGGCTGGAACCCCTTCTTGATCTCTGGGATAGCACTGCCTGCTTTAGTTACTAAAAGCTCATAAACTGGCCCCAGACTTCATGTTTCTCCTCTCCTGGTTGAGGATTCAGATTCAAATTCAAATTCAAATTCGGTGGACTCTATTGAAGGCTGAGCTCAATTCCTAGACAGAGATAAGAACTGTTCCTAAACATGCTGTAAGTATTTCTTTCCCTTCATCCCTTTGATCAGTTTTATTATTTGCACTCACATTGCAAGTACAAACATTAAAATCAGTATATAATGAGAGAATTATCATAAAGAATTCATGAAATATTGCCTATTTTTCAGAAGATCCCAGGCATGGGGTGAGACTATAGCAGATCACCATTGCTCCACTCATGCAGAAGGATTAGTTTTTAAAGGCAAAGAAGCTAGAAACATAGGATTGAAAGTCAGACACATCTGGGTTCTAACCCTGACTCTTCCATATCCTGGCTGTGTCACTGATGGGAAGTCATTTAAAAGTCATTTAATCTCTCTGAACTTCAGTTTCCTTCATCTATAAAATGAGGCAGATGACTAACCTTACAGGGTTGTTTTGAGAATTAAATGTAATAAGGTATTAAATGCCTACCACAAAACAGACAGTAGGCTGAGAAGGCAAGAAAGGCAGATCATCATAATACAATATAATAGATGCAACCATGGAGAAGTGAACAGAATGCTATAGGACCAAGAGGACGAAGTGGCTAGCTCTATCTTTTACAGGGTAAAGAGTCAGAAAGGAAGGCTTCACAAAGAAGACAACTGAACTTGGGATTCTGTGGTTGGGTTTGCTTGACAGGATGGAACACAGGAAAAGATGCTACAGGCAGAGGCAAAGGCACACGCACAATCATTTTGTATTTGAGAAGCAATTATGTGCTTAACGTCTGCCCTCCCCACCAGACTATAAACACCATGAAGGCAGGGAATCTTATTTGTCTTATTCACTGTCTTAATCCCTAATCTACCTTCTCACAAGATACCTACTGATTTACTGAAATATGAGTAGGGAATAGTGTGACCAATGTCTACAGTGTGTAGAAAGAACGGACAGGAAATGAGGCTGGGGGCTAGGTTAAGCCAGACTGTGTAGACTCCAGCAAGTAATGGGGAGTCCATGGAAATCTTGAAGTAAGATGACTTCTAGCAGGTATAGGCTGGCTCCCCAGACATCTCAGAGATCCTGGAGGCCTGGTCCACACTGACACAGTCTTTGAGTAGGGCCAAGGATCCTATGTGGTTCCACGGCTAGAGCAGTCCCACTCCCAGGAGGTCAGAGCTGCTCCCTGAGCCAGACTGTGCTGATCCTCTTCATAGTCTGTACACCAGAGAATCCCTCTCGGGCCAAGAGTCTCTGCAGCAAGCTACATTCTGGACCTTCCACTGCTGAATGGCTTGTCTCCCCATCCAGTATGGCCCACTTGCACAGATGAACATGCACACTTGTATACCCTTTCCCAAGACTTTACAGAAGAGGTAAGGCAAACCTGGAGCTCCCTATGTCAGCTAACCTTGTTCCAGCTCACTGGCCTTAAATCCCCAAGGGAAGTGCCCCATCTTCCAGGGGGGCTCTTCAATGCCCCAACTCCTGCACAGTGCTCTTAGATAAGAGCAAGACAGGACTGTCAGGAGCCAATGCTCAGCAAGACCAAGCCTTCCCCATGAGAAGCACTTAATACTCACAGGGGGTCCTTCAGAAGCTTAGGACGTAGGCCATTCACTCATGTGATAGATATTTAGTGAAAACATTCCACTGTGAGCCTGTCCAGGGAAGAGATACTACATTTGGAATAAAGTCTGCCCTTTTCCTTCCCCCTATGCTTGAATGGATAAAGAGCTAGAGGAACCACTGAGAAGACCCCCAATCAGCTGGGCTAGCCCTCCCAGCTACAGAAGGTCTAGCTTGAGTCCTACTTGGACCAAATTAGTCAGGCAAACATCTAGCTGGCCACCTGCTCAGGGACTTGGTTAGGACAAGAAGTTAGCTTTTTAGCTGTGTGACCAACTCAGGGCTAATGGGACAAAGCAGAGCCTATTCTAGTCTCCTTGCCAGAGACTCCCTATTCAGGCTAATGCCAGGAATCTTCCCTCTTTACCCACACAGTGTGCTGAAGTAGCTTCCTGGGTGAGACTCAGAATCCTCTGAGCACCCTGCTCCAGGCTGGCCTGGGGTTAGCAGGAGGAAGCCTCCTGAAGACCACAGGTCCCTGGCAACCAGCACCACTGAAGAAAAAAAATCCCGTAATTTCAACAGCCCTAGTTTGGTGCTGGCCTACAGCAGGCATCTTCCTTTTAGGATCCTGGCCAGAGACATTCCAAGAAAAAAAAGCTGCCTGCTCTCTGGCCTCTGTCAGATGCTAGGCCCTGGCTGGGACATAGGAAAGGATGGGTCCCCTTTTTCTCCTTGAATCTGGTCTTACAGGGTGCAATCCATGCTAAGGGGCCCCCTCAATCATAGGAGTTAATCTCTCCTGAAAAAAAGAGGGTCAGTGGGGCTGGGGGACACCTCAGAGCTCATCTTATTTTCTCCCAATCTATTGCAGGTACCCTAATGCTGACCCTACCCAGAGCTTGACCAGTCACAGAGCCTAGGCTTATACACTCCCAGGAACAGAGAGCACACCTGCCACTAGGTGAGCCTAAATCTGACTCCATCCTGAGGAGCCCCAGGAAATTCAGTCTGCATTTCTCTTTCCCATGGGGCAGAATCTCTTGGCTAAATAAAGAGATCTTCCTCCCTCTCCCTGCCACCATCCAACTTCCTCTAGGCTGCCTACCTCCAATGCAGATGTGCCCTGCTATCCCCCCAACACTCTGCTTTCTCTTGTGCTTTGATAGGGGCTAAGCTTTGGGTTTATTGGTCTTAAAGATAAATAAAGCACCAAATGAGATCCACAGGCTTTTTCTCTTCTCCCCTCCCTCTAGAGAGGAGGGAGGGGGAGGGGGACCTTCTCCCTTGGTGAAAACCCCCAGGCCAGAAGGGGTGGGAGACTAGCTGAGGCCAAGCATAGCCCTTCTTTATTCCCTCAGGCTGGAGCACAAGAAGTAGCATCTTAACCTTTTCCAGCTCCCTGAGGAGAACATCCTAGAAGTGTGGTCTCTGCCAAGGGTTCTAAAGCCTTTAATTTGATTTCCCTCACATAGGCAATTGTTGTAATTATTCTGATTAGGAATCATTACCCAGTGCAGCCTGTGCACCCCTGACAGGCACAACGCATCCAGCGGCAAGCTGCAGTGGGGCAGGCGGGCCCAGCCGCACCTCCTGGAGGAGCTGACAGCAAACAAAAGCCATCGATGGGGAGTTCTGGGTGAGTTAATGAAGTGCTCACATGCCACAGGAAGCCCACACTAAAGCTAAACAAAAACACCTCCAGTCCCCAGGGCTAGTCCTGCAGTGCCACAGCTCAGCACCCCCTACTCCCTGACCCGCCCAGCACAGGCTGCCAATGCCGCCCAGCAGAGGGCCAGGGACCAGGAGGGGGTGGGGAGCCCTGTGAGGATCTCAGGGCAGCACTCGGACATCTTGCCAGTAACCCTGATGGGAACAGCTGGAGATGACAGATCAATGGTTCAATACTCTCAACAGCATGTCACTGATGTGACAGCAAATGTTATTCTAATCAAGCCATAATCATAGTCAAATTACACGGCTACATTCTCAGGAGGGGAGGGAGAGAAAGGCAGCAGGAAAGGGTCAGAGGTCAGGAATTAAAGGTCATTCAACCTACCTCCAGTACTTGCTGCAGGCTTGGCTGACCATCCACCATAGCTTGAATAATCCCGGTGAGCTGAAAGGAAAGAGAAATAGCCAATAGGTGGAACCGGAGGGCATAGGGTTTCAAAACTGGACTGGATCCTTTCTTTCTGTTTTTCTCCTTCTACTGTAAAAGATTCTGGTGTGCACTGCTTTAGGCTCAGAATCTGACAGAAGCCTTGGGAATAAAGTCCCAGGATACAAGGTGAATTCCCCCTGCCCTGAGAGGGGGATACACACCTACATACTGACCACAGGGTGTGTTTCATACCTATTTCAGCTTTTACTTTGAAAAAAACCTGATTTTATGTATCTTTTGTATTCAATAGGCTCAATAACTCCCTACAAATTACAGTCTAAAGTCAATTCACCTCCAAGCTTCACAGAAGTTCCCAGAGAACTTGGAGAATACTTGCACAGGACAGCCATACTTGGGTTCTGATGTCCAGCATTTCCCCCTGTGACATCAGTGAAGAGCCAGGGGAGCCCCACAGGCATCTATCTACCCTTCACCCTAAATACCTGGGCCCTCAACACCAACTAGGCAAGTAAGAAATAGACACCTTTAACTTAATGCAGATGAAAAGGCCTAATGTATGAATCTGCTCTAGAGAATTTCTGACTCACGAGCCTATGCTACACCCAGGTCAGGCCTAGCTTCAAACAAGCTTGTTGCTTTGCATTGTTTGGAAGTGAAAATATCCCTCGGACACAGACTAGGACAGACTGCCTCAGGGATCTGAGGCAGGAGGCCCCTATCCATAGACTTGGATCCAGCAGGAAATCACCATGCCCAATGTGCCCCTGGCTACTTCCACAGAGAGCAGCATCTCAGGCTTGCTTGGGAACTTCTTTTTTTTTTTTTTGTAAGTGTTGGGGGGGGGATTAAACTCCAATTAAACTATAATTACATTTAATGAATATCAAATACCCAAATCACAGGAACCGCTGGCTCTAAGAGGGAAGGTTATTTTCTCGTAGTGACTTACATGGAATGGTAATACACACCTTTTAGGGAAGAAATTTTCATTTTAAGAACGCTGAGTTCCTCTAGGTGGGTTTCTGTAGTTCATCAAGTCATTATTAGGTGGTATTTTAAGGAAGTGTAAGGACACAGCCACTCTATTTTATATTCCAGAAACTGTTTTTATATTAATCTGTATTTTAATTGGGTAACAGCTGCTGCCTACAGACTTCCCATGGTCTAAAAGGAAAATAAATTAGAAAGATTAACTACACTGTTGTTTCGCAAGGCTTTAACCCACAGCATGCCCACCCGGCTGGCACCTCCACACCCTTTCCTTGCTTGGGAGACCAAAGAACTGCCCAGCAGAGGGAGGGCCTGAGCCAAAAAGAAGAAGAGTTGGTCTGCTGAGGGGTGAGAGTGGAGGGTTAGGGTGAGGAAGAGCTCTGGGTCAGCAGCTTTCATCTTAGAGTGCCAAGACTCCTCCATTTATTTAGTCAACAGCTATTCATGGACAGCCTACAATGTGCCAGACTCCATTCTAAGAACTAGGAATCCAGCCATGAGGAAAAACATGAAAACCCTGCCCTCATGGAATCTGTTCTTCTTGGCAGCCCCTCCTCTTCCCAGTCCAGCCAGCACCCAGAGCCACACATTCAGCAGGCAGTTGCCCTGTGTTTTGCCTCAGGCACACAGGGGCCAGAGCCCAGAGTAGGCTTGTTGCCAACTCCAGGTCCAACATCCAGATGACTGACTAGCACCCATGCATCCACTGCTCTTCTTTCTGGTCCAGCTTCTCTCCTGCTTGGTTCTTCCAGAGCCAAGTCACGTCCTCAAGCTTGGAGCTGGGACTTAGGGTCAGGACTATCCTGGAAAACCTACAGCCACTCTTACTTCTTGGAAAGCTCTGGGGTCTGTGTGCCAGTCTCATGTCTAGTCTGAGTCTTCTGGGACAAGGTTAGGTCTACGACTTCTGACTCCTACCAAGGGTCACTCAGATGAGGTGAATACTGAAGGGCTTCCAGAAGGACTCGCAAAAGAAACCAATGGGTACCCTTGCCAAGAGCCCTCCCTCCTTGGAAATGGGACTTAGGTCAGCATCTATGTACTCTACAAGCACCTGCTCTGGGCCCAGGAAAATCACTAATGCGGAGAGAGAAAATCACTCTACTATAAAGGAAAACCAGGGCACTGCTCTCCAGGATCTCCCTCTATAGGCTAGGCCCGCCTCTTCAACCCTGGTGGTAGTGGGTAGGGCTCCAGGATCCTGGGGCTTTCTCACACTCCTATCCGGTGGTCAGTAGTCCTAGAATCATCAGCCTGAGGGGGGCCTAGTGAGCTCAGCTCCCTCTCTATCTGGGTGTTTCTAGAGCACTTGTGGTTCAGCAAGACATGGCTTACAGCTGAATTCCTAAAGGGCATGAACTCACCCCCAGAGACACAGTCTTGAGCTATTGGTTCAGCTAGAGGCATCCTTCCAGGAGGAGGCCTCACTCCTCTGTATTAATGCTTCTAAGGATGGACTACATCTTATCAGCTCTACCAAGGCACTAGATGAAGAGACTGTGGAATTAGGAACATTAGTCCATGCACCTGACAACCTATAAGACATCTCTAAGACCTACACGAGAAGCCATGAGGGAGAGAGCCAATTTAATACAAATAAATATTGGAAAGTTCTACCTTAGGCATAACTTAAATCCTTCCTGTTGCAGTTTAAACCCAATCTCACTTGGGTTAATATATATTTGTAAAAAGCTTTCACATCCTCACAATGAAAGGTACTAGAGCAAAGCCAAGTATTATTAAGCTGAGAACCAGGGCTCACAGGCTAAACAGAGCTCAGAGACCTTAACCACTTAAAGCTGGAGAGGTGAGAGGAAGAATTAATGTGTGCTCTGTGGCTCCTTTCACCAAGGGATTACAGATTAACTCCCGCTTCTCCAGACTCGGAAACCACAAGGCGAGGGCTTTTGACCCTGACTGATAACATGACTGGTTACTGAGATCCCCTACCCACACAAGGGCTTTGTCCAGGAACAAGCTGGCTTCATCATAAACACTGGCAACTACAGGAAGCAGCCCAGGACACTCAGTGCCAATAGAATGTCAGCATCCAGCCTTTCTCCTTTCACAGTTTATCTCCAACACAATCGTATTCTGACACCAAGACAGTTTGTTGATTACATAAGCACTTGTCTCTGGTGTGCAATCTGATAATCAGACCCACTCTTTCTCCTCAGACAAAGAGACCAATAAATCTCAGCCTTTATAAGTACAGGTGCAAGACAAAGCCCTTTACTGGCATTTAGCAAAATGGGTATTTTTTCTAGTTTTTTTTTTTTTTTTCCCCAAGACAATGACAACAACAACAAAAAAGACTACACATGGTCAGGGACTGTGCAGCAGCCCAGCTGCTAGAGGCAGAGATCTGATGAGCTGGAGCAGATTTTAGAGGTGGTAGGGAAAGGGCTTGGGAAGGAATGAAACATGTCTCATCCTGTCTCTATCAGAAATAAGTCTCCAGGCAGACTATCAACGGGTACTAAGAAAGAATCTCAAGCAGGCTAATAACATGTCCATTACACAGAGCAGTAAGAGTGTCTATATGTGGGCTACAGACCCACTCAAGGCAGAATGCCTCTTCCTGCCGAGCCTGTCTCTCCCCCCACACAAGCATGTGCTCATATGTGTACTCACGTGTCACAGGCATGCATGCATGCACACACACAGGCACACAGACCAGGGTTCTTAAGAACTTCTTGTGCACAAGAGAAAATCCTACTAGAGGAACTGCTGAGGCACAATCCACAGGTTTTGAGTTGTTCCTCACACTTACTAAGGAAAAAATTTCCTCTGATTATGATGATCTCTATCTCTACCCCAAAGGCAGCTACTGTCATGCTGGATTAGGCCCCACAATGATGGCTCCCATCCTTTGTCCATGCCTCTCTCTACATTACAACTCCATCTGGTATGGAGACAGAACAACATTTGGATGATCTGAGGTTTTCCAAAGAAGACTTCACTTACTCAAAAGAGAGTCAGCAGTACAGTTACTTGGGGTCAGGGGTGGCAGGGAGAAAGGTGTGGCTGAATAGCTCTTTAATAACATTCATTCATTTAAGGAACATGTGTCAAGTGTTTACTTGGCACCAGGCCCTAATGATGGGACAGAGATGGATCAGATCTGGTTCTTGCCCTCAAGGAACTCACAATCTAGTGGGGAGACAGATAAGTATATACAGTTTAATGCATCTGATCAGCACTTTGTGTAGTGGGATCAGCCAGGGGCTCAGGGGAGGCTCCCCAGAGAAGGTGATCCTGAGCAAAGTCCTAGAGGACAAGAAGGGGGGTGGGTGGAGAGTGGGAGCAGCATACAGGCAGGAGGAGCATCATGTGCAGAGGCACACTGTGAGGGGGTAACCTTGGGTGAGGGAAGTGAGGGGGTGTGAAGCAGGGAGATGTGAGGCTGGACAAAAAGGCAGGGACCAGGTCAGGGAGAATTGGGGGCTCTGGAGGCCTGAGGTGAAATGGTACACTTGTTGCCACAGCACAGCCATATCTTCATTTTCAGATAAGGCTTCAGAACAATGGTCCCAACCCACCGTGCTTCCTGCCCTCCAAATTACGTATTTGTGTCTTGGGGTGAAACTTTCTAGAAAAAAGAAAAATATCTCCCATCACAATCTCACAATCCCTCCTCCCTTACCTCCCCAAAGAAGCAGTAGCAGTCCTGATTCCAAAAGATCCCTTTTCCCATTACTCTCAAGCATCCACTCCTGCCCAGAGATGAGCTTCCACAGTGCTGTTCCATCCCTAAACAGCCAGCAACCTTTCTCAAATTTGGGCCTGCCCCACTGCACCAGGCAGCCTAGCTGCAGCTGAAGCCCCCAAGGGGCAATCTGCACACAGAGAGGAGGAAGAGAAGGACAAGAGGACACTGCACTTTCAGGCTAGTGGAGGCTCAGGTAACTGGCTTGTTTTAGGAAACTCTTCCCTTCCCATATGGAATGGGATTTTTGCCATCATTAAAATTTTATTTTTTCCAAAAGGGGCAAAAAGAACAGATTAGCGCCCCCTGGTGGTACAGGTAATTCCCAGGGGCAAGGGTTGTGGGGGCGGGGATGTAGATCCCAGAGGGAGTAAGAATCTCAACATCATTACTGGAAACAACAAAAGGCATGAGAGACTAGACACCTTGGCAGATGGATACCTGCACCAAAAGGCCCACCTGGGTTGGGCGGCAAACACTGGCATCAAGCCCAGGAGCGACCCTCAGACTTTGTATCTGGGCTGAGTCAACCTCAGAGCCCATGCGGCCTTCCCACCAGTGGCAGGCAGGCCCTTTCCCAGCATTCTCCACACCAAGACGATTGTTTTGGGATCACTTAAGAACTCCTTTCCTCATGTTTCACTCATACTTAGCAAGTAGATCTCTAAAAGAAGGCACAAAGTCTCGAATATACCCTAGCCCCCAAATTCTTAAAAAGATTCCAGGAACACTCATGTTTTCCCGTTACCTTCTGCTGCCATACATACTTGGCCCATGATTCCACCACAGCCTGTGGCTACCGCAGAGTTTATAACACAACACATCACAGAGGAAAGCAGCCACAGGAAGCTTTTCCATACAGGCCGGAGAATGAGAATTCTTCAGGGGTACCTCCTCTCTGCTCCTAGCAGCTCTTTTGAGCTGCATCAAGCATCAAGATCTCAGTTAGTCCCAGTTTCACAATCTGTAAAATGGGGCAAATACTAACCTGCTGGCAAGGTGGTGGAGTATAACACCAGCACAGGGTAAGGATAAGGATAAGAATATTTCAGCCTTGTCCAGGCTGTCCTCATACCCCACTTGGACTGCCCTTCTCTTTCCTTGATGATACAGTTTTGCTTCCCACTAAACCAACACTTCACACAGGACCACTTTGCTCAAGGACAGAAAAGCATCACCAGAAAGCTAAGACAGCCTGAATACAACCTCTCCCTCCAAGAAGCTGAAATCTTCACATCTTGTCAAGCGGCCCCAACGGAAATGGAACTGAAAAGAAGCTGAATCCCAAGGGGCGCCTGCGTGGCTCAGTCAGTTAAGCACCCACTTTGGCTCAGGACATGATCTCATAGTTCGTGAGTTTGAGCCCCGTGTTGGGCTCTGTGCTAACAGCTCAGAGCCTGGAGCCTGCTTTGGCTACTGTGTCTCCCTCTCTCTCTGCCCCTCTTTGCTCGCTCTCTCTCTCCCTCTCTCTCAAAAATAAAAGAAACACTAAAATAATTTTAAAATTTAAAAAAAAAAGCTGAATCCCAAAAGCACCACCCTAGAGTGGCATACCACTCCAAATGCCTCAACACCAGGAGGAGTAGGGATGATAAGGAAGAGAAAATATTAGGGAAGCTGGGATAGATTGTGCCCTCCTTGGGTCCCCAATGACCACAGTTGTGCAAGTGGAGTGGCAGACTTTATAAAAACTGCTGAATCCAATATGCACCTGCCTTAGCCACTGATAAAACTTAAGCTGTCCCTAAGCGGCATGTACAGAGCACCAGTGACCCATAAGCTCCCGTCCCAGCAGCCCCTGCTACCCAGCTCCAGGGCCCTTACCTCTGTACAGAAGGGAGTAAGCTGTGGATGGACTACAGGCTGGACATACATGTGAAAGGTAGACTCAATCTCCATGGTTCGACCATTTAGCTTCAGGATGGGGAACTCGATAATTTCCTGGAATGGCAAAGATACAGAAAAAAAAGAATATGTTTTTTTAACCAACCATTTCATAACTCAGAGTCAAGAATGAGGGAATGTTTTGGACTCATTAGCTCCTGCGAGGCCAGACCCAAGACTGAGTGTAACAGTGCCAGCTCAGTTCTTATTCTAACCTTCCCACTGTTAACACCCTCACAGGTGGCCAGGACTAGACACATGCCCCATCCCTGCTGTCTCTGGAAAGGGGAAAGAAGACAGTAGTATAAGCTGCCCAGTTTCCCCAACTGGTTCTCTGCCAGAGGCTTGTTCACTGGAGGCCATGAAAATAGCCCCACTCCTCCCCCTTGCCTAGGCCTCTGCCCTGATGGGCCTGGATCTCCAGCCACAGGACCAATCACAGCCCTCTACATTTAAATTTAAGCAGAACCGATGAGTTTCTTCATTCATTTAAAAAAAAAAAAAAAAAGAAAAGATAAATAATAAATAAAGCCAAAGGGGATACTAAAGAGAAGAAGAAAACTGAGTAAGAGTAATAGGAGCTAGTGCCTCCCACCTTTCTTTCAGGCAGTACACCCTCCCCCAGCCTGCTCCCCCCAATCACTTAGCCAGCCCTTCCCAGTCCACTGGAACGTAATGGAAGAGAAGGAGGAGGAGTGACAATTTGTTTGGTGTCTCTAAGATTAATTTGTCTCCGTTATTTAATAGAGATGCACAGCACCAAGGTCCTGGTGTGCAAACAGGCTTGCAGAACGCTGGCTGTGCAGCACGCCTCATACATCGCTCCTGGGAAGGGAGGAATGCACCAGAGGGGGGAGAGGGCAGGAGAGCACACACGCACCAGAGAGAAGAGGGAAAGCGAGGAGAGAGAATAAAAAAAATTATTGCTTTTTAATATTCAAAAACAGTTTGCAAAATTTAATCAAAGCAGAGGAAAAGCTAACATTTTTACCACTTTGACATTTTTATTAGCGCTTTCATAAATTTTTAAAACATGAATAGAATTAGTTTACAACACAAAAAAACTGCCCTGAAAACATCTGGAAGAGACAAATAGGAAATAATAAAAAAAATAAATAAAAAGCAAAATCCTCCGAGTAAAATTAGCATGTGGAAAAGACCTCCACTGCAGAGAGAGAAGGGGAGCTTTGCCCCCTCCGTGGCCCCAGCAGTCAGCTCCAGCAGCATCCCTACCCCAGGTCCCCAGTTTTGGAGGGGACCTTTCTCATATCACTAAAATCAAGGCAAACTGGTTCTCTCCGGGGACAGCCTGGAGGAGCAGCACAGAAGCTGTGGACACCTGACCGCATGCAGGACAAGGACGAGATGGAAGATGGAAGAAATGGCCGATCTCCTTGATATCCCAGGGCAGCCAGGTAGCCTCTTCCTCAAACACACGTAATACCACCACGCTTGTTTTTAAAGCATCTATTTTTATCCAACACATAAAAGCAGGACTGAAGACCAAATCAAGGCAGTCAGATTTCATAACAGAGAAATTCAAAGGTTCTGCTTGCCTGGTCTCCCCGCGCTGATCCCCAAAGATGGGGAAGCTAACAGGAGCCCCTGGAGATAGGAAGGGCAGCAAGGCTGAGGCAGAGGGGGCACAGCAAGGAGGCCCTAGCTGCTGCTCAGATTAGGTGGTATCTTTCCTCCCAACTCGAAGAGAGGGGGGTACTCATCCCAATTCCCCGGGCCTCTCTCATTCCTCACAAAGCACTACTAAGCAGAGATGGGAGAGGAGAATTTCGTGCTGAAAAATAAAACTGAGGCACACATACAAGCAAAATACACATTGGTCCCCCTGAAAAATCAGAAATCAAAGATTTCCAAGCGCTAACTCTGAGGTGGGGCTCATCTGACACCCGAATTTCTGATCTATCCTCCCACTGTGTGGGAGCAGCACTTCCCCAACAGGGGCTCCACAGCCTGGTGAGTTTGGCTGCCCTGGTGTCTAAAGAAACAAATACAGCCAGCTCCTCACTAACAATGTTAGCTGGGCCCACAATGAAATTTAACCTGTGACACAACTGTACTTTTCATTTAAACTTTCATTTGGAGAGAAGCAGTGTTTGGAGACCTGCAGTTTGTCCTGCTAATAAAGACAAGTGTTGGGACCTTTAAGGATGCCATTCATCTCTGGCTTTTATTAAATTCAATTTTCTTAAGCCCATGATACATTATGAAATTAGGAGTTGACATTCCTCTGGAAACAAAAATATCTATCAAACATAAATAGAAAAAAAACCCTCTATTACCAAGAATTTATGGCTTAAAGTTGATCTCTTCCCACTTTTTTACAAGCACATGGTTTGTTTCAGATATCTGAAATGTTATTATAGATCTAGAATTTCATTAGTATTTATTATAAAATAGTAAGCGCTTCAGCTCCTGCTTTGACTAGCACCAAGTCAGCATCCCCAGTAGATTCTCTGAAAACTTAGCCTTTGGGTTTCCCCACTGCACCTCTGTCTTCAAACTGTCCTGCTGCTGGCTTCCTTGCCCCTAGGGAAATGGAGCCAACCTGTGCTCACACTCAGGATCACCCTCCCAGACAGGAGGAACAAGCCAGTCTAGGCTCCAAGCAAAAAGAAGAGTAGATCCCTGAAATGCCTGGGGGCCAGGGACTTGGTGGATTGGACCTATCATAAATACACCTGCCCAGTGTTACTAGCCCATCAGCCAGGCCTTCTTCCTAAGATCAAGAAGAGGGACTTTCAAGAGCCAATCTCAGAACATGACTTTGCACAGGCCCTTTCTCAGCACCATCAGCTATTGTAACAATGACCTTGCACACAGGCATATTCATTTAAGCCAATGAGGATGCAAAGAGAAGCTGAGAGATAGAAGACCCCATGAGGAGTCAGCAGAAAGACTCTCACTTAGGTACTTCTTACCTTCCAAGATTGCCCAACCAAGCCCAGAACCTCAAAATACTGGCACCAACAGTCCATTTAGGAGAGCGGAACTCTAATCTCTACCAAGTTGACATGACTCTGCAGCCAGTGCACCTGGGGCATGCCAAACACTTCAACAGTTTTTAGCTCATAATGATCAGAAAGGGAATGCTAAAGTTACAGGTTTAGTAACTTCCAACCCAGGAGCTTATGAAGATGTGCCTAAGTACTAGCTTCTGGAGGCAATTGCTCTGATAAAGACACTGTTATTCCTGCCTCTCCTTTTCCCTCCATCTCCTCAGTACCCTGGGAAAAAGTTTTTAGGAGTAGATGAGTGTCTGTTTGTGTGGAGGTAGCACCAGGAAGGAAAGAACCAGTATGTATTTACCAGTCCTTTATTCTTCCCCTAAGAATAGTTCCACGATTCCTTACAACTGTATGTCATTTACATTCAATTAAACTACCTGAGTAGCACCTACTGTGTGCAGGGCACTGTACAGGTGTTGCAGTGGGATTCAGAGAGATGTATCTCTGCTTTGGAGAGGTGCACAGGCTAGTGAGCAGAAAAGACACTGAGCAAATAATGAAGAATGCACTATGATAAGTATCTTAGCGGAGGGACATACTGAGCATTAGGACTTTCAATTTATAGTATACTTGCAAATACATTTTCTTTATCTTACCCTTATTAATCCTGGAAGATAGGTCATAGCAGCAGCAGCAGCAGCAGCAGCAGCTCATAAACCAACACTATTAAGCACCTACTATTTACCAGGCAGGGGCTGGGTGTGGACATAGAGACAAATACAAGAAGATGTGGCTCCTCTCTCTGAGGTGCTTGGAGTCTGGGCAAGGGGTAGAGAGGAGCTGGCTCTGACACCCTCGGGACACTTGGGAAATGGAATCATTTCATTCCTTCCATTTGTTGTTTACTACATGGCAGACACTCTGCTAAATGCTTAACAGGAACGACCTCATTGAAACCTCTTAACAACAATTGTCATGATCCCTGTTTTACAGATAAACTAAGGCCCAAAAAAGAAGTGGTCTCTTGCTCAAGGCTTCACACTTTGTGAGGGGCAGAAGTGGGACTCCAAATGGGGAAATAAGACTTAGAACAGGACTCACAGCTTTCAAAATCTGAAGGGTCAAGAGCTGATTCTTCCAGTCTGAAAGGTTGTCTTTAGTGAGCTTGGTCTGCCTCCTAGGAAGAGAGGCTGCTCTCAAGGTACAAGAGACCGTGGACTATGCGGGCAGAGAGTCCTGGAGGACCGCTGCTGCATAGGCTCCACTGCAACTGCAGTGATGCAGATGGTGCTATGCTCGGGGCTCGGGGAGGGTGGGAGCCAGGAGCCCTAGGTTTGCTTCGCCAGCACAAGCTCTGTTCTCGCATGCAAACCTCGCTCTCTCCACTTTTGGTAAGTAACATGTGAAAAGGGAGGATAAACAGCAAGATAAAAGCCAAGCACACGGCTCTAACAGAGATCTCTGCTTTTACAGAGCTCTCCACAGGAACAGGGAGGTGATGTGATCTACTGAAGGTGACAAACATGGTAGGTGGTGGAGTGAGGATTCAAATCCAGACAGAGAACACCCCAAAGCATTTCCTGTCTCTCATCTTTAAGTGGCCTCCCATCCTCCCTTCACTGCTACAAACCACCAATGTCTCAGTTTTCTGTCTGTCCAGACCAAGGGTTTCCTGGAACACAGAACTTTCAGAGTTAAAGCTGGAATAGCTAGTCACCCTACACTGTCCACAAGCTACCTGCGCCACTAGGTTGTCCAAAGGTAGAGCATGATAGATTCAGAAAGCTGGTCTGCTGATGGTGGATGGGAACTAGCCACAACTTGACAACTCAAGACAGAAGCCTCAGAATTTGGAGTTTTGAAAGTATCCATGGTTTCAAACCCACTCTATCCGCTGTCTCCCTCAATAAAATGACAACAGCAAACCTTTCTTTGTTTTTTTAAGGGGAGGAAAGACACATAAAAAGGAAGCACCAAGTAAATATTTGTCTCAGGACAAAACTGCAATAGTGGTCCAAATGAAATTTCACACCTACAATCAGTAGATTACAAGAAATAAATGTGTAGGTTGCTTTCAGGGTATTCAAATTCCCTTCAACTAAATTGTCCTCAGTGATAAGATTGTATTTGAAGATAGAACAACAACAGAAGGATTTTAAGCAGAAGGGACTTAGGTTGGACTGCTGGAATTTCTTGACAATGGGACAGAAGTTTTAATAGTATAGTGTTCTTACAGACCTTTTTTTTTTTTTTTTTCAAAGCACAAGTTCTCCTTTGCCTGAGCTGATGGTTCTATGGTCCTGTATGAAATAAGGGAATCAGCAGATCATTTCTCATGGCTTCCTCCTCTCAACCTAGGAACTGGCATTCCTTCGATTTAGAAATGGTAACAACTAATCTATACCTTCCCTCTATCCTATGAAGGAAATTCCAGAATGTGCACAGAAAGGTTTGATAAATCCAAAAACAACATCACACCACGAGGTAGAAAAAGCAGTATGTGGCAAAATCATGAGTTTTATGCAAATACTTCGTTTTGGGCTACAAATCCCATGCAAAGGCAGGCTTTCCTCCAAGGGATCAAGGTACCTCCTGGCCACAGGGAAGAGGAGAAGTTGAGAGGGGGAAGTGAGGGCTGCACTGGGCAACGGAACAGGGCACGGTTTGCTTAACAGTTTCTCCCTTGGGGGGAAAAAAAAGACATTTTATGCACAAGGAGCTTATTTCTTAAACAAACACTCGTGGTTTTGATTTACACCACAGCCTGCTCCTAAATAATTTATGGCGGGTTAAATTTATTGCCGAGCCCTGGCTGGCTGCAAATTCGAATTGCCAAATAATTAGATTTTAGGGCAAAGCTTATAAATTACCCGTCGATTTGTCCGGACTTGTTTGTCAGTTGCTTTGTGCTTCGGGTCATCTTTGGCATTTGGCTGTTTGGGTTTTAATTGCTGATTTACACTTTGACAGATGAGAGCTGATGCTCGAAGTTTCAGGACAAGGAAGGGTAAAAAATCAGAGCTTTAAAAGGCTGATTTTCACCTACATGTCCCTTTTCACTATCCCCATAGACCCCAAAGCAATTAAAATGTAGAAAAGAGGCTGAAAATAGACACTGCTATTCTTTATTGGGGGGGGGGAGGGGGGGAGTGTGCGGAGTGATGTATAATTTGCTTTTATTGAAATCTGAATTAAAAAAAAAACATAATACAATAAATTGAGACCAAAAGTTTTCAAAACTGCATCTTCACCCAGTAGTGTGCATCTATGTGTCTACCTTACATGACTGTGGATCAGCCACAGTTCAAGCATTTTTACATACTCAATTGTAAATAACTGCAGATATTAGTGGCCTCTGTGAAGCTGACCCTTTAGGGCAGCAAACGACCAAACGATTTCTTTGTAGCTACCTGTATACGTATTTGTCATAAAATTAATTGAAGCAAATCTTGGGGTTGTACGCAGGAGAGGCCCACCAGAGGCAGCACTAAGGGAAGTCATGGAAATGGAAAGTCTCAAGTCTAACTTACCATTCCAGTGGAGGAAAAAAAAACTCTCTGGGGGTGCCTAAGCTCTACCTACTATGTTGATAGAGGGCCTAAAGGCTTTCTCTACGCTTCCCAAAGCAGGGCCTGCTTCCCAGCCACCCGCTATTCCCCAATACCTTGCAATGAAGCCATGAGTAAGAATACTACTAGTGCTAATTCTACTCGTAAGAGCTAACTCCTATAGCTATTACATGCCAGGCACTATTCTAAGCACCTATATCTCATCCTCCCAACAGTCCTGAGACTGGTGCTAATATATATTTTTTCATATATTTTTAAATGTTTGTTTATTTTTGAGAGAGTGAGAAAAAGAGGGGCAGAGAGGGAGAAAGAGGATCCAAAGCAGGCTATGCACTGAGAGCAGAGAGCCCAATGCAGGGCTTGAACTCACGAACCCTGAGATCATGACCTGAGCCGCAATCAAGAGTAGCATGTTTAACCGATGGAGCCACCCAGGCACCCCAAGATTGGTGCTATTAACCCCTTTTTGGCAACAGGGCAACTGAGGCATAAAAAGTACAACTAACTTGCCCAAGGCAAGTCATACCATTAGTAGGTGGTGGAGTCTAGGCTCAAATCCAGAGTCCAGCTCTGGATCATTCTATGCTCTGAACCATTATGCTATATTACTTCTTATCAGAAGAACCTCTACCTTAGTTTCCCTCACTCTGGAGGTCCAGAGTACACATTATGGGACTTGGCCACATGCACCCAATGCCTGTTCATTTAATCAACCAGTATGGTGAGGGAAAGTCATGTAATGTACTCAGTATCACAAGATAAAATCAGAGGCTTGGTTAGACAAAGGACATTTTCCCAATCAGCACAAATACTGCACTAAAGATCCACTACCCTGGGATAACAGGTGATCAAGACAGGACCAGGCTGCCCCACCAGAAAGAGGCTCTGGTAGGCAACTTGGGTAGGAGACCTGAGAAGCTGACTGGGCTTCAGGAGGACCCGCTCCTGAAGGGACTACTAGTCTCTCCACAGAAGACTGTATTCCCATGGGGTACTTCACAGATTTCCTGTTCTCTGACCATTGCTGCTGGCCAGAAGCCAGGACAGGGAAACAGTTGTGCTGGCATGACAGATTTTTAAAATCACTGACCACGGAGCAAGCAATACACAGATTGACATCCTGCCTACGATGAACTGAATACTTTTCTCACACATTGGCTCATTTGATCCTATATCTCTGTAAGGCAGGCAGGAATCACTGTCTTATTTTACAGACGAAAAAGCTAGGGAGGTCAGTGGTTCTCAAAGCCTGTTCCCTCACAGGGAGCATCCCCTCACTTGGGAGTTTATTAGAAATGCAAATTCCTGGCCTCTGCCCCAGACTCTGGATCAGAAACCCTGAGGGTGGGACCAGCAATCTGTGGCCAGCTTTCCAGATGATTCTGATCACAATTCTGATTGCTAAAGTTTGAGAACCATTGGTTTAGACTAGAGCAGTGTTTCTCAGACTTCAAGTTATCCAAAACTCTTGTCAAATTACAGATTGTATTTAGTGTTGGATTAGGGCCTGATATTTCTAACAAGCATTTCTAACAAGCTCCTAGATGATGAGGATGCTGCTGGCTGTTAGACCACACTTTGAATAACAAAGATATAGTCTAGAACATTTATGAAACTACCTCCTGATCACAGATATACTGACCAAGTGAGAATCTGAGCCACAGGTGTCAGTTCCTTTCTCACATCAAACCCTTACTTGGCCCACTTTCAAGCACCTGGGACAAGCCCTTTAGATCTCCCAACCACTCCTGGTTCTTGCCATCAGAAACTTCATTCTCCTTGCTGCCACAATCCAGGGGAGAAAAATTGGCATGTCACATCCCAGAACATCCCAGAACTTTATTGAGGAAGTTGGCACCTCTCTGTTAGGGAACTAGCAAGAGGTCTTCTTTCACGACAATGCTTGCTCCCTTGACAAATATTGTCAAGATCGGGGCATCAGCTACCCACAGAGCACTCACACTATGCTCTCCAGAAAATTACCTTCCTTCTGTCCAAATGAATCAAAAAGCAGGACTGGATACTTCTCCTATGAAGACTTCTTGAGAAAGACCTAACTTTGGCCACAGATCTGGAAAAGGATCACAGTCAATTCTCACAAGATCCTGAGGCACCACGCTAAGGATTCCTTACCAACATCAACCAACTACCATGAACTTCCTTTTAAGGCCTACCCTGGCCTTGTTTCTCTAGTCACTTACCTTTCTAGTAAAAGTATACCTGATCAAAATGGCATGTTTCATATGCCATTCTTCAGTCCCTAGTTCCGCCATCCCCAACTAACTACCAATCCCTTCCAGTCTATTAGTTGGCCTTTCATTCAAATGCTACTAGCACTGGGGAAAACAAAACAAAACAAAAAAACTTGTCAACAATGCAGACAGAGTCCCTGGACTCCATTTCCAAACACCACACTCTTAAGCCGTGGCTCTCAGTTCTATCACACTTTTGGAGAACAAGGTTCCAAGCTTTCTTTCCGGTTATCATCCAATTACCTAATCATTACTACTTACCTCCCTTAGATAGGACCAAACAAGGATCAAAAAGATCCTACTGGCTCAGTTGGTTAAGCGTCCGACTTTGGCTCAGGTCATGATCTCACAGTTTGTGAGTTCGAGCCTTGAGTCAGGCTCTGTGCTGACCGCTTGCTCAGACCCTGGAGGCTGCTCCGGCTTTGGTCTCCCTTTCTCTCTGCCCCTCCCCCACTCACACTCTGTCTCTCTCAAAAATAAATAAACATTAAAAAAAAATGTTTTTTAAAAGATCCTACTTATATCACCACTACAGAACTCGCCTTATCAGATCTCCTTAGTATAGATCTTCAGTTCAGAGCACCCCATTTACAACAATCATAGGTTCCATCTTTACCCTTGCCAAATCTCTTAGTACCACTGACTCTTAGGAGCCCACCAGTATCCAAATGAGCTACAAGCTACTTCAAAGCATGGTTCTCAAGCTCATTTTCCCCCCGAGCACATCTAAAAGCTACAACACATAATTTCTTCTCTCCATCCCTACCATCACTGCCTTAGTCTAACCTACTAACATCACTTTCAAATAATGCCTCCTAATCAGGTTCCCCACGTCCATTTTTAACCCCTTAGAACACTTTCACTCCATTCCCATGAACCCTGGCTTGCAACATCTGTTTCTTCTATTCCATTCAACAACACCTTCACACTTCCTCTTCTGGCTCACCAACTTTGCCTCCCAGCCTCACTGTGGACTTGGTACGCTCCTTTCCTTTCAGCAACATCAGCAGCTCCACATAAGAACTTCTGCCAGCATTTAGACTTTAGACCAAACCTTGGCTAAAAGGGCCTCCCTAGGACTAGATACTCAGCACTGGATACCACAGCACTGGAACACGTACTACCAGATACTACCACTGGATACTAGATACCACAGCACTGGAACAGAACTGCACTGCTCATGTAACAGATCTGTTTTGCTGCCCACAGACCAAGATCTCCCATTAGCCACTACATACAGGGATAGGACCAAAACAGCAACCTATTCCAAGGTACGTGTACATCAAATTAAAAGCTTCGCTGATGTTTGTCTCTCCCTCCAGAGTCTACTTACCTTCTTTCTGATTCTCTCAGCACCTAACAGGGCTTTGCCCGTGGCAGCACTCTATACACACAAACCCTTCTCTGCCTGTTCCAGCCTGCTCACCCTTCTGCTGCAGACCTGCCAGGCTGGGGAGCTAGTGTCAATCTGGGAATACTCTTGTTTCAGGCTTTTAGGCTAAGACTCAATTTTCACAGCTAGAGCTCAAAACTCATCACATAAATGTATAGCTGTGGGGTTTTTTTAAGTATTGTGAACACCCAGGATAAGAGAATAAAAAATAGTTACCCCAATGGCATCTTAATCAAAATGATGCAGGATCCTTTTCCCCAACAAGACAAAGAGATGGAAAAGGCATCTCCTAATATCAGTTTCCTCATGTCAAACAACTGGGATCAGTCTACAAAGCAAGAAATGTAATCAATATTGGGGGAGAAGAAAAACAAGACAGGATGGAGGCAGGGAGAAGTGAAGCCTATGGACTTACCCTGGATTTCACATCTCCACTACCTGCTTTTTTTCTATGGCTGTGTATCTGTTGCTGCTGCTCAGAGGGAGAGCTCACCACCCCCTACAACCTTATGCCCTCCAGTCACCTCTGCTCTAGCACATCTTCTCTTGTCACCCAGGTCTATTTCTTCATTAATCCTTCCATCTCATCCCTCAATGTTAGTCAGCCAGCTCTTTATCTGTTTGAAGGGTCTAAACCTCCATGGTCTATGGAAGGTGGGTCTTCCCAAGGGATGTCTAGCAGATCCAAATCCAAACTGCCAATACTTTTGGAGGTCAGAGGGAGGTGCCATGTCATTCTCCAGCCCTTGCTTCCGCCAAAAGGCCAAGTAGCCCAACCCTGTGCTACCTTCAATAGCAGTTGGATTAGCTTCCCCTGACAATGATTCAGGGCCTCAGCTTACGTATTTTTTTTCTCTCAGTTTATATATTTTTATGCTGACCCTTACATTTTGGCCCATACTTTATTGGCTAAAATTCTCTCAAACCTCTTCTGGCCTTTACACTCTCACAACATCCCAATAAGACCTGCCTGCTAGCTTGAATGTGAGAAGCACCATATAACCAATACAGATAATCCTACTAACCAAACAGTGAAATATTTGCCACGTACAAAGTCTTCATTCTCCCTCTTCCTCATCTTCAGCACTCCCACACACGACCCTGCAATCCAGGTCAGTTTTTCAGACTTAGGCCAATTCATCGTGGCTTACTCTGTGAGCACCTTCTTTCATTCCTGCTGTAAAAGTTCTGAGAGGCCACAGGCCGACTTGGCCTCTTAAATCTCCTAAATTTCTCTTAACATGAAGCCCATGTGACCTCTCCTCCACATTGTGAGCAGGGTTGATCATTCTTTGAGTCCCCACTGCACCAAGTACTTAACTACGTGATGTAATCAAATACTTAACAGTGGTTACATGTAGGTTTACCCTCCTAGACTATGAGCTCCTTGAGGGTAGGAATCATTTCTTACTTGTTTCTATGTCCCCAGCATCTAATACAGAGCTTGAAGTTACTAACCCAAGAGTAAAGAGAGGCCTTTGCATTGCCTCTAAGGTAGTTACAGAGAATAAGGTCCTCCCCATTCCTTTGCTTACTTGATTAAAGGGCAGCTCAGTGTCACTGTTCATTTACAGTCCCTGATTTCATTCATCATTTATCAATGGCTCTATTCTTTAGAACTCTTCCCCACCACCAACCTTAGCCCAGTGTCTAACAAAATCTGCATTCCAACAGCTGTGTCAGCCCTGGGGAGGCCACCAGGATAATAAGAGGCTAGGGGGAGGTTTCTTGATTTGTACTAAATTATGTGGTGATTTTGTTACCAATGACCCAATGCTCCCCAAGGAAAGTTCCTGGTCCCACCCCCAGGCAACTCCATAGCCCTAACTACACACCACAGCAGCTTGAAGGTATAAACCCTGAGGAAGATAGAGAAGCAGGCTGAATAGAGCAAATAAACCCACTTCGATCTGTACCTCTGCTATGCCAAACACATAAGGCAGCACCACCATGCATCAGTGCTCCACTCCCTGGGATGTATATTTTACTTCTACATTGCTATGTCTGCTCCAAATAAAGAAGGGCCCCTTCAGCTCTCACGTGAAGTTACAACAGGGCCAAAACCTGAACACAGCAAATGCTTGTTCCCATTTGGGGAGTGGTTGTGAGGAGCTACAGTGACAGTCAAAGAAAAGGGACAGCGGGGAGGTGGGGAGGGGGGGGGGTCCCTATGAGGGACCACCAGGAAACAGCAGCCCGTGAAGGGGGGGGGCTTTTGGAGATGGAGGGGGAAGCACCACTTTTATGGAGGCAGCAACAAAAGGGACAAAAGGGCCTAGTGGGCTGTCCCATTCCTACCACCATCACTGGCCACCAATAGAGGAATTCATTTATGGTGACCCTGGAAGAAGGGCGTGTTAAAGCAGAGATATAAGTAAAAAGAAAGGCAATAATTGGTCTGATGGGCAAGGGAAAAATTATACCAGGAGTCGGGAGCCTGTGCAAGAACACTTACAGCTCACACAGTCGTCATAACTCAGCCCCCTCAAGCATTTTGTGCTCTGCTTATGGTGTTAACTTTAATGTCTTAACATATAACACCATCCGCACTAACACAAAATACTACACACGCCAGATGAGGCTGAGTTATAGTTGCTGTGGGAAGCATAACTTTGAATTTCCTGATTTTGGTGCATTTAATCTCAACCATAATGTTACATTAACGTCGGTTTTGCATTTCATTTCCCAGTTTAGAAGAATAGCGTCAGCGCCTTTGCCTGTCTGTACAGAAAAAAATGCAGGCTGACTTGGGGCCACAGGCAGATGGACCACAACCCAACAACCGGGCCCTTGCAATAAAAACCCTGGCCAGACCCCTCCTACTTGGAGGGGCTGTGACTAGGACAAGTGAATGGGGAGGGAAGAATGGGTTCTTTCTCTAGGGAACTGCCTTTCTGTCCACTTGGGAGTGTACAGGAACCAAGGTAGCACACGGTAAGAGTGGTGTGCATGTGTGCACACTGGATGGGGGAGGGGGTAGGTGGTAGGGGGATTCTGCCTTTCAGCCCTAAATAAAGAAGGGAATCGATATAGTTTGATTTGTAGGGATCTTAACCAATTTCCTGTGAAGTTTTCCAAAATGTCTCTCTCACAAAGGACTAATAATGATGTACCAGTTCTAAGTCATACTGAAATCCTCCAAATGCCTCTCTTCTATATTATTCCTTCTCCTGTCACTATGAAACTTCCCCCACCCCCCCCTCCCCAAATAACCCAGCATCTGGACAATTTTCTATAAAAAAGAAACTCCTTTACTCATGGTTCTAACTCAAAATGCAGATGGAGTTTCTTCAAGGTTTCCTAAAAAAAAAAAAAAAAAAAAAGCCCCTGTGGACAAAGACCAAATACTAGAAAACCTCAACCCCAAAGGTCATTTTTCTCCCAAGTTATGGGCACTTGAATACAGATGAGAAGGAAAACAGTCGGCAGGGCTGCCGCAGATCAGTGAGAAAAAAGACTACACCCCAGAACCTGATGCCCAGCCAGAGGGCACCCAGGGAGGCAGGGCAGGCAGCAGCTAGGACATGGCTCCCCAGATAAGGAGAGCTGGGCTACCTTCTCCTTGGCCATCCGGATAGCTGAGGTTACTTCTTTTCTCCTTGTGCTGTGGCCTATACCTCATTGTCCTCACTTACATTTGCTTTTGTTCCTTTCTAAATACTAAGGTGGTGAAAGAACCTGCCCCCAGGTTAAAGATGGACAATCAAAGATCCCACCAAAGCTTTCAGGCTGCTTCCTGGGCCTTAGGGTCACAACCACCATTATTCCATGCACATCCACACCAAAATGAGCAACACGAACTCCTGCTAGCCAGGACAAAGGAGTCAGGATTCTCCTAAACCAGATAAAAACCTACTTCCCTATCAGGAAATGATTCCTAAAGCAAGAAAGGAATTGTATTTCTCAAATTGAGAGTCTCTAAAGCAACTTAAACCACCTAAATTAACATTTAAGTGAAAAAATGTTTTCAAATGTAAAAGTCTCATATTCAGCCAATATCTATCATGTTAATCTGAATCAAAACGTAAAACAAAGAGTGCAAAAACCAGAAAGTGAAGCCTTTTACGGGCAAACAGACCACTCCAGTTTCACCTAGCTGAACAAAGTGCAAGAATAAACAGCAAAAATGATGATAAATGGAAAATACCAGATGTTTTACCATGTTTATAACCAATACTGTTACTCACCCAAGTATAACAGAGCTTACACTTGTTAGTTTTCACAACGCCATTCCTTTAGGACAGTCCCAATAAGCTGATTCAGGGACTTCTGAAGATCAGAGACAGATCAGAAAAATGAACCCCATGCCAAGCATCCAGAAAGATCCTGGCCCCAAACTTGTTTCTGCCTCTTCCACCCCCAAGGGGTAATGGCACACTCCCATAAGGATCAGAAATGTACAATGCAGAGGACTCGAGTATTTGAAAGCAACTGGGAGCTAGGCAGGAGGAGAGCTGGGATGATCTGATTCAGTCCCAAGTCCATCCACAGGAGGCATGCAGCCCTTGCCCATAAAGTGTCTCTGCCAAGTGGGTAGCCCATTCTGAAAGAACACTAGGGAGGGCTGATTCAACTTGCAGCCCATCTTCTAGTCCTTTTCCTGTCTCTTGTTAAGAGTTCATTTTCATTCTCATCCAAAATCTCAATCTTTCCGGTTTCCATTTAAATTCATTTCTTTTTGGGGGCGCCTGGGTGGCTCAGTTGGTTGAGCAACCAACTCTTGATTTCCGCTCGGGTTGTGATCTTGCAGTCTGTGGGATCAAGGCTTGCATTGTGCTGGGTCCGGTCAGCGCTGACAGAGTGGAGTCTGCTTGGGATTCTCTCTCTCCCTCTCTCTCTATCCCTCCCCAACTCGTGTTTGCTCGCTCTCTTTCCCTCTCAAAATAAATGCATAAACACTAAAAAACAAACAAAAAATAAATAAATACATTTCTTTTTTTTAATCTTTATTAAAATGAGGAGCAAGTTATTATTATACTCCTTGGAACAACTACTTCCCGTATGATGAATTTATTTAGTCTGGACAAGAAATCAGTCACCAAAACCATATTCTATTTCTTTTCTAAGTCCTATTTTTGTGCCCCTAATGATTTGTTTTCCCTCTTTTCCTGAGCTTTTCCAATTTCTCCACTGCCCCTGCTGACTGAAAGACCTAAACAGCACAGAGGCTCTAATGATGACCTCAGTAGAAGGATGACCTCAGGGGAAGGATGCTGTCCTATGTAGGACTGTTACCTTCTCCACTGCATCTTCCAAAATTTCCCTGAATCCTATCAGGATCCTGCTACCTGCAAACTTTATAGAAGATTTTTTTTTAAGAGACAGAGAGGCTCTAAGCTGCCACAAACAAGTTTCAAATCACTCCTGAACTACCCATTCCTTTCCTGAAAATGGTCCAATGGGTAGTCCAACAGAGCTGCCTGGCCCCAAACTCACCTTCCTACCTGTTGATCACAGCATTGTGGAGGCTTAATGAAGTAGAGATGCATTACATTTATCACTTACCCCAGATCCACTCAAATCCATCACTATGTCACAGCAAGAAGTTAGATTGATCTGACAGGATTTGCTCTTCTTCACAAACCCATGTAAGTTATTACTCAGTACCCTATGCTCTTCCAGTTGTTTGCTGATTGATTATCTGACGATCAGGTCAAGTATCTTCTCTGGAATCACAGTAAACTAACGGGTCTATAATTTCCAAGATCATTCGTATTCCCCTTTTAAAGATAAGCAAGACAGCAAATGCTTCTCTCTGAATTCTCTAAAGCAACAGCTAATGCTTTCTAATAATGAACCAGGGCAGCCAATTCTTTAAGTGCCCTTGGAATCACATCATCAGGGTTCATTGATTCTGGAGATAATCTTTAATCAGGCCCAGATCCTGGTAAACGGCATGGAGTCCTACCTCAGCCTAGGTCAGAAAGGCTGTGGTGCCTAAGTCTGGGTGGGAAGTTGGTGATACGTGGGATTTAAATCTGTATTGCATTATATCTTCAGCATTGCAATAAATAAATAAGTAGAACAATGCCCTTGAAAGAGAGATGAAAGGTGATACTGACAGACCAAATTCAGGCATAAATCAGGCTTCACCTTGAGCAACATTGACAGGACCCTCTGTAGGACAAGAGAACAGAGCTACATAATTATCTGGGCTTATAATCTAACTGAAAAATGCAGAAATAAACATACATAGGCATGTGCCAGAAAGCAGAACGCAGAAAAAGCCATCAAGGACGTGCCAAGTGATCATGAGAGTTCAGAAAAGGGATGAATCATACGCAATACGGATGTCTTGGATTTTGGACCCCCATCCCATTAGGGGTTACTCAGTAATTGGAATGTACATCAGTAAGGGAAATAATATGGTATGTTAGGATACGGATCCCTGATTCCTAACCCGAGAGAACGTATGTAACCCAAATTCCCACCCCATCACCCAGGCACACCCACCACAGAATCTCCAATAGTTTGGGGAGGCAGAAAAGACTCCACAGCATGGGCAGGAGCAAGATGCTAAAAAAGTTAAGGTGGCTCAGGTAGCACCCAAACCACATTCCTTCCCTTTTATACAAAGGTCTTTCCCTCGGGACATTCTCCTCATCCTGCTCCTGTCTTCCCAAGCCTCCACAGGCCTGATTCCGATACTCCCAAAGACAGACCACTACTTGACAGTAGAACAGGAAAGAGGAGAGAGAAAGAGGAAGGTAAAAGTGTGGTGGCATCTGCTTTATGGAAAATAATCTACTATTCTAAAGATAGAACCTCTTGATGGGAAAAAAAACAACCATGAGAAATGAACCCAGTATCTCTGAATGGACCCCACTCCTCCAGTCTCCCAAGTGCCTGATGTTATAGTCCCCTTTTCTCCCTCCACCCTACCACTGAAAGCTTTTCCCAGACTAACATGTCTACACATCCCAAAATTACTCACCTAATAGCCCAGCCCCATAGGGAAGAGTTACAGTCCTAGAGCTGGGCATACTCAAGGTTCCCACACTACAATGAACTGTCACATCAGCTCCCAATCATTCCCCAAAAACTAACAGCAAGCACAGGTACCTCTCTGCTGCTAAACCAAGCTTCCTAGTAGCACTACCTTAAAAGTTTGTAAAAAGTCTCTGAACACAGTTGATGACTAAGAAAAAAAAAGGAAGCAAAGAAATTTTCCTAACAGACCAACAGTTGTACTTCTTCAGGTTATCTAATGCTGCAAAACACATCATCCCCAAACTCATTGGTTCAAAACATCACTAATCATTTCTTATCTCTCACAGTTTCTGCAAACCAAGAATTCAGGAATGGCTCAGCTGACCAGCCTGGCCCAGGGTCTCTCCTGAGGTTGAAGTCAGATGTCCACTGGGGCTGGTGGATTCACTTCCAAGACGGCACCAAGACACACAACTGGCAAGCTGGTACTGGTTTTTAGCTAAGAACCTCAGTTCCTGTACACCCATGCCTCTCCATAGGCTGTCTGAGAGTCCTCAATGCATGGCAGCTGGCTTCCTACAGAGTGAGCGATCCAAAAGAGCAAGGTGAACTATAGTGCTTTTTATGGCTTAGCCTCAGAAATCACACAATGTCCTTTCCACTGTGTTCTATTGGTTATACACGGCTAGCTCTGATGTGTGGGAGAGAAACTACCAAGGGTATGAATATCAGGAGGCAAGGATCATCGGGTGCCATCTTGAGGCTGACTACCACAGTATTCCTTAAAAGAACATGCAGCAATAGCAGGAGAAGGAAGGAGGGAAGGGAAAGGAGAGAGAAAGGATGGGACCAAAGGAAATATTTTGATTCCCAAAGGCTGAGACCAGAGAGAAACAATATGCCCAGTTCTCTCCAGAGACTTCTCAGGTCTACCTTACCCTAGCATGCCTGAACCAAGTCCGGTTTCCCAGGCAGGAACTCCAGATGAGTAGCTAAAAGCCAGGAAGACATGAGAAAGTTCCTCTGGAACCCAAAAAGCAAGACTATCCTCCCTCCCTCCTTGCCCACCCCACCTTTTCTGAAGCAATGATGCAACAGTTACCTGAGGATGAATCTGTGGCTTGTCGCACGTGGCCTCAAAGTCCAGCACTAAAAAGTAGTGATACCTCTGGGGAGGAAAGGGCACCATTGCCGCCATGGATGCGCCAAAGCCGTGGGCCGCCAGTTTTCTGGTGGATATGGAGCAGAACTCCGGAACACCACAGGGAGAAAATAAGTGGGAGCCCAGCACTTTTCTTGCTCTTGAAAGTAAATATGAAGAAAATCGAGCTGCTCCAGTCTGTAAAGGTGCTAGCATTGAACATCCAGAAGCATCTAAAACTTAGGGGAGGAAAGTTTAAAAAAAAAAAAAAGAAAGAAAGAAAGAAAAAAAAAAAAAAAGAACAAAGAGCCTGGGTTACTCCCCTCCCACTGTGGCCCTGTTCCATCTGGTCTTCAGGAATAGTCACACAACATGAACCACTCCCCAGTGTTTCTGGGCCCCTTTTCTAAATCAACAGTATTTATTACTGAAGTTCAAGACCCTAATACTGGCCGCTGCAGCATTATGACAGCTCTGAGTCTCCAAGATCATTCTCAAAACAACCTGCAACGCTGGCCTTCATCTTTAAACGGAGCTCTAAAGTTCAAAAGAGAGAAAAAAATTCTGTGGTCATTTCTCAGGTGGCAACAGTTAACATAGAGCTAAGGTTCCCAAAGTAACATGAGGTGACCCAGCTGCACAATCAGTCCTGGGAGCTAAGGAGACTCAGACAAACAGTGGAAAACGCCCAAGATTCTCTCCTCAGCTCCATTACAAACCATTTGCCCCTGGCCTTCCAGCCTGTCTCACATCTCCACATATCCTCCTCTCTTCTCCCAAGGTGAAATGGAACACAGCCAATCACAGGGGAGCTTGCTGGTGACTCCCCAGCCCCCACACCAGTAAGTGGCACCCTGGGGGAATGAATGACGCCTGGAGAGCACAGCTGGCAACAGCCTCAGGCCTCCACATTTGCTGCCTTTAGACATACTCACTACTAGAGGCCCTGAATGACTGTGGGATTTTTTTTTTTTTTTT
>NW_026057585.1:69927388-70113368 GCF_023721935.1 Panthera uncia | reverse complement strand
CAGACCAGTGATAAAAGCAAACCTCTACATTAAGAAAGATCACTGTGTCCTTCCACTGTTCAATTTAAGTTTTATGTTCTGGCAACACAAACTGCTTGTGATTCTCCACACACTTCTTGCTTCTCTGCCTTTGCTTCTGCTGTTTCCTCTGTCTGGAATGCCCTTTCCCCTCTGCTGCCCCACACCACCCCTCCCTTGTCCTTGTCCGTTTCATCATTGAAGGCTTAGCTCAGATGTTGCCTCCTTCAGGAGAGCCTTCCCATCCCCTCCCATGGCATCTGTTTTACTTGGTTGGGGTCTAGGAGGAGAGGGCAGCCGCTAGGCTCCTACAGGACAGATGGCTCTAGACCAGATGTATTTCCTTAGAGCTGGGTATGTTGGCATAGGGCTCTTGAGCTTACAGATGTAAAAATGCTTTTGAAAGGTTTTGGCATCAGGGGGAGGTGAAGCCAGTTAATATTATTGCCCTTGGAGAGCCACCAGCCACGAGAAGGGGTAGAGCTGCCGTGGTAGGGCAGGTGTTCTCCCTCAGCCCAGGTGGGCAGCCTGCTGGTCTTGGTTCACAGTTCACTTCTACCTCCTGCTGGTTCTATGGCTTTGGCAAGTGACTGAGCCTTCCTTGGCCTCAGATTCCTCCACTGTAAAATGGGAATTGTAATAGTGTCTGCATCATGAAATTGTGAGGGCTTACAAGGTAGGGACTGGGTGTCTGTGCCTGGCATGTCTGTGTGTTTCCTTTATTTGTGGCTCCCCTCACTGCTTGAGGAAGCTGGGTCCTAGGGGGCCATTTAGTGCTGCGTCCTTCTACTAGCATGAGGGTGTTCTGTTGCTTCAAGACCCTTCCCTGATAGGATGCTTCCTCTCAAACATCCTGGACTGCTGTCGGTAACTGGGATTGTTAGAAAGCACTTCCCTTTCTTGAGCCACAACAGGCCTTCCTGTCATTTCTGCTTTCAGTTCAGCATTTGTTGTGTCCTGGCCACGGGTTAGTTATTGGTGCCTCAGAAGTGACTCAGGCAAAGGCTCCATTCAGGGAGCTGTGGTTTGGGGGAGGAGTGAGGGTTTATAAGCAGGTGGTTTCACAATGATGTGATAACTGCAGGGCTCGAGGGTCGTGGTGGGTACAACACAGCAAGGTAGTCTCTCTTCCTCTGTCTTCAAGAGGTCAGCTCAGGGGTTGCTTGGGTGGCTTAATCGATTGAGCATCCGACTTTGGCTCAGGTCATGATCTCATGGTTTGTGAGTTTGAGCCCCACATCAGGCTCTCTGCTGTCGGTGCAGGGCCTGCTTCAAATCCTCTGTCCCCCTCTCTCTCTGACCCTGCCCCACTCAGGCGCTCTCTCTCTCTCCCTCTCTCTCTCAAAAATAAACACTTAAAAAAAAAAAAAAAAAAGAGGTCAGCTCATGCCTTCCTCACATCTCTCTTCTCCTAGAGAAATACCTGTAGGGCCTTCAGCTGTCACTCCTCTGATGTGGTCCTAAGAACCTCCTCCTTCTGATGGCCCCTCTGGATTGGCTTCAGTTCATCATGCCTTTCCCTCTTAGAGTGCATGCCCTAGAGCTGAGCTGGAACGTGGGACCGCAGAAGGAGGTCACAGCACCATGATCCCCTGAATCTGTCTGCAGAGAGCTCTTTCCAGGCCGACATGGCTTCACACAGGGATACTCTGTGGGGATCCTGGAGATTGTCTTTCTTTTGCAGTTATTGTTTAGTGGTGGAGAAGTGTATAGGACAGTTATATTTGGTTTCCAGAATATCTTTTCCCTGTATTTAAACATCAAAACTGCAGTGCCTGACACTGCGGTGAGTGACAGGCGAGCAGCTGCTACTGGCATATCAGTTAGCTAGAAGGCAGCTGCACACCTGCAGTTGTTCAGAGCCCAGGCTGGGCAGCCCAGGATCCTTCTGCCGGGAATCCCACCAGCCAGTGTCTGTGGTTGCCCATGCTGGGAGGATAGTCCGCCCGGTCCTTTGCTGAAGCTGCTCCCTTGCCCTGGTGTCTCCCTGCATCCTGGTTCTCTGACCAGTGATCCCCTCCCCCTCCTAATACTCTGCTCCTATCTCGTTTCCTTGGAGAAGGTTCTGTTCTCTGGTTCTCGTAGCAGGGATCCCTGTCATAGTGCTTTTGACGGTTTTGCTCACTGTTGTTAGGGGCTGGCAAGGATGAGGTGCCAACTAGGCTGAATGGAGTCACTTGGCAGTTCTGTGGGCCTGAGCCAGAGATGCTCTTGACATTCCAGGCCGAGGCTATGCTGCCCCTCCTCCCAGCCAGAGAATGGTCAGCCAAGTCCTGCCCCAGGGCCCCCCCTCGGCTTGCTGGGAGCACTATATTGCTCTCATGTTCAGTAAACATTTTCAGAAATGATTGGTTCACAGGGTCTGGACAAGGGCTCATCTTAGAGTACAAGGAAGGCCTTCGGAGGTCACAGAGAGGGGAAGTGACGGGTGTATTGTAAGCCTAGGCTTTACTGTGAACCTGGTCTTCTGTCAGCACTAGCAAAAAAAAAAAAAAAAAGTGTGTCCCAAAAATGGCCAATTAACCCTCAGGAAGCTTTCACTGGCCCTGGGAAACAGTCTGGAGTGTTTTTTTTTTTTTTTGCTTTCTGAGGGTTAATTGGCCATTTTTGGGACACACTTTTTTTTTTTTTTTTTGCTAGTGCTGACAGAAGACCAGGTTCACAGTAAAGCCTAGGCTTACAATACACCCGTCACTTCCCCTCTCTGTGACCTCCGAAGGCCTTCCTTGTACTCTAAGATGAGCCCTTGTCCAGACCCTGTGAACCAATCATTTCTGAAAATGTTTACTGAACATGAGAGCAATATAGTGCTCCCAGCAAGCCGAGGGGGGGCCCTGGGGCAGGACTTGGCTGACCATTCTCTGGCTGGGAGGAGGGGCAGCATAGCCTCGGCCTGGAATGTCAAGAGCATCTCTGGCTCAGGCCCACAGAACTGCCAAGTGACTCCATTCAGCCTAGTTGGCACCTCATCCTTGCCAGCCCCTAACAACAGTGAGCAAAACCGTCAAAAGCACTATGACAGGGATCCCTGCTACGAGAACCAGAGAACAGAACCTTCTCCAAGGAAACGAGATAGGAGCAGAGTATTAGGAGGGGGAGGGGATCACTGGTCAGAGAACCAGGATGCAGGGAGACACCAGGGCAAGGGAGCAGCTTCAGCAAAGGACCGGGCGGACTATCCTCCCAGCATGGGCAACCACAGACACTGGCTGGTGGGATTCCCGGCAGAAGGATCCTGGGCTGCCCAGCCTGGGCTCTGAACAACTGCAGGTGTGCAGCTGCCTTCTAGCTAACTGATATGCCAGTAGCAGCTGCTCGCCTGTCACTCACCGCAGTGTCAGGCACTGCAGTTTTGATGTTTAAATACAGGGAAAAGATATTCTGGAAACCAAATATAACTGTCCTATACACTTCTCCACCACTAAACAATAACTGCAAAAGAAAGACAATCTCCAGGATCCCCACAGAGTATCCCTGTGTGAAGCCATGTCGGCCTGGAAAGAGCTCTCTGCAGACAGATTCAGGGGATCATGGTGCTGTGACCTCCTTCTGCGGTCCCACGTTCCAGCTCAGCTCTAGGGCATGCACTCTAAGAGGGAAAGGCATGATGAACTGAAGCCAATCCAGAGGGGCCATCAGAAGGAGGAGGTTCTTAGGACCACATCAGAGGAGTGACAGCTGAAGGCCCTACAGGTATTTCTCTAGGAGAAGAGAGATGTGAGGAAGGCATGAGCTGACCTCTTTTTTTTTTTTTTTTTTAAGTGTTTATTTTTGAGAGAGAGAGGGAGAGAGAGAGAGCGCCTGAGTGGGGCAGGGTCAGAGAGAGAGGGGGACAGAGGATTTGAAGCAGGCCCTGCACCGACAGCAGAGAGCCTGATGTGGGGCTCAAACTCACAAACCATGAGATCATGACCTGAGCCAAAGTCGGATGCTCAATCGATTAAGCCACCCAAGCAACCCCTGAGCTGACCTCTTGAAGACAGAGGAAGAGAGACTACCTTGCTGTGTTGTACCCACCACGACCCTCGAGCCCTGCAGTTATCACATCATTGTGAAACCACCTGCTTATAAACCCTCACTCCTCCCCCAAACCACAGCTCCCTGAATGGAGCCTTTGCCTGAGTCACTTCTGAGGCACCAATAACTAACCCGTGGCCAGGACACAACAAATGCTGAACTGAAAGCAGAAATGACAGGAAGGCCTGTTGTGGCTCAAGAAAGGGAAGTGCTTTCTAACAATCCCAGTTACCGACAGCAGTCCAGGATGTTTGAGAGGAAGCATCCTATCAGGGAAGGGTCTTGAAGCAACAGAACACCCTCATGCTAGTAGAAGGACGCAGCACTAAATGGCCCCCTAGGACCCAGCTTCCTCAAGCAGTGAGGGGAGCCACAAATAAAGGAAACACACAGACATGCCAGGCACAGACACCCAGTCCCTACCTTGTAAGCCCTCACAATTTCATGATGCAGACACTATTACAATTCCCATTTTACAGTGGAGGAATCTGAGGCCAAGGAAGGCTCAGTCACTTGCCAAAGCCATAGAACCAGCAGGAGGTAGAAGTGAACTGTGAACCAAGACCAGCAGGCTGCCCACCTGGGCTGAGGGAGAACACCTGCCCTACCACGGCAGCTCTACCCCTTCTCGTGGCTGGTGGCTCTCCAAGGGCAATAATATTAACTGGCTTCACCTCCCCCTGATGCCAAAACCTTTCAAAAGCATTTTTACATCTGTAAGCTCAAGAGCCCTATGCCAACATACCCAGCTCTAAGGAAATACATCTGGTCTAGAGCCATCTGTCCTGTAGGAGCCTAGCGGCTGCCCTCTCCTCCTAGACCCCAACCAAGTAAAACAGATGCCATGGGAGGGGATGGGAAGGCTCTCCTGAAGGAGGCAACATCTGAGCTAAGCCTTCAATGATGAAACGGACAAGGACAAGGGAGGGGTGGTGTGGGGCAGCAGAGGGGAAAGGGCATTCCAGACAGAGGAAACAGCAGAAGCAAAGGCAGAGAAGCAAGAAGTGTGTGGAGAATCACAAGCAGTTTGTGTTGCCAGAACATAAAACTTAAATTGAACAGTGGAAGGACACAGTGATCTAAGTGATAAGCAGGGGCTGATAAACTACGAAGGACTTTGAATGCCACGTTAAGGACCCTGGACTTGATTTATCCTGAGGGCAGTAAGGAGCCACTGAAGGGTTTTAGGCAGACCAGTGATAAAAGCAAACCTCTACATTAAGAAAGATCACTGTGGTAACCATACAAGAGGCTGAGCTGCTGGCAGTGAGACTGGAGGGCGGAAAGGCCATGTGAACTAATGCAGGGAGAGACATGCTGGGCTCAGTACTTCAAGCCTCCTCTCTTAAAATTCCCAATCGAGGCCAGACTTTCCATTCTCTGGAGCCCCAATTCAACTCTCACTGCAAGGATCCAGGCCTGCTCTACAGGCTACTCATTTTGTGGAGCCTCCCACACACCACTCTTTAATGATATGACTCTAGGGAGGAGTAATGCTAATCACTATACTTACTTCATGCCAGACACTATGCTGGGTCCTTTACACAAATTACCTCAGTTGTGTAACCAACAGCCCTGGGAGGGAGGTTACTATCGGTAGCCTCATTTTGCACATGAGGAAACTGCCAAAGGTCACCCAACTACAAAAAGGGAGGATCTGAACCGACTTCTACCTGACAGCAGAGACTGCTCGGTTAGCCACTGTGAAGGACAGTGGGAGGGATGAGTCCTGTGTCCCGGGCTTCTGCAAGGACCCCCGGGGAAAACAGTGGGTGGAAAATAACGGGTGGGTCCTCCAGCCACAACCACCGAAGAGAGGCTGGAAGTGGGAAGCCTGACCCCAAACAAACGAATCAGGACAACCCCTGTCCTAGGCAGCTCTCAGCTGCGAGAGAAAAGAGGGCACAGACCGGAGATCTCCAACCGAAAAGACAGAAAAATCCCTCAACAAAGCCCAGGCCGCAGGGAAGGGGCGGGGCTCGGACCCGGAGACGACTCCGGGGGCGGGGATTGTACAGGGGCGGGGCTCTGTGGGCCCGACAAAGTCTAGGACCTGCGGGACCCCGTGAGGGGGCGGGTCGCGAGAGGGCGGGGCCGCGAGAGGGGAGGAGCCACAGCTATGCTTGCGACCCACAGACTCGCTCGGTTACCTCCCCACGATTGGACCCAACCGTCGTTCCATACCCTGGCTCCAGCAGGGCTGATCCGGGATCTCGATGGTGTAGTCCAGCTCAGACGAGGCCATGGTGAAGGCGCCAGCACTCAGCACGGGCCTCCGCCGGAACTCCCGCTCGCGCGCCCGCGCCTCACCCGCAGCCTCTCGGGCACCGCCCAATCACCACCCACCTCTCCCGTCGCTGCCCAATCCCTGAGCCGCGCTCTGTGACCTCCCGTCCTAGCAACCGCCGAGTCTCTCTCGGAGCCTCTCGCCGCACCCCACCAGTAGGCCCTAGCAACCATGCCCCGCCCCGTCTATCTCTGCTTCTCAGCCATTGGCTGGATCTCCTGATCTGGGTCCACTATTGGTCAGCCGGGACGCCAGTCGGAAAGAGGCCCCACCCGCCAGTGTAGGTAAGAGGGTCTGCGGGAGATTTGCGGTATTCTGGAAATGGGAAGGTTTCCCTTCCCGGTCGTGTCTTGTCCTACGAGGTGGACGGCAGTGCCCTTTGACTTACATCATCTCCTACCTCTACCATACTTTACCAGACGCAGCTCCGAGGGCTGGAGGTAGAAAACCGTACAAAACGGCCTAGGACGCGTGCCGGCCATCCTCTACCCAGTGGGTTCAGGCATATTCTGGCTGGTGGGGTGAGTGGTAGACAGGGGAGTGGTGTCTTAAGGGGGAGACTCTAGAGAATGCTCTGTTCATGGGGGGCACAAAGGAGCTAGCGAGTACAGTTTTCTTGCATTTATCCATGCATTTAACAAATATTTATTGAGCACCTGTTATGTAGGTGGGCTCTAGGGAGGATTAAGCTTTTGGCCCTGACTTCCATACATCTTAAAAGGAGAGGGAAAAAAACCATGCATGAACCAACTGTAATTCTGTGTGAGGGATAAATACTACAGAAGGGTAGGCCCTAAGGATTTTAGGGGCTCAGAAAGTATTGAAGGGACATTTATGGCAATGGGGATGTCTCTTGAGCTGGGCCTTGAAAGACTGTGGAGATAGGGAAGACAAAAGACTCCTTCCTCAAAGAGAGGAAACTGAGGGGTGAGTGCCAGAAATCTTGAGCATCTTCTGGCCAGAGGAGATACTAATGTGAAAACCTTGGAAGAACAGTTAGGTCCCAATCCTGGAGGGTCTTTGATGCCACACTCAGCTCTGAGCTTATAGGTAGATGGTAAAAATTTTCCAGTGTGTTTTATAGCCACAAGCACAAGAGTTCAGACTTTATCCCGAGGACAGTGGGGAGTCATTGAAGGGCTTTAAACAACAGAGTAACAATCAGATTTGTGTTTTAGAAAGATCAATGCAGAGAATGAATTGGGGATTGGGAGAAGGAGGGAGACCAGTTAGGAAGTTGTTTCAGTAATGGGAAAAGACTATGGTGGCCTAAAGAATGAAGAGGAGGGGATGGATTCCTTAGACACTTGTGAGCTAAAAAGAACCAGACCTGGTGCTTGATGGGGCAAGTAGAAGTGAAGAATGACTTCTAAATTCCTGGCTGGAGCACACAGAAAGAAGAGATAGCAAAGTTTTTAGGAGAGGGTAAGTTTTGGGACTGATGAGTCCAGTGGGACATCCAAGTGGAAGTGTTGAGGCAGCAGTGAAATATGCCTGACTGGAGCTTGCAAGATTTCTAGTTTAGACTAGAAATCGAAATGTGGTGGTCTGTAGTGCCTTGTAGACATCAGCCACATGGGTGGATGGATTTGTTGGGCTTTCCAGACAGTATATATAGGAGTAAGAAGAGAAGAAGGCCTAGGACATAGTCCTGAGAAGCCCCTGAGTCTGAGGGTCTGCAAGGGAGGATGAACTTGCAAAGTCAATGGAGATGAAATATCCTAAATGGTAAGATAATCAGTGGTAGAACGTGCTGTTTGAGAAGCCAAGGCAGGAAAGTGTTGAAGGCTGATGACTAATCAAGTAAAATAAAGTCTGAAAAAATCCACTGGATTTAGAAACAAGGAAGTCGTTGGTGGCCTTTGCAAACGCAGTTTCAGTGGAAGTGACAGGAAGAGAGGTCAAATTACCGTGAGTCGAGAAGTGGGTGTGAAGGTGCGGCAGTGAAGACTGTACAATACATTTTCAAGACATTTGGCTCTTTCCAAGAAAAAAGAGAGAAGGCAATAGGAAGGAGGCAAAGATTTTTATTCAGATGAGAAAATGCTTTTGGCGTGGATCCAGCAAAAGGAATAAAAGGCAAATTTACAGAGATAAGTGAGAAAGTAGCACCCCCAGAAAAGGAATAGGAGGGAATCCAAAGCATTGGTGGAGAAATTCACTTGGAAAAGCAGAGGGACATTTGCACTGTGACAAGAAGGAAGCATGAGAGATTAGTACATTAGTAGGTTTCGTGGCAGGAATTTGAGGAAATTGTTGTTTGGTGGTGTCTAGTTTCTCTGTGAAATGGGGACATGATATCAGCCAGTGAGAGTGGGATGGGAGATGGTATGCAAGGTCTGAGAAGAGCAGAGAAAGATTGAACTAGCCTCAGTGAGTGAACAATGGCAGCAAGATGACTGAGGCAGCATACAGATTTCTGGGCAGTTATGAGGCCTCTTGAGGTCCGTGACCATTCATTGTAGCAGCAGCAGTCTGCATGGTTGTGTGATAAGCATTTTTCCCCAACAGTATTCAGCCATCTAGTGGGGGGTGCAGAGAGGTTAGTTCAATCGGTCCAGGTTTGGGTTTCATCAGGTGGTGAAATGGAAGGACAAAGAGGTGGATGATCCTGCAATGGGTCGAGATGATAGAGCTTAGCACCTAAACTGCATGGGAGAGTGTAAAAGTGTTATAGACTGGGGGTCCCAGTGAAGTCAGAGATCCCTTATCTTGGAAATAGTTGAATGAGAGAGGTGTGATCAGAAAGTGGAGTGATGAAGCTTGACTAGGTCCAGCTGACGGCAAGGTCCAGGATGTAGCCATGGGAGTGGGTAGCTGGAGTGGAATATAGAAGACAGTCAAGATGTTGACATGGCCAGCCCCCCAGATGATGGCAGGACTTGAGGAGGGAAAAGGATGCTTGTGAGCTAGGTACCAAAGTCCTTGATGGATTAAGAAAATTGTTCTTGAGTCTGATGCTTGAGGTGATGCTGTGAATATGAGGAGGGATAATGGTCAATACATTAGAGTGGCATGACCCTCAAAGTAGCAAGGGTTTTTACAAGAAAGAGGCGGAATAAGGAACTGGGTTGGGCTTTGGTGAGGAGACCCCAGCCCCCCTGCCAATCCTGAGACTTTTGGGGTATAAGAATATAAACAGCCTCCACCAGGGAGGGCTCTGCAGAAGTGGCACCTGGAGTAGAGCCAACTTTGGGGGCAGGCTGAGGGGAGGCAGAGCAAGTGTGGAGAAGCTAAGGGTGGAGAAGACTGCTGATTGGGAACAAAGGCCTTTGAGGGCAGAGTAAAGAGGCTGGGAAGGAAGGACGGGTAGGAAATCAGGTCAGGGAAGATGAAGCACAGAGCAGTGCAGGGGTGAGGAGACCATGGGTAGAAAGATGATGGTTGGCCTAGAGAGTTAATGTTTGGTGGGGAGAGCATGAGGGCAGGTCTGTGGAGTGGAGGTCGGAAGCAGAAGTGATCTAGGAGAGGAAAATTGGGGTCTGGGTAGAGAATGAGGGTAGGTCTGGCAAGAGGATGAAGGCAGAGTGTTTCACAGGAGGGAAATGGGAGAAAGGTGATCTCTGGGGAGAGGATGGAGGGAAAATAAACTGGGGGAAAGATGGGGCACATGGAGTCTGTAGGGAAGTGATGGGTGGCAGGAGGGATCTGTGAAGAAGTTATGAATGGGGAGCAGAAGGAAGGGACTAAGAGAAGGAAGTGACAAACTGTAGTACATCTGCCCTGAGGGAGAAGTAAAGGCCAGGACACCCTCTGGCTAGGCCTGAGGTCAGAAAGAGAGTTTCTTTCTCTGTCTCTCTTCTCCCTCCCTCTCTCTTTCTGAATGGGGAGCTAAGAGTGAGGAGTTAGGATGGGAGCCCAAGGAGAAGATCTCTCTCCCATTCTGCAGATGGAGCCTGCAGGAACAGGGGACACTGACTGCCTTGTCTCCAAGGCCATCTGGGGACAGGGAGCCAGGCTGGCAGCCCATGCTCTAGAGGCTTCTTGCTTTTAGAAACGTGTCTTTGATTTAGGGAAAGAAAGCCCTCTGAGAAATTTTATTTAGAAACAAGACCAGGTGACCTTTTGGTTTTTATTACCTCTGCTCGTTTGTCACTAAGGACTTTTGACTTAGTACAATAGCTGGGGTTTTTGAGATCTTGTGATCTTAGTTTCCCTGCGTGAAGAAGAACCATTTGTCTGCTATAGATATGATTTGTGGGGGAGTCCAGATTTATTAATCACCTCTGAAAATGAAGAGGAAATTAAAAACAAAGAGTCCACTCTGGGCTGAAGACAAAGTAGGTTTTTTGTCCTTGCAGAAGACTTTGCCAAGGTTAAAAGGCCACAAACAAACCAATTTGGACCATGGTTCCTAATCCGGATTTTAATTTCATGTGCTTTGATTTTTTCAGGCCATTTTCTCTCCAAGGTAAAATAATGACAATTTTAATTGGCTGCCACTTACAGAGAGATTCCAATAAGCATGATGGCATACATATATTTTTCTCTGGCATTCCATGTGTGCTCCGGTTCTTATGATCAAGCTGGTGAGGCTGACTTTTACTGCATGCTGCATGCCATGATCAGTTGACTATAAATTAAATCCTCTTTTCCAAAAGCCATTTTCCATTAGTGCTAATTTGTTTGCTTCTCATTTCCACTGATCATTAGAGTCTCTGCTTGTGAGCACCAAATTGGAAATAATTTCTTTGACATTTCAAAAAAAAATCTCCCCTTCTTGAATGCCATTTGGCTGTGCAGCTAAAGAACATTATGGTTTGCAGAGGAACAGTTCACTCCAATTACAATTTAACTGACCGTTCATGGCACTGAATCCCTGTCCTTAGTGTCCAGAGATGACACCGTTGCTGACATTGCTATTTCCTGTCATAGCTGTAAAATGCCTCATAGACTTTGCACTGGCCTTCTTGGATGGAGATTCTGCCACCCTGCACATGGTAGCTTTGGGAAGTTGGTAGTTTTATGGACCTACATATCAGGGACCCTCAGATATAACCATCTAAAACAGGAGCAGGCTGATTTCTTCACTCATTCACCCAGCAAGCATTTATTAAACATCTATTTTGTGCCAGGCATTATGCCAGGCCCTGGGGACACAGAGATAGGGAAGACCAACCCCTGCCCTTGAGGAACTCACACTCCACTGGGATGGATGGTTAGTTTTACAGCATAGTAGGGGAAGAGGTGGCATAGGTGGGACCACAGAACCAAGAGCCCCTAGTTGTCTTGGGGAATTAGTCAAAGGGCAAAAAGGAGGCTGGCCATTCCCCATGGCAGAGCATCATTGAAATAAAGAGGGCCTGGAAGGGTCTGGGAAGTTGAAAGGTGAGATGAGGTTAGCCCGGGGCCAAGTTTGAAGGGCCTTGTATGCCACGTGTTGTTTAGAGAAATTTGGGGGTGAAGAATGGAGGAAGGGTAGAAGCTTGAAGGAAAGATCATCAAAAAAGCGTTATTTACCTATTGATTTTGGTTGGTGAAGATTGAGTAGGTATTTACAAGGAGTCAGAAATGGGGTTCCTGGGCAGCTCAGTCAGTTAAGCCTCTGAGTTCAGCCCAGGTCATGATCTCTCAGTTCATGGGTTCAATCCCAGCATCGGGCTCTGTACTGACAGCTCAGAGCCTGGAGCCTGCTTCAGATTCTGTGTCTCCCTCTCTCTCTGCCCCTCCCCTGCGTGTGCTCTATTTCTCTCAGTCTCTCAAAAATAAATTAACGTTAAAAATTTTGTTTAAAAAAGAGGAGTCAGAAAGATGGAAAGATTGAAAGATAGAAGGGCAGACTCTAGCACCCGTGGAAGGGCTAGGTGCTGACATGGTAGGGTTGAGAATGGACGGGAGAGAAGGGCCCTATTTTCTCTGTTAAGTAGGAAGCAAGGTCAGCTGGGCATCCTTGATTCCTCCCCCACTTTTATCCTTCAATGCCAGTCACCAGGTCCTGTCGATTCTACCTATGTGGCATTCCTGCTCCTCTCCAGCCCTACTGTCACCAGAATCTTTTGCCAAGATTAGGGGAACAGCCTCCTAACTGGTGCCCCATGTCCAGTCTTGCCCCCTTACAATCATCTTTCCACACTGCAGTCAAGAGATTTCTAGAACAAACTCTTTTCTTGTCACTCTTGACTTAAAACCCTTTAGTACCTTCATGTGGCCCTAGGGATCGAGGGCAGACCCTGTAGCACAGCACACACAGCTCTTCATTCTCTGGCCTCTGCCTATTTTCACAGTTTTATCCCTCGCCACTTCCATCCTCATACTGTGGCCAGAAATTCTGAAATGGTCTCAGCAATGAAAATAGAAGCTAAGTTTTATGTTGGCCCTTTGAGGTATCATCACCTTTTCTCAGGTAAGAGAGCTGAAGCCTAGAGAGACGTTAAATACTTTGCATAAGGTCACACAGCCTGGAGGCGGGAGATCATGGCGCTCTAGTCTCTATGTTCCTAACAACAGCCCTGTACTGCCTCCCACCTGGAATTCTTTAAATATGCCTCACATTCTCTCACCTCTAAACCTTTGCATATTTTATTTCCTCTACCTGAAATACAATGTCATCACCTCTTCACCTGGCTGGCCATCTATCATAGCCTTTCAGCCTGGAGTAGTACTGTAGAGTGCTTTTAAGAAGCTCTCCTGTGGAGCGCCTGGGTGGCTCGGTCAGTTGAGCGTCCAACTTCAGCTCAGGTCATGACCTCACGGCTCATGGGTTCGAGCCCCGTATCGGGCTCTGTGTCGACAACTCAGAGCGTGGAGCCTGCTTCGGATTCTGTGACTCTCTCTCTCTCTCTCTCTCTCTCTCTCTCTGCCCTCCCCCGCCTGTCCTCTCTCTCTCTCTCTCAAAAATAAACATTAAAAAAAAAAAAAAAAAAAAGAAGCTCTCCTGTGAAGTAAGAAAACCAAAGAGGGGACTGGAGGGAGACATGGGGCTGAGGTAGCGGGTTTTGTTTTCATTTTTGCTTAATTTTGTTTTAGACTAGGCAAGCATTAAGTAAGTTAACAAGAAAAATGCCTAAATAAAGAGTGCAGTTGAGGATACAGGGGAGAAGGGGGCAGTGGGTGGAGTGAGAGCCTTAAGAAGGCAAGACAGATGGATGGAGAGTTCTGGGAGAGGGAGAAGGAAAAAAGGACAGGTGTGGGTACAGGTCAAATGGGAAGAGTGAAGAAGACTGTGAGGACATTCTTGCCTCATGGCTTTTTGTTAACCCAGGAGTAGATGTCCTGAGAACAGATGGAGGAGGTGGGAGGGCAAGGAGCTTGCAGACGTCACAGGCGGCTCATCGTGAGTATGAATGCGGGGTTGGTTAGAGGTGCAGGTTCAGGGTCATTGGAATCTAGATTCTGTGCCTCTCCTACCTGCTTCAACAGATCCTGGGATTTACTCCATCAGAGCACTTTTCACTTACTCTTTAAGTCGTGATTTTTTTTTTAAGTTTATTTATCTATTTATTTTGAGAGAGAGAGAGCATGAGCGCGTGTGTATAAGTGCAGGGTTGGGGGTGGGCAGAGAAAGGGAAAGAGAGAATCCCAAGCAGACTCCACCTGTCAGTGCAGAACCCAATGTGGGTTTCAATTCCATGAACCATGAGATCATGACCTGAGCCAAAATCAAGAATGGGATGCTCAAGGCGCCCAAGAGCACTTTTCACTTTTCATTAAAATCACCAGGTTGCCTTTCTCTCCACCCACCAATCTCTAAGCATCGTGAAGGCAAAGACTAGATTTGTCATGTTAACCAGGCCCAATCCCAGTACTTGGCTGGGAATCAACACCCAGCACATCTGTTTAATTAATTACTGTGTGAGGTTAAGGAAATTAAACGCTCATTATGAGCACATTATGTCAGATGTCAATTAAAATAACCCTTGTTGAGCATCCATTATGTGCCAGGGATGATACCAGCCACCCAGATTTCAAAGTTAGAGCATGTTGATGTTGAAACTGCCCAGCCGTGCTTGGGTAAACAGGAAGACAGGTGCCCAAACCATCATGAGCATCAGGGAGTGGCCCATAAATGAGCACCGAAGCATAGAAGAGGGGGAAGGACAAGAGGCTGGACCTCAGAGGAAAAGAAGTAATTTTTTAAATTTATTTTTATTTTATTTTTTTTAACTGCTGACTTTTTTTTTTTAAGTTTATTTATTTATTTTGAGAGAGAGAGAGCACAGGAGCAGGGAGGGACAGAGAGGGGGGTGGAGAGAGAGAGAGTCCCAAGCAGGCTCTGTGCTGTCAGCACAGAGCCCAGTGTGAAGCTCAGTCTCACAAACTGTGAGATCATGACCTGATACGAGATCAAGAGTTGGATGCTGGGGCGCCTGGGTGGCTCAGTTGGTTAAGCGTCCAACTTCAGCTCAGGTCATTATTTTGTGGTTCACAAGTTTGAGCCCCATGTCAGTCTCTGTGCTGACAGCTCAGAGCCTGGAGCCTGCTTTGGATTCTGTGTCTTCCACTGTCTCTCTGCCCCTCCCCTGCTCTCTTTCTCTCTCCCTCTCTCTCTCTTAAAAATAAATGAACATTAAAAAAAAAAAAAGAGTTGAATGCTTAACTGATTGAATCACCCAGGTGCCCCTTTTTATTTTATTTGAGAGAGGGAGAGCGCACAAGCAAGGAAGAGGGACAGAGAGAGAGAATCTCAAGCAAGCTCTACACCCAGCACAGAGCCCAACATGGGGCTCGATCCCACACCCCTGGGATCATGACCCGAGCCAAAACCAAGAGTCCAGTGCTCAACCAGCTGAGCCACCCAGGCACCCCGAAAAGAAATGATTTAATATGAGGAATTTAGAGAAGGGTTTGAAGCATGGGAAAGAGGGCAGCCTCCTCTCAACTCCCACTGGAAGCCGTGACTTGGGGCAGGGGCGGAGGAGGTCAGATTTCAGTTGTGGCAGAATTTAGAAGTTCTTTGGGCTGAGATGTTTGAAACTTTATCTTGAGACTAATGAGGAACAACTAAAGACATTGAAGCAGGGAAATCTGTCGGATTTGCATTGTTTTTAAATCTCAGGTGACTGAAGATTAGGATGAGGTAAACCTGAAGATCGGGTAGAGGCCATTGCAGCAATCCACGTGAGGGATGACGGGGTCAATGAAAGTAGTGGCAGTGGAGATGAAGATAAATAAACTGATGGAGATTTAGGAAGGCCAACTGGCAGAACCTGGCAACGGCTCAGACAAGGAGGGTAAGGGAGAGGAATGTGTCAAAGATAGCTCTTGGGGGAGTGCCTTGGGTGGCTGAGTCGGTTAAGGTTAAACGTCCCACTCTTGATTTTAGCTCAGGTCATGATCTCACAATTCGTGAGTTCAAGCCCTGCATTGGGCTCTGCACAGACAGCACAGAGCCTGCTTGGGATCCTCTCTCTCCCTCTCTCTCTGCCCCTCCCCACTCACTCGCTCTCTCAAAAATAAAAATAAACAGGGGTGCCTGGGTGGCTCAGTCGGTTAAGCGTCGGACTTCGGCTCAGGTCATGATCTCGCAGTCCATGAGTTCGAGCCCCGTGTCTGGCTCTGTGCTGACAGCTCAGAGCCTGGAGCCTGTTTCAGATTCTGTGTCTCCCTCTCTGTCTGGCCCTCCCCCGTTCATGCTCTGTCTCTCTCTGTCTCAAAAATAAATAAACATTAAAAAAAATTTTTTTAATAAAAATAAAAATAAACATAAAAATATATATATATATCTCTTGGGTGACTAGGAGAGTGGTGAGCTAGTTACGAACTAGGGCAACACAGGGGAAGGAGCAAGTGTGAGGGTTTGGCAAGCTCAGCTGTGGATTTAGGATTTGAAGAGTGTGTGAAACATACTGATGAGGACGTCCACTGGTCATTAGGTACAGGCATCTGGACCTCAGAAGGGAGGCCCAGGCTGACAGTGTGGCTTTGGGAGACCTAAAGCCTGCAGATGTAATATGAAGTGATTAAGTGGAGGAGGCCAGCCGGGAGATTACAAAGCGTGAGAAGACAACTGAGAACAGAACAGAGCTGCACAGGAGCCTGAGGAGGATCCAGTGAGGGGTAGAACCAGGGAGAGTGAGGTCAGGAAAGAAATGTTGAAAAGGGAGTCACCCACAATCCATCAGAGGTCAAGCAAGATGGGACTGCAAGTTAGCCACCGAATTTGACAATAAGAGGTGTTTGGTGACATTTTGGAACACAAGGGAGAGCAGAATCAGTGCTTTTGGTTTAACGGAGAGAAGATGGACTCTGGAGTTACACACAAACCTGAGTGCAGTTTCCGTTTCCACCCCTGCTTAGCTGTGAGGCCGTCAATAAATGAGCAAACTTTCTAAACCTTAGTTTTTCCCATCTAGAAACTAGAGATAATAATAAATACTTCCTCAGGATCTTAAGAGGATTAAAATAATGTCCATAAAATATATGTGACTAGCTCTTATAAACACTAAAAAACATTAGTTTCTCCTCCCCACCATCATTCCATCTCTCCTCCCTTCACCATGAAAGATACAGAATGTATCCCCTTATATTTGGTAGTCAAGAAGAAGCTCAGATACAAAATTTATCCCAGCCACTCTCTCCCGAACGTGGTACATTTCTCTCCTTTTCCCACTGTTTTCTTCTTTTTAATTCTTTTTAAAATTGTACTTACTGGTTATTTGGTTTGGGGTTTTGGGCTTTTTGTTTTGTTTTGTTTGTAATCCTCACCAAGTCCTATTTTGAAGAAAAGCTGAGATAAAAATAAATAAGTGGCTGGAGGCTCTTGATTCAACATGACTGCCATCCTGTACCTCCCCTACTTCTCCATACCTCCCTAACATAACACTAAAGAAATACAAAAAGGTATTACAGCAGATGAAAGCTCGATAAATATTTAGAAAGCAGGTAGGGAAATGTTACCTGGCTTGAAACACCCTAAGAAATCACAAACAAAGTGCCAGCAGGGGGAGATTACCAACAAGAAGCAAGTCAGTTCACCTAGTTTAACTTCCAAAAAGCTTAGTGCCTTGAAGGCACGAATTAGCACATGTTAGAATGAGGTATGGGGCTAACAGAGGGGAACTGGCTGAAATCTGTATGCAGAGCACTTTGCCCCCACCCCAAGCTCCTTCCTCAAAAACCACATGGCAACTCTAAACTCTTGCAGCATCAGAAAGAAGGAAATTGAACCCTGGAGACCCCCATACTCAAGAGACCTCAGGCATAGTCTGAAGGGCAGGGATGAGATAGAGGATGGAAAACTGAGTGTCGGAGGGAAAGCCTACACACTGCATTGGGGCAGCCCGAGCCCCTCACCTCGTCCCAGGCATCTAGCACCCTCCAGCCTCTCACGACCTGTAAAGTAGAAAAGTCCTGAAGACACCCAGAAGGGGTAAAAAATAAAAAAACAACCCTCCACTGACATTTATGTGTTCTTCAATGAAAAGACTGGTTATTGCCTGATAAAGAAATTTCCAAAACTCGCAGGAACATAGCACCTGATCAAGAGAGCCCACCAAGGGCCTAGAATACTAAGTGAAAAAGACCTGCACCAAGGCATACGGTCATACAATTTCAGAAAAGTGTTTAAAAGCATCGAGAATGAAAAAGCAAGCCACAGGCAATGGCACATAAATCAGAACATCAGACTTCTCAACAGCAACAAGGGAGGCTCAATCTGAGAGGAGTTTATTTCTAACATGGAATTATATACCCAACCAATCTAACACGAGGTCAATATACTTTCAGACTTTCAAGGACGCACACACACAAAGTAATTTTCATTTCTTAGGAAACTACTGAAGAATATACTTTGGGAAAACAAGAGAGCAAACCACAAAGGAGGAGAGGTAGATCCAGGAAACAGAACAGTCAACAGAAAACTGGCAAAAAGGAAATCCTAGGACAACATTTGTGTGCCAAGCTTAGCAAGCAACCAGTCTAAACTGGAGCAGAAAGACAGAGGTCTGTGGGAAAGAAGTCGCCAGAGAAGGGGCTCCTGGGTGACTCAGTCAGTTAAGCGTCTGACTTCGGCTCAGGTCATGAGTTTGAGCCCCACAGTGCAGAGCCTGCTTTTCTGTCCCCTTCTCTCTCTCTGCCCCTTCCCAGCTTGCTCGTTCTCTCTCCCTCTCAAAAATAAATAAACATTAAAAAAAAAAAAAAAAGTCGCCAAGGAAAAGATGGAACTGATCTGTTAGGGATTGAACATTTGGAAAAATTGCCATGTGTTTGGAACATTGGGAAGAAAGTAGCCCTAGGTACTCAGAAGTCTAAACAATTAAAAAAAAAAGAAACAATTGTTAGCTCCAGGTTAAACCAACTTGTAAGGAAAGAAAATGTAATAGTAGTTTACGGCTTGAGTGGACAGTATTTATTTACCTAATCAATAATGTAAACACTAACTATTGATTTAACTATAAATTGTGGAAAACTATATTATGAGGATAAGGGGAGAAGAAAAAATGGAAGTTAGCATGGTACGAGAAAGCTAATACCTCAACTGTCAGAGTAAGAAATAAATACTGCCTAAAACAGATAAATTAAGTGAGGGTGATGTAGGAGTTTGCTGGGGCTGCCATCACAAAGCACAATAGGTTGGGTGGCTTAAACAATGGATATTGGTTATCTCACAGTCTGGAGGTTCTGGTCAAGGTGTCTGAGATCAAGGGGTTGCAGGACTGGTTTCTCCTGAGGCCTCTCTCCTTGGCTCCCAGTCTGACTCCAAGTCTCATGTTCTTCCACTGTCACAAGATCTGGGGCTCCTCAAGGGCCCTGGCAGTGCTGTATTCATCCCCGCATGTCCCACAGCGCCTCACACAGTGCCACGTGATGGGCCTGCCCCACATACTCACTGATGGACACCTGAATCGCTGTGACCTTTAAAGCTGCCATTTGTGGGTTTTCCTTTCCTGTTAAGAAAAGATTAAGAAAGGGAAGATCCAAGGAAACCTCAGGATCCAAAGTGGGGAGAGCCCAGCTGCAAGTGTCCCACCCTCCCTGGCCTAGAATTGCTGGGTGCATCTCTGATGGCACTTTAAATTTTAATCCTGGAGAGAGTCCACCCACGGCAGCAGGGGGCAGTGGGGTGGGCACAGGGTGCTTTTCTGCTTCTTAAACCTAATGGTGGTGTTTCAACTCCTCTTCCCTGAGGTCCAGAACGGCCATTCATCCCCATTTTCTTGAGGCCTGTTTGGATGCTAAAGGTGGCCGAGGCCTCTGAAAGTTATTCCCAGACTTAGGGCTGTAATGTCATTAACAGTGATTGATTCCTGATCCTATGAGGGATTTTGGTCATTTTTGTGTTTAGGGTGATCCACAGTTACTCACCTGGCTGTTAAGGCTGACAGGATTTCGTGGTTGTCTCCATCCCTGAGGCTACGTGGACGCCCTTCCTGAGAGCGCATATCCAGTGTCCTCTGGGGAGTAGTGGAGGTTGGTGTGTATGTATGTCTGTCTCAGTGTGCCTCAGATTATTGCTTCCTAATAAAATTCTGATAGCTGGGCCCCATCAATATCTCAAATACATGTGAGGAAACGTTAATTTAGAATCAATTTTAGGATGTTTCAGACTGTAAAGTCCTTTTAACTAGATCTCTGGCGAAGATGTAGAAGCACTTTATGGGACTGTAAATTTCATGTTGAACAGTCTTCGTGAAATACACATCTCCCCTACACACAAGCTGTTCTCTCCATATCAATCATGGCCCCTGCAAGTAATGTTTCACAAATATTCTGTAAATCACAGAAAACCCCGTGATAATGTGAAATATGACTTTCACTTGTCTGTTAGACAAAAGAATCACACATGCCTCTCTCCCATCAGCACTAACATTTGTTATGGATAATAACACTTTCAATCACAACTATTTTTGGAAAACGGGTTGATTTTAAACCTTCCCTCCCCCACTGAAAACACTCTCCCAAGGACACAGACTCCTACAAACCACAGCCCATTAATCTAACTATGGAATGGGAACTTTTTATTCTTACTAACTTTTTTTAAAGTTGTTTTTAAAAGAATAGTATAAGAGCCCAAGGCACAAGGTTAAGGAGCATTTTTCCTTGGCCGATTGGTATGAGAAGCGCCAGGTCTCTAAAGACCCCAAATCTCTGACACTGTGTGAAATGAGGGGTGAAAGAGACCCAGGTTTTTAGCAAGCACCCTCATCTCAGCTGGCATCAGCAGAGGATCCAAGGAGCTAAAATCTTAGCTCTTAAATGTGAAGCAGATGTTTGCCACCTTGATATTCTTCATGCCATTACAACACAGCTAGATCCTGCCTGTTCAAGTAGGAGGTGACCTGTTCTAGAGGTATATTTTGAATGTTTCAACATCCATGTGGGTGACAGAGACTCCCCCTGCCTCCCGCTGATTGCTGGAAAAGCAAAACCCATAGAGTAGCCCACAGGACTTGCATGGTTCTAACTATTTTGGTAACCTGTTTTCCCTCCCTCTGTAGCCAACTTCAGGACTGACTGACCATGACTTCTATAAAGGAGCAGGCAGCCATCAGCCGGCTCTTGAGTTTTTTACAGGATTGGGACAATGCTGGCAAAGTTGCAAGGAGTCACATCCTCAACACTTTCATCGAGACCAACCAAGGCAAGACCGCCCCTGAACTGGAGCAGGAGTTTTCTCAGGGAGCCAGCTTGTTCCTGGTACGCCTGACCACCTGGCTTAGACTCATGTATCCTTTGCTGAACAGAAATAAATTGGGCAATCTTCAAAGGAGAAAAGGAATGAAGATTATTGAGGGAGCTCTTCTCTTGAGTCTAAGATTTTAGATCAGGACATCTGGTGATCAAAGTAGTGTCCCCAAAGTCAAGAACTCTCTCCTTTCCTGTCTTCCCAACTTATATCCTCATTCTCACCCCTAACCCCTTCCATTCCCATAAGATTTGACATGGGTAGTCCTTCCATCTGGGGTTGTCCTCTCTCTGTCCTCAGGAACCTTATTCTTTCTCTCTGGTGGCCTTCATTTTTGCCTCCCTACCAGCTTTTTCATTGGCATTTACATATGCTCAAATCCCTTCTACCTTAAAACATTAAATTAAATCCGCATCTCAAACCAGTATTCCACCTAGTTCCTGCCCTTCATGGTGAAGCTTCTTGAAAAGGTTATTGACTTTCCCTGTCTATACTTCTTTACCTCCCTTTTCTCCCCCACCCACAGCAGTCTGACTTCTGTCCCCTTCACCGATGCAGGTCTTGCCAAGGTCACCAATGTTCTAATTGCAAAACCCAGTGACTACATCCTCAGTCATTATACATGACCTCTCAGTGGCATTTGTCAATCAACCATTACCACTTCTCAAAACACGCTTCCCTGAAACTAATATAATGTTATGTGTCAATTATACTTAAGAAAGAAAGAAAGAGAAAAGAAAAAAGAAAAAAAGAAGAAAGAATGCACGTATAGATCATCACAAACAAACAAACAAACAAACAAAAAACTATATACTCTTCCCTTGGTTTCTGTGACACCAATTCTCTTGGTTTTCTCCTTTATTTCTCTATGTTCCAAATTTTCTTCAGCCATCCCTGAAATGTGGATGTTTCTTGGGGCTCCATCCATGTCCCTCTTCTCTGCTCACTCATAGATTCTCCCTGAGTGACCTAACCCATCGTTGTGATGTCAACCCCACTACCGTTAAAGGGCTCTCAGTTGTGTATCCCTGCCCACGTTTCTCTCTGGAATCTGAGTTCCATACCTATTAATCCAACTACCATCTCCACTTCTATTCCACAGAATGACTCTCATGTTTCTGGCTTGGGAAACTGGGCGAATGGGGTGCCATCATGTGGGAAGAGAATCCAAGAAACGAGGGAGCTGGAGTTGATAAATCTGGTTTGGGACATGTTGTGTTTGAGGTACCTTGCTCAGGAGCCCTGGAGACAGATAAGGGTTGAAGACAGATTTGATAGTTTGAGTTAGGGATGAGTTTGTGGATATTCCTGCTGGGTGCCCACAGCATTCCACGGAGCATCTCAGATCCTTTTATATATTTTTCTTCTTGCCTGAACCCTCCCCTCTTCTCTAAACCTCCTCTTAATTTGACTAATTCCTACTCCAGTATTCAGATCTCAATCTAAAACATCCCTTCCTCAGAAAGCCCTTTTCTGAGCCCCAGACTAGCCTATGCACATACCTAGCCTGTTACATATGTAGCTCATGACATTCCCTCTGTCTTCATTGCCATAATATTGTACTGTTCATACCTGCTCAGTATCTCTCTTCCCCACTGGATTGTAGACTCTGTGAGGGCAGGAACCACATCTGTTCTCCTCATCTCTTCAACCCTAACACGCAGGACCGTGCCTGGCACATTAGGGATACTTCCTATGTGTTTACTGAACAAAGGAATGAGTGAACCAGAGTCTGCACCTGGGCAAAACTAAAGGCTTAAGTAATTACAGCTCTCTTCTTCTTACAGTTAAATCATTGATAAAATTACTAATCAGACTCAGGCCTAGAACAAGCCAAGGGGAAAACCACTGAATATATCTCTAGGTTGACCCCAGTGTCCTCAGACATTAGTGTGCATAAAAGAGGTTTAAGATGCAGATTATGAGTCTACCTCCCCACCCCCACCCCACTGTTCTGATTTAGTAGATTGAGGGAGACTCCTGGCCTCTTTGTTTCTCACAAGCACCCTTTGGTGACTCTCATGTGATCCAAAGATGATACTTTGAGAAGCATCATCACCTATAATCTGGCTTCGACCTCACAATTTGTGACACTGACCTCACCAAGGTTATCTGCAACCCCTTTGTCACTGAGTCTAGACTACCTTTTTCCCTCCTCATCTCACTTGGCAGCACTTTCCACATGACAGGAGGAGGGGAGGGAGTCAGGGTTGTACAAGCACAGGGTCAGACCCCCATCTTCATTTAAAACTTTAATATTTTATTCATCATGGATTTTTTTGGTGTTAATTTTTATTTTTTTAAATAGCACATTGGAATATTATTTGATTACTGAGTTGTTTGATGCCCCCTGAAATTTCACAATCGAAGCAAGTGCCTCACTCACCTCACCCTAGCCCCCATCCGGCTTGTCCACTGCCCCTATCTATGCTCTCCTCTCCTCCACCTTCTCCCAAGGCCATTTCTCAGTCTCTGTTGCAGGATCTTTCCTACACCCACCCCTTAAATGATAATGTTCTTTTCTTACTCAGTCACTGCCCTTATTACTCTAGGCCTGGTATCATTCTTCCCCATATCCCAAGTGCCAATCAGAATGCCTAACATTTAGTAGACGCTCACTCAGCACTTACTGAATGATTCAAATCATGCTTTTAATATACAGTTGTATGTTCAGTGTCTATACCTGAAATTATTCATAATTTCCTAACTTGCTGTGACCTTGTCATACAACAGAGAAAATAGACCAGCCGAAGTGATACCGTGTTTTAAATCAGTGACTTCACTCCTCCTCCCCAGTCCTCTAGTTATGGTGGATTTTGAAGGAAAACAAATCAACATAGCATCATTATGTTTTACAAAATCGACTACCGCCTAATCTCACAGAAGCCTCAAACCCCTTTTTTAACCTTGAACTTCCAGAATAGACCAGTAGAACTAAGGATTTACAGGGGCACCTAGGTGGCTCAGTTGGTTCAGCGTCTGACTTTAGCTCAGGTCATAATCTCACGGTCCATGCATTTGAGCCCTGCGTCAGGCTCTGTGTTGACAGCTCAGAGCCTGGAGCCTGCTTTGGATTCTGTATCTCTCTTTCTGCCTCTCCCCTGCTCAACTCTCTCTCTCTCTCTCTCTCTCTCTCTCTCTCAAAAATAAATAAACATAAAAATTTTTTTAAAAAAACAAGGATTTATATATTATAATGACAAAATTATTAGCTGCCATTTGTTGAGTCTTTTTATGCTCTAGCTATGTGATGTACAAATATTATCTCCTGTGAGCCTAACACCAAGCCTAATAGGTGATTGTCATTACCTGAAAAGTTTGAGTAATTTACTAGTAAATGGCAGAGATAAGGTTTGCAAAGGGTCTATCTGGCCCAAAGCCCGTGTATCATCCACTCTACTTCACCATCTCCCTCCCGAGTGAGAGGGCAGACCCATGATTCCACCTCCAACACCATCCAAGGAAATAATCCATAAATAGCCCCACTCCCTCCATCTGTCTACAGGCAGAGAGGCCTGACAGGAAAAACTCAGACTCTGAATTAGACTCCTAGGTTCAAATCCCAGTTCCATCAGTTACCTTTGGGACTTAGAGAAGTCATTAACCTGGCTGAGATTACATCCTCATGAAGTACATGGACATGTTATAATAGCAGCCCCCATGGGGTGTGGTGAGGATTCAGTGTGACAATGCAAGCAAAGCAACACAGTGCCTGGCACACAATGAATGCTTAGTACTGGTTAGCACCTGCTGATATGGTGACAGACTTCTGGAACTAATTGCTGAAAATAAGGGATCAGAAATATGCATAATGAGTGACTGTGAAAGCAAGACTAGCCTGGGGCAGAGGAAAAAGAGGTGACAAAAGTTGGTGAGCCTAGCTAGTAACTGAGGAGAAGAGGGAGAAGGCAGTGAGGTAGGAAGGGGGGGTGGGGCTGGGGCTCCTGGGGAGCTGGGTGGGAGACAATGGAGGAATACAGAGACTACCCTGTGGGCTGATATCCTGGCCCCCAGCTGGAGTGGCAACAGGCAGGGGAGCCTGGCTCTAGAGCAAACACTGTTTTTGCAGCAAAGAGCCTTTCCTAATGAGCCAATCTGTCTCCACTTCTATTGGCATCCTGGGAACCAGGGTGCAGCAGAGATAATTTGCCTCACGCGCCCCCCCCCCCCCCCCCAACAAAGCACCATTACCTCCAACCCATTACATTAGCCTTTATCAGTCTTGGAAGCTCTCAGTCATCCTCCATGAGCTGCAATAATTTCAGCTAATTTCTTAAGTGTTCTAAGAGCCTGTGATGTGTTATGAGCCTAGTAATTGTTGACTGGTTTCTTTTCTGTTGTGGGTTGATTTCATACCTTGTATCTGAGCTGATGCGTGCTCTGGGTGCTTTATTACAATGAGGCTTTTTGCAAGGCTCACATTAAAAAATAACATTAAATACTGAGGTTGTTTTAAATCAGAGTTTAATTTTTCCACCATCTCCCGTTGTTCTTATTAGGAAGACACGCAATTCTTCATAAAGATAGTGACCTCCAGTGTAAAGCTCTGAGCAAGTACAAAATTGAGAATTAATGATGAAGCTGATTATTTTTAGAGAAGTCTAAAAACGAGGCACAAAGTAATGAACTGTGCAGAGACCCAAGGGTGCAATGGTCATAGCATAGAGAGGCTTGGAAAATTGACTATGCTTTCTCCATGCACCTTATATTCATCAGAGCCTCCTTGCTGTCTAGGGGGCCTATCAGAGTCAAGGTTGCTGGAATACCGGTGAAAAGCTTCCTGGGGAACTGTGAACATGCCTGCCAGCATTCCCCCACCCCATGTTTGTTTCCACTTCCCCTTCACCCTAGGGACCCTTCTCAGATAAAGGATACAATTCAACTATCGGTCATCCTGGGCCATAGATGTAGGCCCAGGAATGGGCCATGATCATCATAGATGATGACCAGGAATCAGTCACAGGATCTGGTTCCTGTGTGAAAAACCATCCTGAAATTCACTCTTTAACTTGTCATACAGCTATATGACTGGCTCGTGTTTAGATAAGCTTCTAAAGTCAATTGGCATCTTCTTGTCAGCTGTAAGCAGGTGAGTTCTAGAGAGATTCTGGGATCTCAGTTGTATGTTGGGCTCATGGTGACCTTGGCATTCACACCACATGGGACCACCACATTTCACCATCTGGGTAGAAATGCAGATTTTCGGCCTGACTAGATCCAAGGGCTCAAAAAATGTCATCAGTACTTGGTCCCTGCCTCTCTTTTTCTCTATTTCTCAGCTCTGTTCTGAGCGCTATGGCTCTCAGGAACTCCAGACATGCATCCTTCTAGCTCAGTCCACCCAAAAGAGCACTTAATCTTTCCCAGGGATTCCTAAGAAAGTCCCCAGTTTTGAACCTCCTTGAGCCAACTGAGGTCACATGGCTGGTCCCAAACGATTACTGCAGTCAGAATGATGGTGTTCCCTGTCACCTGCTCATCCTGCCAAAACCACATGGCCCTTGAGTGGCAGAGGGGTGATTCCCCAAGGGTCATTGAGGTGCCATTTCAAGAAGAGAAACAGATGCTGAAAAACCAAACACAAGATATGTCCATTGTATTTAACTTTTTCATTTGCTGCTAGAAGGAAGAACTTCTAAATTATTGTGTCACTTTGCCCATGAGCACGTCCTAGATAGGAGGGCAAAGTATGTGAAGAAAGGCCCTTGAGATCCCTCAGAAAGGTGAGTGCCAAGGAACCTGACAGGGTGTCTGATTTCTACTCTTGTATTTCTCTGGACAGTAATCGGTACCTTATAGAATTTCTCGAGGTTGGAGGTGTCCTAACACTCTTGGAAATACTTGGGCTGGAGAAGATCAAGGAGGAGGACAAGAAGGAATCCATCAGGCTACTTCAGGTCATTGCGAACTCTGGCAGGAAGTACAAGGAGCTCATTTGTGAAAGCTATGGTGGGTACTGTGTATGACAGGGTGGCAATCCCATGTCTTCCTAGGGGCCTGGGCAAAATGGTGGCAGCACCCAGCACTGCTCTAGGAAAACACATCATGGAACTGGTTGCACAGAAGCACTTTGTACAGTGGAGTCAATTAGCCCCTGTCCACGTCACTGCCAGAAGAGTCAGATTTATGATTTTCTTGATTTGTCATTTGCTCAAATCTTTCCATGGTAGTTTTGGAAATACTTCTCCATTTTAAATATATCCTCTTTTATGCACCCATTCAACAAAGATTTATTGAGCCATTGCCTAAAATCCTTTGTGAAATTAAGTGAGTTATGAATAACTCTAGAAATAAAAAGGAAATAAAGTCATTGAATATGTGTGCTAAGTATACACACACACACACACACACACACACACATATACACTAAGGTGCTGGGAGTACAAAGATGAATAAAATACAGTCCTTGTCCTCAAAGAGCTTACAATATAGTGAGAAGTGTAAATAACCATGTAATTTCCGTATGTTCCATCAAGTGTCCTGATCAGGGTGGATAAAGATGATGCCATCCCCCCCACACCCCTTTTTCAAAGTATTTCCCTCACTGCACTTTTCATCATGGTTCTCCTCTATGTCTCGCCATGGCCTCTCTGAGCCTTAGTGTATTTATCCATGAAATGGGACTAACACCTCCCTCTCAGTATAGCGATTAAATGAGGCAGCATGTGTCAGAACATTTAGTAAACTGCTGAATGCTGCATATGTGTTCATTATCACATAGCAATCCCAAACACGTGTTTAATTGTGCATTTTGCAGAGCCATTTTCAACTTTACAACAGATTTTGACAAGTGGACATGCCCTGTGTTGAAACAAAATCCTCTGGCCACAGAGCCATGAGGCAAATAAGGCAGTGAGGCAACGCAAGAGCCTTGATTTTTGCTTCGCTTGAACAGGCTTGGTTAACACATTTCAGTCCTTACCCCATATTATGTAATCTCAAGTGAGGCACTTTCTCATAAATCCCTTCCAATTGGGCATTTCCTCTTTTCTTTGTTCAGGTGTAAGATCCATAGCAGAATTTTTGGCAAAGTCTAAATCAGAAGAGACCCAAGAAGAAGTGCAGATTCTATTGGATTCTTTGGTCCACGGTAATCCCAAGTACCAGAATCAAGTGTACAAAGGTCTAATAGCTTTGCTGCCTTGTGCGTCCCCAAAAGCTCAGCAGCTCTCCCTGCAGACTCTCAGGACTGCACAGGTGAGGCAGCCCACATGCTCCTGTGGTTCCGATTCAACACACTAACCTGAAAATTACCTTCCACAGTTGCACTTCACTCAGGCATGAGAAACTGAGCTCAGCCTCCCACTGCACATCTGCTGTTCAATCAGCGTTACTTCCAGAAGGCCAAGGCGGGACAAAGAGTTCATGTCTCCCAGCAGAGTGATTTGTCCTGTTTACTTAAGGATCAGAAAGATGTTGGCAGACTTAAAAGTGGTTGAGACAAGAAACAAGGATGATGAAAAGACTGTAGAAAAGCTTACAGGAGTCAATTTGGTAGGGAAGGCATCATGGGCACATTTGTTGACAGCATGGAAGTGAGAGGCCAGATCGCCAGGGCTTGGGAAAGCTCCTTTTCTCTTGCGGGCTCTACCTTCCTCTCAGTGCCCTTGAATGCTAGTGGAAGCAGATTTGGGACATGGTGGCCACATGAAGACACTGTGCTAATAAGGAGGGAAGAGAGGCTCCAAGATTGGTCTTGAGGTAAATTATTAAAAGCTCTCAAAACAGCTCCAGGCTCAGTGGAGGCAGGGAGACAAGAGGTCAAAGGAAGGGTAAGGTCTGAACTGTGGCAGTGGGAACAGAGAGGACAGGGTCAGACAGACATTTCTGAGGCAGAGTGAGTGGTAAGTGGGGCACTAAAAGAAAAACAGTCAAAAATGACATCCAGCTTTGGACTTAGCATCAGGCAGAGTTGGGTACCAGCAGGAGAGAGCAGGAAAAACCGATCTGATTTGGGAGGAGTTAGGCTTTGACTTGATGAGCCTCGGTGGCTCCCAAGTACCATTTAAGGAGCAGGCCCAGCCAGCTGCAGAAGATATAAATAGGCCAAAAAAAAAAAAAAAAAAAAAAAAAAAAAAAGATATAAATAGGTCATTTATGGGAAAAATACCAAATCCTGGGGGCATCTGGGTGGCACAGTGAGTTGAGCCACTGACTCTTGATCTCAGCTCAGGTCATTATCTTGAGTTTGAGCCCCAAGTTGGGCTGGGTGCTGATGGCACAGAGTCTGCTTGGGATTCTGTGTCCCCTACTCTCTGCCCCTCACCCTCTTGTTCTCTCTCTCTCTCTCTCTCTTTCAAAAATAAATAAAATTCAAAAACAATTTTTTTAAATACCAAATCCTGGGCATCCCTCCCATAGAATCTGACAGTTTTCAGGCAGCCTTTGGTAATGCTTTTTCTTGTTAAGCTCCCCAAGTAATTCTGACTCCTAGCTTAATTGAGGAATTACTGTTGAGGACATCTAGGAGAGAGGCCCACTGGGTTTCATGAGCAGAGAAGTAGTAACTAAAACAACAGAAGTGAATAAGATCAGCCGGGTAAAGTGAACCAAGTAAGGAGAAGGAACATTGCCAGCATTTAAGAGATGAGCGGAGGAGAAAGGCCCAACAAAAGAGCTGGATTATTATTATTATTATTACTTCCAGTTTTCAGTTTTTAAGTGCCTCCTACCTGCCAGGCACTATGCCAGGGACTTACTTTAGTCTTTACAATAGCTTATGGAGGCAGACATTATTATCCCCATTTTAAAGATGATGTAACTGAGCCTTGAGGGGTGTTTGGTGACTTATTCAAGGCCACACACTAAGTAAGAGGTATGTACTAAGTGGGCATTTAAATCCAACTCTCTTGGGGCGCCTGGGTGGCTCAGTCGGTTGAGTGTCTAGCTCTTGATTTCAGCTCAGGTCATGATCTCACTGTTGTCAGTTTGGGCCCCACATCAGGCCCCACGTCAGGCTCTGTGCTGACAGAGTGGAGCTTGCTTAAGGTTCTCTCTCTTCCTCTTTCTCTGCCCTTCCCCTACTCTCTCTCTCTCTCTCTCTCTCAAAATGAATAACCTTTTTTTTTTTTAATTAAAAACTAAATTGGGCACCTGGGAGGCTCAGTCAGTTAAGCGTGCAACTTCAGCTCAGGTCATGATCTCACAGCTTGTGAGTTCGAGCCCTGCGTCAGGCTCTGTGCTGACAGCTCAGAGACTGGAGCCTGCTTCTGATTCTGTGTCTCCCTCTCTCTCTGCCCCTCCCCCACTCATGCTCTGTCTCTCTATCTCTTTGTCACAAATAAACATTAAAACATTAAAAATAAATAAATAAATAAATAAATCCAACTTTAACTCTACAGAGTTCTTAGTTTTTCTAAAACTTGTTTTAAATGTTTATTTATTGCGAGAGAGAAAGAGAAAGCACGAGCAGGGGAGAACAGAAAAAGGGGGAGAGAGAGAATCCCAAGCAGGCTCCATGCTGTCAGCGCAGAGCCCCACACAGGACTCCATCTCGCAAACTGTGAGATCATGACCTGAGCCAAAATCAAGAGTCAGATCCTTAAAAAAAAAAAAAAAAAAAAAGAGTCAGATCCTTAACTGATGGAACCACCCAGGCCCCCCTGAGAGTTCTTAGTCTTTCCATATACCACTCAACCTCTTTGGAAAAAAGCAATGGAAGCCATAAAATGAAAACAGGGAAAAAATAGGACTGTGAAAATGCAGGGAAAAGAGTTTCAATAAGGAGAACATGACCAGCTGGGTCAAGTACAACAGAGAGATTAAATGTGGGTAGAACCGAAAGATGGTCCCCAGAAGAAAAGTTTGGATGAATCTTGGTCCCATGGCAGGAAAATTTAAATTGCAGCAGCCTGTCAAAGGGGGATGCATGGAGGATGAAGTAGTTTCCCCTGGGCTCCTGCAAAGCTTAGGTGTAAAGGGGGAAAAGAGCAGTAGCAAGAGAAGATTGAGCCGAAGGATAATTTTGTGCAATCTGGGTGAACTTGAGTGTGTTTCATGCTAATGGACAGGAAGTGATGCACAGATAAAGGTTGAAGAGGTAGAAAGGAGCAGTTCCCCTGTTGGGTGAGGTTCATGAGGGAGAGAAGATATAGGATCCTGGATCAGTGCCACTCTCCCCAGCCTGTGCCCACCCTCCCCCCAGCAAGGGGGGAGGCTTGTCCCCACACCTCTAGCAGGTGGCCAGCTAACCCCAACTGAACACCTCCTGAGCTAGAGGGGTCGGTGGTCACCTCAGCAGACGCTTCAGTCTGATTCTTGGATGCCCATCTGTCCCTCCCCTGGAAAAGAAATGTACTTGATGGTGCGGGGGCCAAGGCCCGCTGACTCACCACTCCCCTCCCTCTCCCCACTCAGCCAGGCTGCCTAGCTGTCTGGGAAGTCCGCTTTTCATTTCTTCCAGGTGTACTAGATCTAAAGAGTAACTAGTTTGTCCTGTTGTCTATCTTGTCAGTCGATCGTTGGGACCACACACCCCAGCATTGTGGACTGCGTGCTGAAGGTACTGCGCACGATGCACCTGGAAGTGCAGTATGAAGGTAGGGGAGGCGTCCGGGTCTGCTCCCACTCACACATTATAGTCACCGTGAGAGCTAGACAGGTTTGCTCTTCAAATTTTCTTTTAATATTTATTCATTTTTGAGAGATAGAGTGTGAGTGGGGGAGGGGCAGAGAGAGGAGACACAGAATCCGAAGCTGGCTCCGGGCTCCGAGCTGTCAGCACAGAGCCCAACGTGGATCATGACCTGACCTGAGCTGAAGTCGGACGCCCAACCGACTGAGCCACGCAGGCGCCCCCAGACAGATTCACTCTTGAGAGTTTTCTCTTAGTCATGGAGCACCTGGATAGTTCAGTCTGGTTGAGCATTTGCTCAGGTCATGATCTTACGGTTCTTGAGTTTGAGCCCCACATCAGGCTCTTTGCAATCAGCCTGTCAGTGCAGAGGCTGCTTTGGATCCTCTGTCCCCCTCTGTCTGCCCCTCCCCTGCTCTCACTCAAATACATACATACATACATAGAGTTTTCTCTTAGTCACAGGAACCATGTTAAGTATCCTAGGTAACCTCAGCAGATGGAAGATGCTGGTTCGATCTGATCAGCCAGAAAACGACAGCCACTTTCTATACTTTGAATCAGCCACATGATGCTTTAACATTTGCTAGGACCTGCCTGGGTGAAGAGCTGGCTCTGGTTCTCAGTCTTATGTAGTACTTCCCCACTAAACAGAAGTCACCTGGGGGACTGTCCCTCTCCTAAGAAACTAAACTGGATGGTGGTAGTATTAAGTTTTCACGTATTCAGTACACCTATGTGCTAGCCACTTTCCATGCATCCTTTCATTTAATTCTCAAAAGAACCACAAGAGTACAGAGCCTGGCACATATTAGGTTTCAAATGTTCAAATGAATAAATGGTGGAGGTAAGTATTGTTATGTTTTTCAAGCTAAAGCATCAAAGCACAGAGATATTAAGTATGCTTCCCAAGGTTATGCAACTAACTAGATTCAAACCAGATCTGACTGCAAAGTGTATGCTTTTTTTTTTTTTTTTTTTTTTTTTTTTTGGGACAGAGAGAGACCGAGCATGAACGGGGGAGGGGCAGAGAGAGAGGGAGACACAGAATCGGAAACAGGCTCCAGGCTCCGAGCCATCAGCCCAGAGCCCGATGCGGGGCTCGAACTCACAGACCGCGAGATCGTAACCTGGCTGAAGTCGGACGCTTAACCGACTGCGCCACCCAGGCGCCCCAAGTGTATGCTTTTTAATTTTTTTAAGGTTAATTTATTTTTGAGAGAGAGAGAGAAAGAGAGAGTGGGGGAAGGGCAGCTAGAGATGGAGACACAGAATCCAAAGCGGGTTCCAGGCTCTGAGCTGTCAGCACAGAGCCAGATGTGGGGCTCAAACCCATGGACCACAAGATCATGACCTGAGCCGACGTCAGACACTTAACTGACTGAGCCACGTAGGTGCCCCTAAAATGTATGCTTTTAACATGAGCCCATAGTAGGTGTTTACAGGATGTTGTTTCCTTCCCTGTTCCTAGAGTGGTTCAAAGAAAGAAAATTCTGTTTTCAACAGGAGGGATCAAAGAAGGGTTTGCTGAGAAGGTGGTATTTGAGCTGAGCCTTGGAGAATGGGAAGGATCTGGGAAGGTAGAAAGGAGAAGAGGAGGGCATTCTGGAAAGGAGAATGGTATAAAAGAAGTCCCAGACGTAGGGATATACAAGATGTATCTGAGGAGTGACAGATCATTTAGTGGAAGTTTGATAGAGGTCTCAGTCCAGAAAGATCTAGAAAGGTAGGCTAGGACCAGATTGACGAGCACCTTGAAAGCCAGATGGAAGAGTAGCAGGTACTCTCTCCAGTAGGCAGCACAGAGCCATTGAAAAGTGAGCCGTGAACAGGGGAGTGGCAGAGGGAAAGCACTGTCTCAGGAATGTTACCTGAGTGGTGGTGTGCTCAGTAGGTCAGAGCCACAGAAGGCTCTCAAGTCTCGAGGACAGTTGGGAGGCCTTTCAGGTTGTTCAGATAACAAAGTAAGAATGTGCTGGTCTGGGGGTGCCTGGCTGGCTCAGTCAGTGGAGCATGTGACTCTTGATCTTGAGGTTGTGGGTTCAAGCCCCATGTTGGGTGTAGAGATTACTTTAAAAAAATTTTTAAATCTTTAAAAAATTTTTTAAAAAATGTACTTGGTCTAGCCAAATAACAGGCCCTGGGAAAAGAGAATGGACAGGACTGGGAACTGCCTCAGTATGGAGAATGAGATGGCATATGGAAGGGGGAATGAACAGGGCTGTGGAGGCCAGGACAGAGAGACCTATTAAGCAGGAAAGATCTGGACATCAGGACATATCAGGATTCGGCAGGTGGAGCCCCAGACCCAGGAAGTCTGGGAGGGACAGAAGGAGCAGGCGTGTACCAGGGTTCAACTATGCATGTGAGATCCTGGGGAAGACCAACAAAGGTCCAGACGCTGACTTCCAATATCATTTATTTTGGGGAGGCCGTGTTGAAACTAAATGTCAGTCAGTTTTGCCTTCAGCAGCATCGTCAATTTCATATTTGTTTGACCCCTGCAGGTGTGCCTGGGAAAATGGACCTTGTAAATTGAGAAGTAATGCTATGTTGAAATCCATTACCAGCTGGAGGAGAGTCCCCTAGCTTGGCAGGAGTTGCCAGTAAAGTGTGGGGTAGTGGAGGGAACCGAGTAAAGGTCAAACCCAGCAGCAGAGAGTTGTTGCTGCATTGGAGCAAGGGGGTAACCTGGCAGTTGAATCACGTTAGGAAGCATAATCAAGCAGCCCAAGGGGACTAGACTGGGTGGCACTGAGCCTCCCTTCCCGCCACCACCTTCACCTGACTCATGTGACCACTCCTACTCATCATCACTTCTTAGCTTAAGCATTTCTTTCCCAAGGCCTTCCCTCACCTGCCTTCAACCCCTGCCCAGATGTCAGCCCTCCTTCCTTTGTACCACCCTGCATCTCCTGCCCTCCAGTACACCCCTTCCCTAGAGCAGTCATCTCTAGAATGCACTGGGTACAGTTTCAGTGCACTTCTTACCACTTTTGTCCTTATCTCCTCAGTGCAGTCTCTGGCATAGGGTAGATCCTTGTTGCATGTCTGTTGAGGGAGGGAGGGAAGACTGTACATACACACTGAGGCAGAGGCAGGAGAAACATGAGATTTTCTCACTGCCTTTTTGGTTTGATGTCTGCTCCTGTGATAACAGTAAAACCGTGAGCCTCAAGATAATTTCAAATATGCCAAACTCATAACAGGTGCCCAAGATGTCTGTTGAATGAATGAATCATTCTTTTTTACCAGGAACTTCAAAATAGTCTTGGTGGAACTGGGAACGTAGAGCATGTATATGCATGTATATGCGTTGTCCACAAGGGGGAGCTATGCTACGTGATCGGTGGAGTGGAAGTTCTGGAAGAGAACACAGTGTTAGCTCCCGCTGAGACTCCTCCAAAGGCAGGGGGAGGGAAGGTCTGACAGGTCTTAGATGTGGTCCTAACAGTGACAACTGGAGAGGATCAGAGATTAATTTCTCTGAGTTGGACAACACTAAATTACAAGACCAGGATGATGGCAACAGTCATGGTTAGAGAACCCAGTAACCAGGAGGAATAAGCGATATAGTTGAATGGACTAACCTTAAAAGGGCCAGAGTTCGTTTGTTTTTTAGAAACAAATATTAATTGAACATCCGTGGTGTGCCAGGTACTATGCCAAGTACTGGGGGTTGCTTGTGTTTGTATTGAGGAGAAAAGTTAATGGGTCATAGGGCATCTGGGTGGCTTAGTCAGGGGGGCGACTGAGTGGCTCAGTTGGTTAAGTGTCCCACTCTTGATTTTGGCTCAGGTCATGATCTCTGGGTCGTGGGATCAAGCCCCATGTCGAGCTCTGTTCTGGCTGTGGAGACTGCTTAAGATCCTCCCTCTGCCCCTCCCCAACTCTCTCTCTCTCTCTCTCTCTCTCGGACTCTCTCTCTCCCTCCTTCTCTCTCTCTCTCTCTCTCTCTCTCTCTCTCTCTCTGTCTCTCTCTCTCAACAAACAGACAAAACAAAAAACAAAAACAAAAAAACAAAAATGAGTGGTTCAGAAGGAAGGAGGAGGTTAAGGAGGATGTTCACTCTACCTTCCATGATGGGAGAGGTAGTTAACATCCTTCCCCTGAGAAGGCTACAAGGAAAGTGGAGTTCTCAGGGAGAGTCCAGTGAAAACAGGGTGGAGAGGCTTAGGAGACCTGGTGACTCTTTCCCCTTGTCAGTGGTGCAGGAGCCAGGTGAGACCTTCACCTCTTTTTTCATTGAGAACTCCACCCCCACCACCTCCAAATCTGCCAGTCTGCCTGGCCCGTTACTCATTCTCTGTTCTCTTTCCCATTACTACCAAATGTCCCTGCTCCTACCACAGGCCAGCTCTTCTGCTTCTTCTTTTTTTTTTTTTTTTAGGTCTATTTTTTAAGTTTTTTTAAGTTTATTTTTACTTAAGTTTATTTTTTTAAGTTTAATTTTTTTAAGTTTATTTATTTACTTATTTGAGAGACAGACAGCACAAGCAGGGAAAGGGCAGAGAGAGAAGGAGAGAGAATCCCAAGCAGGCTCCACACTGTGGATCTCACCATGAGATCATGACCTGCGCTGAAACCAAGAGTTGGTCACTTAACCGACTGAGCCACCCAACCATCCCATCTTCTGCTTCTGCTTATTCTCTGAAGCACATTCATAAAGCCTTCTCACAACAGCCTCTCACTTTCTGTCTGGTGGATCATCTCCACTGACATGCAAATATGATCTGTATCCCCCATCTTTTTTTTTTTTTTAATGTTTATTTATTTATTTTGAGAGAGAGAGTACAAGTGGGGAAGGGAGAGAGAAATCCCAAGCAGGCTCCTTCCTTGTTGTCAGCGAGGAGAGCCTGATGTGGGGCTTGATCCCATGAACCACACAATCATGACCCAAGCTGAAATCAAGAGTTGGACACTTAACCAGCTGAGCCATTCAGGCACCCCCTGTATCTCTCATCTTTAAAAGAGAGCCCCTCCTTGGTAATCTATGGATTAAAAGAGATTTAAAATACTTGCCCCCCAAAATTAGATTAAGTGATAGCGTTTAAGGATGCATATCCCTCCTTGACCCCAAGTTCCCCTCCAGCTACCCATTTTTCCATTGACCCAATTGGCCCAAAGCATCCGGCTTTCTTCTCTGGGCTTCTGTGATACCACTTCTCGTTGTTCTCCTGCCAGCTGGGTCTGCCATGTTTGCTCTGCTTGCTTTTCTACTTTCTCCTAATTTCTCTACCACTCTGTTAGGTCAGCCTACTTCTCATCTCTTTACCAACACCTCCTGCTCGCGTGATTTTGTCTAGTCCCCTGGCTTTACGCACCACAAATATGTTATACATGCAGATACCAGACTGTATCTTTGGCCTGATCTCTCCCCTGAAACCTCCCCAGACATCTGAAATTTATATCCAAAACAGAACGCTTGATTTTCTTCCCAAATCCTTTTCTTTCTCCTATTTTCAATAAAAGGTGCCACTACCAACCCAACTGTTCAGGTAAAAAGTGTAAGACCAGTACCATGATCTGCACTTTCTCTCACCTCCCACCCCATCCCACCCTTACCAAGTTCTATCTGGCTCTCTCCCTACTTACCCTCTTTGTCCGCCCCAACCCCACCCCGTGATCGCCCAAGGCTAACCCACCATCCTGTTTGCTAACGTCTGCTTCCATTCCGGCCTCCTGTAACCCATCCTCCCAGTGCAGCCAGAACAATCATTTCAAAATAGCTTCCCACTGCACCTACACTAAAATCTACACACCTGTCATGGCCAGCAAAGCTTCTGGAAGGCTCTTCCCCCAGACCTTGGATTGATGGACAGCTTCTCAAACTTCAGCTCAGATGTCACCTCTGCCCACTCTCTCTAAAGTTTCCCCATTCCCTCCTGCCACCCACCTCAGGCTCTCTCCATCATAGCACATCATTGCACTTATCTCCTTTAGAAATCACCTTGTTTGTTTGTTTACATGTTTAATGTCTGTGCTCTGTAAGAAAATCAGCTCCAAAAGAACTGAGAGTTCCTCTTCTTTGTTTACCATTGTATCCCTAGGGCCTGAACAGTACTGGCAAAAGTAGACTCTTAAATATTTGTTGCATGAATGAATGGAGACGGGGTGAATCGTGTATACCCTAATTTATACTGAACAGGCATCACATTGGAAATAGAATGAAATAACTAGTTTTTTCAGCCCAGGTGGCTAAGTGGAGGCTGTGTGTAGTAAATTACCCTTTATTTCCTGAGAGTTCCTAGGGCCAAGGAAGAAGGTTTGGAGAGGGAGAAAAAAGAAGTGGTACTTGGAGGAAGGTAGGAGATAGTAAGGCCACAGGAGCAGGGCGTGGATGCCCTGGTTACCTGTTGCTTATAACAAACCACCCCAAATTTCATGTCACAAAACTATCACTGTTTTACTCTCACACTACATAAGTCAAAGATTACAACAGGACGCAGCAGAGATGGATTATCTCTGCTCCATGTTATCTGGGGCCTCACCTGGAAGACAGCTGGGGGCCACAGCTGGAACTAAAGGCTAGTGCGGATTAGTATTACTGATTTCTCCTTTTCTCTCAGGGTCTAGTATGGTTCCACAATGGCACCTTTTTCTCCCAAAAGAGTGACAGAGGAAATGTGTGCATCAAAGAATGGTTTCCTAGTCCTCACTGCAGGGGATTCTGTTTGTCCATTCTTGTCTGTTCTTCACTTTGAAGTAGAAATAACCATGGCAAGGGTACTGGTGACCACTAATTTCTGAAGGTTTTTTTTTCCTAGAATTAAGATTTTAGAATTTCTTTTAATGATGATCCCATTTAACATTAGAGAGCCAAAATTAAAATTAAGGGAGGCCTTCTTCAAAGTGGTCCTGCCTGGAATTTATCTCCATTTATGACTTCTGTGAAGTGAAAAATGGCAGTTTCCTCCCAGGGAGGATTGCTATTCCAGGAATTGGTGGCAGGCAGGGACTTAATCATGACGAGCAGTCTAAGCCACAGAAGTACTCTCTCACTGGCCTCTCTTCCTAGAGAAGAGAAATTTCAAAGTCATAGAAAGTTTTGCAGAAGAATAAATTAATGAGTTCTGTTGGGAATTTGAAATATATGTATGTGTAAATATATTAGCATCTTTTACAAATAAATTATTACCTTATGAACATCACTATGTATGACTTAATTAGAAGCAGACCATTCATTGTAAATTAATTTGCCAAATATATGCTTGCCAAAAATCAATTGGCCGAATGACCAATTTGCTGAGTGCCCAGTTCACCAAATCCCCAATTTATTGACATGTTTCCTTTAAATATTTGTGAAGTTTAAAGCATTGGTTGTATTAATGGGACCTAAGAGAGCTGAGAGAGGCCGGAACTTCAGAGTTCTCAGAGATTTTACACTCTCTCTGTCCCTCAGTTCCCCCATCTGCCCTTTGTTGGCCCTTGGTCTCCCTTTCTTTGTCCCACCTCTCCCCATCCTCTCTTCTCAAGGGTGGGCAGTGTAGGCTATGCAGTATGGTGACCTCCAGCAGGCTCCTCCACTGGGTCCCCCTTCCCTGCCCCCACTCCCTGCCACTGCAGCTACAGAGCTTGGGCAGAGACAAATGAGAATTCCATAAAATGCCACTATGAAGACAAAATGAAAGCCATTATATTCACACTTTGCAGAAATCTATGAAAACTGCTAAATCCATCCATCTCTATCCATTACCCATTGCTATATAACAAATTATCTCAAAACTTAGTGGCTAAAAAATAAACATTTATTATCTCACACAGTTTTTGTGGGTCAGGAATCTGGGAACAGCTTAACTGAGTGGTTTTGGCTCCAGGTATCTCATGAGGTTGCAGTCAAGCAGCTGGCTGGAACCATGGTCATCCAAAGGCGCCATGGGGCCTAGAGGACCCCCTTCCGTCATGGCTCACTCACAGACCTGGCAAGTTAAAGCTGGTTGTTGACAGGAAGCCTCAAGTCTTCGCCATGTGGGCGTCTCCATTGAGCTGCTTTAATGTCCTCACAGCATGGCAGCTGGCTTCTCCCAGAGTGAGTGATCTGAGGGAGTGCAAGGAGGAGGCCCCACTACCTTTTATAATCTAACCTCAGAAGTCATACACCGTCCCTTCTGTTTTACCCTGTTCACTAGAAGCTGGGGAGAAGAAATGGGCTCCACCCCTTGAGAGGAAACATACTAAAACTTTTGTGGACATATTTTAAAACCACTATACCATCTCATAAAAATTCCTGAAAAACAAACACAGACATAAGAAACAAGTTCATGGTAAAATGGAAATGTTTGTGAATTTGGAAAAATGGTTACTTGGGGAATAACATTTTTGCCTAATTGACCTAGAACCTAGGATTAATTTGACTTTCTAATAAATGATCATATTTCATGTAGTGAAGTTTAAAGTGTAGCTTATCAGCCACAAAATACAAAAGCAGGGTTAATGGCTGAGCAAACTGTACTGCACTAACGAAGTAGAATCTTCTAGAAATGTAGTTCAGAGAAACAGTGCCTAAGTGAAAGGACAGACATAGACAAGTCTTTGAATCTCTTTCCCTGCCCCTCAGAGACCTGGAGAAAGACTGGCAGTGGACAAGAACTTCATTGTTAATTTTTCTTAGGTTTTGTGAAGTTACAAAGATTCCTAATACTAAGGAGAATGGTTTATTTAGAAATCAATCACAGGGGCACTTGGGTGACTCAGTCAGTTGAGTGACTGACTTTGGCTCAGGTCATGATCTCACGGTTTGTGAGTTCAGGCCCTGCACCAGACTCTGTGCTGACAGCTCGGAGCCTGGAGCCCGTTTCGGATTCTGTGTCTCCCTCTTCTCTCTCTCTGCCCCTCCCCTGCTCATGCTCTGTCTCTCTTTCCTTCAAAAATAAATAAACATTTAAAAAAAAAATTTTTTTAAAGAAAGAAATCAATCACAGATTTGGTTTACTTCGTTTTTCTTCATTAAGACATTTTTTTTTAATGTTTATTTATTTGAGGTGGGGTGGGGAGGAGCATAGAGGGAGAGAGAGAATCCCAAGCAAATTTCACAATCAGCATGGGGCCTGATGTAGGGCTTGATCTCATGACCATGAGATCATGACCTAAGCTGAAATCAAGAGTCAGACGCTTAACAGACTGAGCCACCCAGGTGTCCCCATAAAGGCATTTTTAAAATTGAGGTAAGATTCCCATGGGGCGCCTGGGTGGCGCAGTCGGTTAAGCGTCCGACTTCAGCCAGGTCACGATCTCGCGGTCCGTGAGTTCGAGCCCCGCGTCAGGCTCTGGGCTGATGGCTCGGAGCCTGGAGCCTGTTTCCGATTCTGTGTCTCCCTCTCTCTCTGCCCCTCCCCCGTTCATGCTCTGTCTCTCTCTGTCCCAACAATAAATAAAAAAAAACGTTGAAAAAAAAAAATTAAAAAAAAAAAAAAAAAAAGATTCCCATAACATAAAATTAACCGATTTAAAATGAACAATTCAGTAGTCTTCAGTATATTCACATTGTTGTGTGACCACCACCTCTATTTAGCTCTGAGATATTTTCATCCCCCCAAAAGGACACTCTGTACCATTAGGTATTTGCTCCCCATTCCTTCCCCTCAGCCCCTGGAAACCACCACTCTTCATTCTGTCTCCATGGATTTGCCTGTTCTAGATATTCCATATAAACAGAATCATGTAACATGGGACTTTTTACATCTGGCTACTTTCACTTAGCATAATGTTTTCAAGACTCATCTATGTGGAAACATGTATCAGTACTTCATTCTTTCTTATGGCTGAATGATATTCCATTGTGTGTATATACCACAGTTTGTCTATCCAGTCATCCACTGATGGACATCTGGGCTGTCTCCCCCTTTTGGCTATTGTGAATACTGCTGCCATGAACATGCATGTACATGTACATTTTTGGTGCCTGTTTTCAATTCTTTGGGGTGTATATCTGGTAGAATTGCTAAGTCATATGGTAATTCTGTTGAACCTTTTAAGAAACTGTCAAACTGTTCTCCACAGCAGCTGGACCAGTTTACATTCCCACCATCAACGTATGAAGGTTCCAATTTCTCCACATCTTTGCCAACACTTGTCATTTTCCTTTTTTTTTTTTTTTAATAGTCAACCTAGTGCATGTGGAGTGGTTTGGGTTTGTGGTTTGGGTTTGCAGTTTCCTAATGACTAAAGATATTGAACATCTTTTCAAGCGCCTGTTGGCCATTTATATTTCTTCCTTGGAGAAATATCTACTCAAGTCTTTTGCTCATTTTTAAAATCGGGTTGTTTGTCTTTTTGCTGTTGAGTTGTAAGAGTTCTTTATATATTCTGGATACTAGAATGGTTTCTCCCACTAGAATGGCTGTCTTTTCATTTTTTTGATAGTGTCCTTTATTGATTCACTTTTATTTTATTTTGTTTTATTTTATTTTATTTTAGAGATGGGAATGAGGGAGAAAGGGGCAGAGAGAGAGAGAGAGAGAGAGAGAGAGAGAGAATCTCAAGCAGGCTCCATGCTCAGTGCAGATCCCAACACGGGGCTCGATACCAGGACCCTGGGATCATGACCTGAGCCAAAATCAAGAGGTGTATGCTCAATCAACTGAGCCACCCAGTCACCCCTTGTTGGTTTACTTTTAAATGATTTAAGTTTTTTGTTCAATCATTTACTTATTCAAAAGAGCAGGCACTAGGCTGGGTACTGAGTGTTTAGTGACAAACGAAACAAAGTCCCTGCCCTGGTAGAGCTCTGATACAAGAGTAATAACAACAATAATAGTAACTAGTAATTGCTACCAGGGACTGGTGAGGACTGTGTGCCAGGCACTGTTTTAAGCTCTTCAATCAAGTTACACAGTCCTCAGAACAATTCTGAGAAGTAGGTACTATTATCATCCCCCGTTTACATGAAGAAACTGAGGCACAGAGCAACTGAATAACCCACCCAAAGTCTCAGAGATAATAAGTGGGAAAGTTGTGGGTCACACCCAGGCAGAATGACCCCTGAGCCCAAATCCTCACCACCACACTATCCTGTCCTTCCAGTGTTATGAAAAAAGACTTGTAAAATTTTTACCACTTTGAGAAATAGTCAAAAACCTGAGGACAGACAATATGATTACGACCATAAAACATAATTATGTTTTCTTAGCTTCATGCCCTTCACAGGGTCATGCAAATACTATAAGGTCTCATTTTTAAAACTATACTTTTTGCCCCATAGAACCTTGTGCCTTTGCTCTCCTTTTCTGAGCTAACCCACAGTAGCAGGAGTTTCAGCCTTTCCTGCTGCGTAAGAGGCCACCCATCCTGTGCAGCTTCACTGAACAGTCACAAGACTCTGACACTAATGGATAGTTTACCATAAAAATCTGCTGAATATTCTTAAAAGATGCATTATTTCCCCCAAATTATATGAGCACTTCAACTGCCACACTTTATTCAGTGTTCCTAAGTTTTATTATATAGTTTCCCATAGATTGTTGTTGTTGTTGTTGTTGTTGTTGTTTTTAATAAGTTCTTGGGAAAACTTGTTTCTACTTGCCCGATTTGCCTAGCCCTCAAAGCCTCTGTGTCTGCCCTGGCCTGGCGCTGTCTCCCCTTGTGCACCTCGGGCAGTGGTGCTCCCCTCGGGTGTCAGGGCCAGTTCAAAGCACCAGCGCATGGGCTGGTTGCACTTGGTGAGCCTTGCCCAGAATAGCAGATGCCTAAAGAAGACACACCACAGTAATTCTTAATTTGGCAGTACATACACCACCAGAGTACATGACATTAACTGCTTTCTCGCCTGACTTTTTCATTTTTTTAATGTGTATTTATCTTTGAGAGAGAGCGTACGTACGCAAGGGGCTGGGGGTGGCAGAGAGAGGGAAAAAGAGAGAATCCCAAGCAGGCCGCACTGGCAGCACAGAGCCTGACGAGGGTCTCAATCCCACAAACTGCCAGATCATGACCTGACCCGAAACCAGAGTCCCGTAGTCAGTCTCTCAACCAACTGAGCCACCCAGGTGCCCTAGCCTGAGTTTTTTAAAAGAAAATAGTGTGTAAAATATGTTTTCTGTGTTTCAACAATGGGTTTTGAACGAGATGTGGTGAAAGAGGTGGTGAGATGTATAGGAATAAGAGGTAGAATGCGGTTGGTCAGGAAGATGCCTGACACTGGCTTCTTATGAGTTATAAGTTCCTCACAACAGCAACTTGCCGAATGTATTCACACTTACTTGCTGGGAAATGAAGCCTACTTGTGTTCGGACGCCCACTGAAGCACACTTCTCATATGTGGCCAGTAGGTGGCAGTCTCGTATGAAAATGAAAACAAAGAACTGAGACCTGGGTTTCCCAGGGCTCTAGGAGCAAAGAATTGTAAAGCAAACTTCCTCAGTGCTGAGTGCCTTAGAAATAGTTGCGCACCATCTCCACAGCTCCCAGGTGCAATGCCATTCATTTCTAAGGTTCCGTCTGCCCAAAGAATACTGAGCCCGCTGCTACAACCTTGTCTCCTACTCATTGTGACTTCCAGGGCAAGTCATTTTGTTCCGGCTTCCTTCAGCTATCAGACAGGTGATCCAGGAACTTTCTTCCTGGGCTGACAGGCTGTGGGTTCTGTGGTTCTTCCTTGGATTGGAGGAATCCCTCCCTCTGCACTGAAGTCTCCTTTGAGTGTCAGTGGGCCGCTACTTGCATCTGTTTTGTTTCCTGCTGTTCCAGTCAGCACTAGCACTGTAGCTGACGTGTACCCAACCGGTTTGTCAAATGAAAGCTTGGGCCCTGCAGAGCTGCTTCTCAGCCTCACTGGGCATGACCTCTCAATGGCTCCTGATCACCACCCTCCTCCCTGAAAACTCTGATCTCTTCCTTCCCTGACACCCACCCTCCCAACACTCTCCTGGTTGCTCAGTCCTTCCTTTGCATATTCCTATCCCTCCACCAGTCCCTTAGGTGCAACTTCCCTTCTATTTCTCTCAGGATTCAATCCCAGGTCCCCTGCTCTTCTCTTTCTGTCTGTGGTACCTCATCTACTCCCACAGTTTTAATTACTGCCTATAATGATAGACACACTAATAGCTAACCTTTATAAGGTATTTACTCCATGTTAGGTACTGCTCCAGCTCTCTACTCATTAATCCTCACAACAAGCTGATGAGGTAGGCACAATTATTATTCCCATTTTGTGGCAGACGGGCAGAGCAGTTGAGTGACCTCTCTCCAGCTCACACTGCTCTCCTGAGCTCCACCCCATTGTTCCCATTTGCCTTCTGAACATCTCCCCTTGGATGTCACTGACCAAGTTCAGAATTGGACTCCTGAGATTCCAGCTCCAAGGCCTCAATCTCAGTGAAAAGCACCCAAGGCTGGAAATGTAGGTCATCAACATTTCTTCCTGCTTCCCACCTGTAACCAACTTCTAACAAGACCAGTCAACTCTTAACTCCTTAATATTGTTCAAATCTCCCTCTTCTTCATTCTGTCTCCACTGCTGTAACTCATATCTTTATATGTCTCACCTCTAAACCAATCTCCATCTTTCCAGCACAGTGTCTACACAGTCTTTTCTCCTAGTCCTCCACCGAGCCAAGGTAGCGGAGCTTAGTGGTGAAGAATATGAGCTTTGGAATCCGAAAGAGTCATTCTGCTACTTATTAGCTGTTGGGCCTTGGGCAAGCTGCTCAATCTTTTTAAGTCAGTTTCCTCTGACACGAAAGACAAGAAAATACCTGTCCTATAGGGCGGTTGGCACATGGCAAAGCCCTCGGAATCCAGCCTGCCTCCTCAGGCTTAGCTCTCACTCCGTGGGCCGTCATTTCATGTCAGGCAGACCTCCCTGCTTGCCCGGCCACAATAGTGGCATGCACTTTGCCACCTTCATAATTCTAGTCCCTCCCTTCACCCCAAGACTTTGTCAGCTCACGTCACCTTCTCCAAGAAAGCCTTTTCCCGATTCTCTAGCCCCCAGTTCCTCAACATACCCTCACACCAACCTGGCTTCCTTTGTGTTCCCATGGCTCTTATAAAACTACATCATAGGGGCACCTGGGTGGCTCAGTCGGTTAAGCATCCGACTTCAGCTCAGGTCATGATCTCACGGTTCGTGAGTTCAAGTCCCACGTTAGGCTCTATGCTGACAGCTCAGAGCCTGGAACCTGCTTCATATTCTTTCTCTACCCCTCCCCTGCTCATGCTCTGTCTCTCTCTCTCTCTCATAAATAAATAAACATTAAATTTTTTTTTTAAAAAACTACATAATACATGCCAGTTTCCTTACTGGTATCCGCCCCCCCCCCAACCTTAGACTGTGTCATCTCTGAGGGCAAGGATGCTGTCTTAGTCCTCCTCTTAGCCCTAGCACAGGGGAGCTGGCACACAGAAGATGCTCAATGAATATTTTGTTAGATGAATGAATGAATCAATAAATCAGTGACTGATCCAATTTAGGACAGTTGAATGTTGTCAGAACCACAGGCTTCAGGCAAAGCTGCCAAAGACAGTAATCCCCTGTTGTCCTTTGCTTTCTGAACGACTCTGCCATGCTTAGGAACTAGCCCCGTGTGTAAAGAATTGTAACTGGCTGTGGTTCTTGTGGAGACATTTGGGCAGAGACTGGCGCTTTTGCTTTAGGTGTAAACATTGACAGCTGTGAATTTTAAAACTCAATCAAAAATGATTCAGTGAATAAATCTTCCTTTTTCCAAAAGAGTTCCAAGTATTGCAGATATACTGGCAATGAAGGATTCAGAATTTAGGGTAAAGTGAATAGGCAGAACCAGATATTTATCTCCTGGAGCACTTGGTCCTGCATGGGCAGAAACATTTCATAAAAATATGTTCATCCATTCATTGCCACCCTGAATGTTCGCCAAGTCATTTCTTGCTGCACGTAGAACTCTCTCAGACACAGGCAAGTGTTCTGCCCAGGTGTCCTGGCACTAAGGTGCTGCCCACACGGGCCTGGAAAGAGCACAACTACTAAGGCAAAGTGTGCTGCGGCTGACAGAGCCCAGCAGAGTGAGGTATGGGGGGAACCAACCATGCAGATCCCAAACCCCACTGATTTAAAAAGAAGGAAGAAAATTTCAGGACCAAACCCTAAGAGAACAAGTAAAAACTACTTGGGGGATGGTGTGTTCAGGCACTAGCCAAGCAGCCTGAGGCATCCCAGGCTACATTTTTTGTCCAAGTGGGAGAGTGGGGTGGGGGAAGCCAGGGAGGGTCAGTGCGCTGGTCCCTGTCCCTCTATAGTGTTGCTGTCTCTGTGATTTTGAATTAGAACCATATCTGAGTACCAGAGGCTAGAGTGAGGGCCCATGGGATTGTGAGGGCTACCCTGGAAGACCTGGAGGAAAGAGAAAGCCCAGAAGCAAGCAGAAGCTAGACAGTCCTTGGAAGTGTTTCTGAATGAAGCAGCTATTTCTGAGTCAGGTTGGTCCAGAGAGAAGGGGCTACTGCAGAAGGTCTGTCCTCAGAATGCTTTGCACTAGAAGGGGTAGCAGGGATGTTCTTAAGAGGTCTTCTGCTAGCGAGTGAATCGTTGGTTCTGTGATTGGGAAAAACAGGCCAAGACAACACTGGCTTTGCATGGGGCTTCAGGACTGGGCCTCTGTGTGCCCCATGGCTCTGCAATGTAAATGGATGGGAGGCCCTCCAGGATCTGAGATGAAGGCAGCGTGGGAGATGCCTTACTGGTGCCTTTCTTTAGATTAACCCACCAGCCAAAACTGGTTCTCCTTCCTGCCCAAGGACACTCTGAGGCCTGGAGTGCAGGGGTCAGCCCCCTCCTTCTGGGGATACTGGCAGCTGAAAATGCTCAGCACCAGGCAGGAGAGTAGAGTGTGTGGCATATGAAACACAGCATGGGGCTGCTGGCTGCCTCCCCAGCCTCTGCTTCTGGGTAAATAGGCCACTGTGCTGTTGGTGACTCCCTGACAGTTTTCTGACAAGATTATAAATCACCAGCACATGCTCATGGTTAGGCAACATATGTTTGGAGTTAAGCAAATAAAGCTTCCAAGAGCTGCAAGCAGCCTTGTGTAGACACCCGCTCTGTGTGCTCTGCAGATCCATGCAGTCCCTGTCCCTGGCTACTTCACCTGCTGCCCCTCGTCCCCCACTATGTGGGAGGGGCCGCAATCCCTTCACCTTTCCATACACCTGTCTCATATGAAGTGAGTGTTCATGGCATGTGTGGCTCAATTCTGGGCTCACCAGCAAGTATAAGGTCCTGGCTTCAAAGAGCTCTCTCGGTTGGCCATGGGGGTAGAGGGATGGCGCCGTGGTGGATGGCTTCATGGCTCTCCAGCCTATGAAGAGGCAGAGCCAAGAACACTTCCATGGCTCAGGGTGGACAAGGGCCATAGTGACCAGTGCAGAGCCTCCTCTGAGGCCATCTCCCACCAGGTAATGGCAGTTTCCCAGCACAGTCCTAGGCTCCCATTACCTGAGTGGTCATTAGGCCATAGGAATGCCGGATCCAGTCAATTCTTTTCAACATTCACGGACTGGATGGGTTTGAGGTTCTGGGTAGGCAGAGATGCCTCAGATATGTTCACTGGAGTTCACAGTAGTGGAAAGACTGTTACTGGATGATGCCAATATTCCACAGTGAGAAAATGGTGCTGTAGGACCAGAGACGCAGGACATCTACTCCTGAGTGGTCCAGGGTGGAGGCAGGGGGAGAACAGGCCAGAGAAAGCTACTTGAAAGCTAATTTCTGAGGTGAGTCTGGAAGAATAAGTAGCAGTAGTCAGATGAAGAAGACTCTTTTTTTCTGATAATGGTAGGCTAGGAAATGTGGATCAATTCCCCTTCTGGGGGGATTGATGTTGAGTTGTTTTTACTACAACACTTCTGATACCAAATGGGGGGAGGGGAGTTTCCACATTAAGCAATTCTCCTGTCCTCTGCAGACATCAATTGGGTATCCTACATTTCAATTCAATTCCATTCTGACACTAACTATCTGGAGTTAGCTTCAGACTCCCCAGGTTTAAGGGCTCAGCCCCACAAGATTGCCCTCACTTCAAATGCCAGTCACAAGTATTAGGTCCCCAGGTTATCCATACTTCTGTCCAACTTGGCTATAAAGCCAAGGGGCTCCCACACCCTTCCTCCTTTGCAGGTTCAATCATTAGCTGGAACAATTCACAAAACTCAGGAAAGCATTTTGCTTACTATTAGCAGTCTATTATATTCTTTTTTCTTTCTTTTTTTTTTTTTTTTTTTTGAGAGAGAGAGAGAGAGAGAATGCATGCAACTGGGGTAGCAGCAGAGGGAGAGGGAGAGAGAGAATCTTAAGCAAGCTGCATGCCCAGTGCAGAACCCGATGCAGGGCTCGACACGGGGCTCAAGGCAGGGCTCCATCTCGTGACCATGAAATCATGACCTGAGCCGAAATTAAGAGTTGGACGCCCAACCAACTGAGCCACCCAGGCACCCCAGTAGTGTATTATAAAAGATACAATTCAGGAACAGGAGAATGGAAGAGAGGTATAGGGCAAAGTATGGGTTGGGGGACTGCTCCGGTCACACACCCCCACACACCTCAATGCATTCACCAATTCAGAAGTTCTCTGAACTTATCACTTAGGGTTCTTATGGAAGTTTCATTACATAGGCACGGTTACTAGATTGGTTCTTGGTGATTAACTCACTTTCCAGGCCCTCTCCCCTCCCCAGAGGTCAGGGGATTGAGCTGAAAATTCCAATCCTGTAATCATGCCTTGGCCTTTCTACTGATCAGCCCCCATCCTGATGCCATCTAGAGGCTCTCAGTCACCAATTATTTCATTTAACACATAAAGTACACTCTGGAGATTCCAAGGATTTTACAAGCTATGGGCTAGTAACCAGGGGCAAAAATCAAATATCTATTTCCCATCATACCATAAATATCAAAAGGAAAAAAATTATAATCTTCTTAATAACAATGAAGAACAGGGAGCCTGGTTGGCTCAGTCAGTAGAGCATGTGACTCTTGATCTCAGGGTTGTAAGTTCAAGTCCCACATTAGGCATGGAGTCTACTCAAAAAAACCAAACAACAATGAAGAGCAGTACAATGAGCAATTACCAGACCAAAACCTAGGGGAAGGTGAGAACCCAGAAAGATAAGACCAGCAATCAAAACTGAGGCCATTTTCTGATCCTGAAGAAACTAAGCAATATCAGATGGCAAGAGAGAGAAAAGGCACTCAAGGCCTTCCCACAGTAGGAATATGATACCTCAAGTATAAATACGTTAAGCCAGGACCCCAGAAGACAATGTGTTCAAGATAAGGATGAGCCAGAGGTAAGTCAGCCTTCAAATGACCTTGCATAGATTGTGCAACCACCTGTGTGGTCCAGAAACCCTCAAGTCTTGAACTTGTATAAAGATGGTTCAGAATTGTTAGTGCCCAGGTGGCTGATAGAAAGAAAGGAAAATGCTCTCTGGAAAAAGTATCTCCTTCCTAGCTCTGAAGTTTTTTTCCTACAATTAATTTTGCAAATACAAGACCAACCCAAACTATAAGACAACCATACACACAAAGAAGTCACTATAAGTGATGAGTAGACTAGAAAATGACTCACAAAGACTTCAGCCTATCAAAAACTCAGTTAAAAAAATCTGTCAAATAACTTTAGGGTACAGGAAGTTATAAAAAGTGACATAATAGATTTGAGAAACAACCAGATGGAATTTCTCAAATTTAAAAATACAATAGCTGGGGCACCTCGGTGGCTCACTTGGTTGAGAGCTGACTTCCGCTTAGGTCATGATCTCATGATTTGTGAGTTTGAGCCCCATATCGGGCTCACTGCTCTCGGCCTGTCAGCACAGAGCCTGCTTCGGATCCTCTGTCCCCCTATCTTTGTCCCTCCCCTATTTGTGGTCTCCACAAAATAAATAAATATTTTTTAAAAAATACAATAGCTAAAAGTAATTACTCCGTGTACACATTTAACAGAGTAGACACAGGTGAAGAGAAAATTAGTAACCTGGAAGAGGGGAAGAAGAGTAAGACTAAGGATAGAGCGAGATTATCTAATAGGGGCAAAGAGAAAAGAGAAAGAACAGGGCAGCACCATTAAAGAGACAATGACTGAGAATTGTCAAGAAATGATGAAAGACTCCAATCCACAATAAAATCTAAACAGGTTAAATAAAAATAAATCCATACACTATGACTCAACTATGTACTGTCTCCAAGACCTTCACTTCAAATAAAACAGTATAAGCAGGTCGAAAAGAAAAAGAAAAAGATACTTCATGAAAGTACTAATCAAAGGAAAGCAGGAATAGCTCTATTAATATCAGATGAAGTAGACTTCAGAGCAAAGAAAGTTACCAGAGATGGAGAGGGATATTATATAATGATGAAAGGGTAAATCCACGAAGAAGACATAGTAATCCATAAACATAGTACATGGACATGTACATTTATGTATATGCACTGAAAAAGAGACCTACCAAATATGTAAAGCAAAATGATAGCATTGAAAAGAGAGCTCTACAATCATAGTTGGAGACCTCAACACCCCCCTCTCAACAATGTATAGAATAACTAGAAAAATCAGCAAGTATAAAGAACTCAATAACACCATCAACCAGCAGTGTACAGGGGCGCCTGGGTGGCTCAGTCGGTTAAGCGTCCAACTTCAGCTCAGGTCATGATCTCACTATTCATGAATTCGAGCCCCACATCAGGCCTAGAGCCTAAAGCCTGCTTCAGATTCTGTGTCTCCCTCTCTCCCCTCCCCTCCCCTGCTCACGCTCTGTCTCTCTCTCAAAAATAAATAAAAATTAAAAAAAAGAAACAAGAAAACCAGCAGTGTATACTGATATTTATAGAACACAGTTCTGTATTTCTAGAACACAGAAAGGGAGGGAGTAAGTCCTAATTGATTTTATGAGGTTAGTATTACCCTAATACCAAAACACACAGTGGCAGTACAAGAAAAGTACAGATCAATATCCATCCATCAATATAGATGCAAATATCCTTAACAACATATTAGCAGTTAGGATTCAGCAACATGTAAAAAGAATTATACACCATGACCAATTAGGGTTCATTCCAGGAATGCAAGGCTGGTTCAGTATCCAAAAATCAATCAATTTTATATTCCAAATAAATAGGCTCTTTAAAGAAGAAAAATCACATTATTATATGAATCAGTACAGAATATGCATTTGACAAAGTCAGCACCCATGATAAAAACTCTCAGGAAAATAAGACTAGAGAAGAACTTCCCCAACTTAATTGAAAAAAAAAAATCTACAGCTAACATACTTAATAGTGAAACACTGAATGCTTTGCCCCTAAGTTCAGGAGCAAGGCAAGGATGTCTGCTGAAGGATTACTTCTAGCAAAAGAAAAATAATCCTAAGAGACAATTCTCTACAGGTCTGTCACATTTCTGCAGGTCTTTTTAAATTTTTTTTAACGTTTATTTATTTTTGAGAGAGAGAGCATGAGCAGGGGAGGAGCAGAGAAAGGGGGAAACACAAAATCCGAAAGCAGGCTGTAGGCTCGGAGCTGTCAGCACAGAGCCCAATGTGGGGCTTGAACTCACAGACTGTGAAATCACGACCTGAGCTGAAGTCAGATGCTTAACTGACTGAGCCACCCAAGCTCCCTCTGCAGGTCTTTTAAGTGAGATGCTAATTGCTCTTTGTTCCAGACTATCTTTTCAAGGATGTTGGTTAGCAAACAAGCTTTGGAAAATATATTTCTCCCTTTCAAGCAAAAGCCAGGCATGCTTACTGACTATAACATTCAGGTTCTCTGAGATCAGGGTTTCTCTTTGTAGCGCACACTCCTGCATAAGCAAGCATCCATGGCATTACTCCCATGGGACCTAGGGGCAAAGGGAACTGATGCAAAAAGAGAAAAGTCATGTAATTAATATGGAGAATATAAAAGGATACATCACTATGGATGCTACACTCATTAAAATGATTTTTATTTTTTTTAACATTTATTTATTTTTGAGACAGAGAGAGAGAGAGCATGAACGGGGGAGGGTCAGAGGAAGAGGGAGACACAGAATCTGAAACAGGCTCCAGGCTCTGAGCTGTCAGCACAGAGCCCGACGCGGGGCCCGAACCCACAGACCGTGAGATCATGACCTGAGCTGAAGTCGGATGCCCAACCGACTGAGCCACCCAGGCGCCCCTAAAATGATTTTTTAAAAGATGATAAAATGAACTTTTTTCAATATGTTTGAAAATGTAAATGAAAACTGCTAGAAAAGATAACCTACTGAAATAGGCTTGGGAAGAAATAGAAAACACAAATAGTCCCCTAACCATTAAAGAAAATGAATCAGTATAAAATCAGCTTAAGAGAATTCTATCAAACATTGAAGATAAAATTCTAGTCTTACACAAACTCTTCCCAAGATTAGAAAAATAAAGTACATATACCCCCAACTCATCTTGTAAGGTTAGCCTGATCTTAGTATCAAAATCCATGAATAACAGCATGCAAAAGAGAAATCATACACCACTCTTATTCATGAACATAACTCAAAAACTACGTAAAATATTAGCAAATTGAATCTAGCAGAATATGCCAAGGATAATATATCAATCCAGGAATGCACATATATCATTTTAACAGGAAAAAAAGTTTGAAAAAATCTCTGTTCAATAAGAGGCATCTACAAGAAACTATAGCAAATACCATATACCTAACAGATGAAACGCTGGAAACTTTTCCTTTGAGCTCAGAAATAAGGCAAACTTGCAAACGTTTCTCTCCACGGAAATCGTTAGCAAAAGGTGAGCAATCTGAAGAGAAACCAGAGTATACGTAGCTATGTTTACCCTTCTTTCTGTAACTGATTGCAATTCTCCAAGCCTGAGGTCTATTCCTGTGCTGCAGTCACTCTGCTAGAAAAATTTGTGAAGGAGATTTTTAGAAAAGACATAAATTGATCCATGCAAACAGAGAAACGCCCAGTTTTAAACCGACCTGTAGTACTAAAGGCAGCACCAATGGGTATATGCAAATGAGTCCTCTGGGTGAGATGCCAGGGTTGGCACAAAGTAGAGCACGAGTCTGCAACCTGCCCCACCACCCATGGCTCAGGGGAAGGGAAGGCACCCAAAACATTTGTTGAGATGTTGCCCAAGCCTAGGCCTTGGGGCCCTAAGGAGCACAGGTGGCGACGGGATAGGACCAAACTGGAGTCTCACTTGTAGCTATGATGGGGGGTGGGGAGAGCGTGGAAACCCAGTGACCCAATCTTAACAATCTTAAGTTCTCAACCTTGTGAAGGAGTACACGCCCCAGGACAAAAAGAAGCTCACTAAAATAATCTTTAGCAATATAACTTAGTCTTAGTTTCTTATTACTAAGTTAAGAGCCCATTCAGGCCCGTACAATGTCAAGGGACTATCTTTGACATGCTCAACATTTAGCCTTTCCTAAGCAAGGCCTCTGAAAGTTTCACTACCAATTTTCTAATGTTTCATCCCACAAAACCTTTAGCATCTAAGCCAAAGATTCACTTAAGAAGGAGAGAAACGAAATATTGGTGCTCTTTCTGTGCCCATCATCCTGGATCCTGGCTGATGCCCCTGCACTTGTGGTGCCTTTGCGTTTGCAGGCAAAAGTTTTTCTTCCAGTGCAGAGAATTATCTCAAGTATATCCTTACTAGGTAAAAATTTCCTGTCAAGGAAATAAAGGGTTAACTTCCATTATTCAAAGAGATAACACTGATAATAGTTCCCATGTGTATAAATGCAGCCTGGTATGCAAATGAGCTAGCCAGGGATGGGTGGTTTCCCAAATCTTGGCTCCCCTAGGAGTAAGTGGAGAAATAGGGGGGACCTGACTCCTGTGCTGGGGGACCATGCACTCTGTCTTCTGTGTGGCAAGTATATGTGTTTCAAATAACATTTACCCCAGTGTTCGTCACATTACCATCTCACTGTGCCCCCTTCCAGCTCTGCCTCTCCGTGGTTCCTTTCCCTTTACAAAAAGATTCAGTTTTCCCCAGTGCACTCCCAGGCACGCCACAGCCTATGAACCCCTTTTAAAGCACTTGTCACCATACAGTGCACCTGTGCCAGGTGTTTAGTGCAGATGTGCCCAAGGGCTGAGTGAATGCTGGAATGAATGGATGGCTGCAAAGCATCTACAGGAAAACCCCTCAATAAATTCTAGTTCCTTCTTTCTTCCTAACCAAGTCTTTCCTTTTGCTTCTACCACTTCCTAGCTATGGTACCTTAGGCAGAGTGCTTTACCCCTGGGCCTCATTCCCTGAAATGTAAAATGGGCAAATGTAAAATATTGCAAAGCAAATCTCATTTGGTTATGGTAAGCTTGCTTCAGCGCAATACTGTGTGGAAAGCCTAGGCAAAGAAGGGCTCCATAAATGGGTTGTCAGAAACTAAAGTTTCCCCAAACCACAATCTACCTTGCTTCCACCCTTCTCACTTTCTGCCACATATCCTCCACCCACTTGCTCTGTCTCCCTGTCTCCCCTTGTCTTTGTCCATCTTTGTCTCCCTTTCAAGCCCTAGCCCCTCCCACACGGACACGCGGATTCCTCCAAACCCAAGGTGGACCCACCTCTGTGGGGCCTCCAGCCCTGACAGCATCTAAGCCTCCTTGATGGATAGGCTCACCATCCAACCCTCCTCTTCCCTCTGTGGCTAGTTATGTGAGGGGTGAGGGGTGAGGGTGGGAGATGAGGCTCAGCCCCCTCCTCCTCTTTAACCACAGATCCAGAAAGGACAGGAGTGAGGTGTTGCCTGCCCAGCTTGCCCCACACACACCTTGCACAGTGCTGACAAGCAAAAGGTGCTAGGAGAGGTCCATGAAGGGGATGAGGGTAAAGGGAAGCGACTTGGTTCAAGGGGGGATCTTTGCTTGTTGGATGCGGATGGGTAGTGTTGGAGGTCAGGCCTCCCCAGAGCCTCTGCCCTTCTCCAGCCATCGAGCTGATCAAGGACCTGGTCAACTATGACGTGTGTCAGGCGCTGCTCAAGGGCCTCGTGGCGCTGCTGATACCATCAGTCAAGGAGACCAGCAAACTGCAGCCCAAGATCCTCAACGGTAGGGAGCCGCTCAGACTGGGGCTGCGGGAGGGGCTCCTGGGCTTGCGAAGCAGGGCCTTCCGCCTCACGGCCGCCCCTCCTCCAGACTCCGCGGTTCTCCAGCTCACCGCCAACCTGCCGGTGTTCTTGCAGCAGGCCGCGGCGGCCAAGGCCATCGGGTAAGCGGGCAGGGGTAGTTGCGGGAGGGGGGGGGAGCAAAACAGGCTGGCGCTGCCCGCAGGCCCCGGAGCGCTCGCGCCGCCTGGGGGATTCCAAGGGGTCGCCGCAGCCGGAATTCCTGGCGCAGGGTCCTGGCGCGCAGCAACACGAGCATCGCCGAGGAGATGCTGCACCTGCGCGTGGTGCACAGCCTGATGGCCGCCATGGGCAACACGGACCACAGCAACAGCCAACGGCAGGCCAGCCTCACGCTGGAGGTGAGCGGCGGAAGGGCTGGCGAGCGGCGCGGCGGGCCCCGGGCGACTCCACCGCGGTCACCCCGCCGCCGCCCCGTCCGCCGCCGCAGTACTTCGTGCAGATGTTCCCAGTGGTGGAGGAGCACGTGCGCAGGTCCATGGGAGAGGAACTCTACGAGCTCTTCCTCGTGAGTGCTCCCGCCCCGCCCCAAAAAGCAGTGACCCCGACAGTACGGTGCCGCCTCCACGGCGTCCCTCCCCTGGGACACACCCCCTACACAGATTGGACCTGGTGGCCCGCTGCAGGAAGGACTGCCCTGGCTTGCGCTCTCCCCCTCTCCCCTCCCCTCCCTCGCCCCGTGTCCTTCCGTTCTCTTTACTGCCCTTCCGGTCAAGCACTGGATCCTGCGACAGCCCTCTGCCCAGCCCACCTCCAAGTGCAGACTGCCCTTGCACCTCAGCAGGTTCCCCTTGCTCCTGTCCTCAGAGCAATGCCGAGGACTTGTACATGAAAATAGATAGCATTCAGGCGGACATCTTGGCGGCCAACAAAGTCAATGTTTCCAAAGGTGAGTGGGGAGTGAGGGGACCTGGAGCAGAGGTGCAACGGGCACCCAGACTCAGGCTCGCCTCCCCTGCTTCCAGCGTTATCCATCAGTGGCGTCTCCTACAGCAACATGAGCTTTTACCTTGGCCCTTGTGGTGAGGATCAACTGGCTTACACCACAAACTTCCAGAAGGAGGGTTCGGAAGGAAAGGAGTAACGGAGCCTCTGAGGCAACCCAGAAAGGCCAACGCTGTGTTTTACCTGGCAGAAGGAGCCTAGGGTCAAGCTCAGGGTGACTCCCTCCATTAGCCCTAGGTGGGAGGCTGGGGGGTTCATGCCAGTTGGGGAGAGGAAGGGCTGCTGTCTGGGAAATTTCAATAAATAGTCTTGCTGTCTGTTTGTTCTCTCTGTAAGGGGGAGGGAGGATTAAATGAGAGCTTCCATGGTGGGTTGGGGTGCCTCTGCTCGCCAAGGAAAAAGAGAAAAGCTGGTTCTGAGTGAAGGAACATCAACATCCTTTAAGGTTCAAGAGCATAGCCTGAGGAGAGACCCTCACTTCAGCTCCTTACTGGCCCCTACACTCCCTCCTCCAGGAGACCACACTCACCTGGTTTTCTCCTACCTCTCTGGTTGCTTCCTCGTTTACTCTTTTGCTGATTTGTCCTCTTCAACCCAGCTTCTTTCTTTCTTTTTTAAATGTTTATTTTTTAGAGAAAGGGTGGGGGAACACAAGCAGGGGAGAGGCAGACAGAGGAAGAGAGAGAGGACCCAAGCTGGCTCAGCGCAGAGCTCAGTGTGGGGCTTGATCTCACAAACTGTGAGCTGAAGTCAGACGCTCAACTGACTGAGCCATGCGGGCGCCCAAACCAGCTTCTTTCTAACTGGAGTGACCTTGAGCCTCTTCTCCATCTACTTTTTCACCCTGGTGATCTCATCCAGTCTCAGAACTTTAAATGCTGTTCATATTCCATTGATTCACACATTTCTATCTCTGGCTAAACATTTCCACCTCTTTGTGTCCAAAACTGGACTCCTGATCCTGTGTCACCTCCCCCAACTCAAGTGATAGCAGTTCATCCTTTTTGTCACTCAGAACAAAAGTGTTCTCCTTAATGTCTCTCTTCAACATCTGCATCCATTCTTTCTGTTGATTCTACCTTACAAATATATCCAGAATCCAACCATATCTCATTACCTCTGTTGCTAATGGTCCAAGTCCAATCCACCATCCTCTTCCCTCTGATTTACTCTAGAGGGCTTTCTGCCCTTCCATTCCCATTTCAATACAGCAGCCAGCATAGTCCTTTTAAACTTCAGTTTCTATCTTCTTGCAGGGCTCTCCACTTAAGTAAAGCTAAAGCCCTTATAATGGCCTGCAGGGAGGACCGTAGGCAACCTAGTCTCCCATTACCTCTAAACTGTCTCCTCCTCTCTTTCTCCTTTACTGGATCCACACTGGTTCTGTGTTTCTTGAAATGGACAAACTCTTGCCTTAGGGTTTTGTACTGACTTTTCTGCTGAACAGTGAGAGAGGTTCTGTCTTAGAACCTTTCACCTCAGATATGTAGCTACATAGGCGAACTCCCTCTCCTCCTTGCAACTCTCCAAAAGTCACCTTCTCAATGAGGGCTACTCTTAAAGTTGTAACTATGTTACTACCCCCTATGCTCTGGCCCTCAAGCCCCTTATGCCTCTATTTTTTTCCACGACACTTAATACTTTGTGTATTGTCTGTCTCTCCCCCTGAATATAAATTCAACTAGGGCAGGGGTGTTTTTGTTCTTTACTAATATTTCCCAAACAATGTCTGGCATACAAGAATTAATGACTTAAGTATTGGGAGGAAATTGTCCATCAAATCAGAGGAAATGAAGTCAGATGGCAGTAACTCTCCAAGCGGCCACAAGAGGGCATCACCGGTTCTGATATTGTTAGTCTGAGGCGGGCCCAGCCTTCCCTCAAACTGAGTTTCAGCTTTCCTCCATCTGGGTTGAAGGAAGAAAGAAAAGTTAACAAAATATAGTTATGCTGTCCATAAAGCTAAATGGATTTCCTGTTTTAAAGAAGTGTCTGTTCTTAGTTCTGTTTTGTTTTATCTTTATTTTTGAGAGAGAGCATGTGCGGGGGGGTGGGGGGGGTGCAGAGAGAGGACAGAGGATCTGATGCAGGGGAATTGAACTCACTAACCATGAGATCATGACATGAGCTGAAGTCAGACGCGGAGCTGACTGAGCCACCCAGGTGCCCCTGTTCTTAGTCTTGAAATGCCCTTTGTTTTGTAGAATGATGGTAAAAAAGTACCTCAAAAATCTTTTGGGAAAAAAAAAATTTAAGTTTTTGGTGGTTTTTTGTTTTGTTTTGTTTTCTTTTCTTTTCTTTTGTTTTTTTGAGAGAGAGCAGGAGCAGGGCAGGGTCAGAGAGAGAAGGAGACACAGAATCCAAAGCAGGCTCCAGGCTCTGAGCTGTAAGCACAGACCCTGATGCAGGGCTTGAACTCATGAACTGAGATCATGACCCGAGCCAAAGTCGGACGCTTAACTGACTGAGCCGCCCAGGTGCCCAAAAGAGTTTTATTTTTAAGTGTTCGCTATAACCAATGTGGGGTCGAATTTACAACTCAGATCCAGTCACATGCTCTACTGACTGAGTCAGCCAGGCATCCCTGGAAATTTTCATAGTCAGAAAATCCAAAACTCTGAAAGCCACTGGTCTAAGGTGACCATAGTTTGATAAAAACTATGGAACTTTTTTTTAAGTTTATTTATTTTGAGGAGCGGGGGAAGAAAAAATCCCAAGCAGGCTCCACACTATCAGTGCAGAGCCTGACCAGGGGCTTGAACTCAACAACTCCAGGATCATGACCTGAGCCAAAATCAGGATGGGGTGCCTGGGTGGCTCAGTTGGTTGAGCGTCCAACTTCAGCTCAGGTCATGATCTCGTGGTTCGTGAGTTCGAACCCCACATTGGGCTCTGTGCTGACAGCTCAGAGCCTGGAGCCTGCTTCGGATTCTGTGCCTCCTTCTATCTCTGCCCCTCCCCTAGTTGTGCTCTGTCTCTGTCTCTCAAAAATAAATAAATGTAAAAAAAATTTTTTTAATAAATAAAATTGAATCTTAAGTATAAGACAAATATCTAAAACATACACATTACATGGAATTTATTAATACATACATTAATACATTAATACATATTTCCCCTTCTTATTTTTATAAGTTAAAAGCTATAAGAAAAGTTGAAAGAAAAATACAATTAATACCTATATATCTATCACTCTTAGACACGTTTGCTTTCTCTTTCTGTGTTTACTGACCCATTTGAAAGTTTCAGTTATTGGGGCACCTGATTGGCTCAGTTGGTAGAGCATGCAACTCTTGATCTCAGGGTCATAAGTTCAAGTCCCACGTTGGAGGTAGAGATTTCTTTAAAAAATAATAATAAAGTTTCTTTTTTTTAATGTTTATTTATTTTGAGAGAGAAAGAGAGAGAGAGAGAGCTAACAGGGGAGAGGCAGAGAGGGAGACAGAGAATCCCAAGGCTGTCACCACAGAGCCTGAAGAGGGGCTGGAACTCAGAACTGTGAGATCATGACCTGAGCCCAAATCAAGTCAGGATCCCCAACCAACTGAGCCAGCCAGGTGCCCCCCAAAAAATAAAGTTTCAGAAAACAATAAAGTTTCAGGTATCATGACATTTCACCATTAAATACTTCACATGATGTTTCTACTACGAATAAGGACATTCTCCTACATAATTATTATTTTGGTGGTCTTAGTAATGGCCCCCAAATATGTCCACATCCTAATTCCTGTGAATATGTTGGGAGGTTATTCTGGGGAGGTTATTCTGGATTAGCCAGGTGGGCCTGAGGTAATCACAAGAGTCCTTATAAGAAGGAGGCAGGAGGATCCAGAGTTAGAACTAGGAGATGACAGGACAGAAGCAAGAGAGTTGGAGTGATGTAGTGAAGGGGTCACAAGCCAAGCAATACAAGCAACTTCTAGAACCTGAAAGAGGCAAGGAAACATTCTCCCCTAACAGCCTCTAGAAAAAAGGCAGCCCTGCCAACACCCTGATTTTGGACTGCTGACCTCCAGAAGTATAAGAGAAAACGTTTGTGTTAAGTCACAGTTTGTAGTTACTCGGTACAGCAGCAACAAGAAAACCTGTACAGTTATTAATTCAATAATAATCTAAAATAGAATACATACTAAAATTTCCACAATTGTCCCCAAAATGTACCTTCTGTTTTCTTCCTTTTTTTGTTTTTGTTTGTTGTTTTTTGTTTAGCATTCAGTTAATGTTGTATGTTGCATTTGATTGTCATTGTAGTATAAATTTTTTAATGTTTGATTTTGAGAGAGCATGGAACCCAGAGGGGGAGGGGCAGGGATAGAGTGATCACAGCACACAGTGCTCAGTGCTCAGTGCGCTTGGTGATCACAGCAGACAGCCCCATGCAGGGCTCCAACTCAACAAGCGTGAGATAGTGACTTGAGAAGTCAGTCGTTTAACCGATTGAGCCACCCAGGCGCCCCTATAGTATAAATTTTTTAAGTACAAATTTTAACACTTACTTGCTGTCTTGATCTACATAAAAATTTGAAATCACTTACAAAACTGAGAATTTCCTTACAATTTCAAATGACCCACTTCTGAAGAGGCTAAATTAACTCATCGGGGAAAAAAAAAGTATAAATGTCACACAAAAAGCTTGAACTAATTATACTTTAATTTTTAAAATGTTTCTTGAAACCAAATTTATGTAAGTGCAACACTTAGAGTGAGAGCCCCAGAGAGACGAGCCTTGCCTGAGGTACAAAATTGTTGCCTTGAAAAATGTTTGTGAAGGGGCGCCTGGGTGGCTCGGTCGGTTAGGCGTCCGACTTCGGCTCAGGTCATGATCTCACGGTCCGTGGGTTCCGGCCCCGCGTCGGGCTCTGTGCCGACAGCTCAGAGCCTGGAGCCTGTTTCAGATTCTGTGTCTCCCTCTCTCTGTGACCCTCCCCCGTTCATGCTCTGTCTCTGTCTCAAAAATAAATGAACGTTAAAAAAAAAGAAAAAAAAAAAAAAGAAAAATGTTTGTGAACAGTTACGCCCAAGCTTGAACTTTAAAGGTTTTATTCTATAGATAGCAAACATCTATTGGACGACTGCTCTGTGCCAGACCCTAGGCACAGAAAGCAGTTCAAGGTAAAGCTTGGTGGTCTCCAACCTGTAAACATTGCAAATTCAAAGCCTTAGGGATGAAGTCTATCAGCCATCTCTGCTAATGTACTTGAGGTTCTTAGCACTGCCATTGCTAGAGGGTTAGTCTGCCCTTGGCACCACCCCACCCAAGACGGCCCCTTCCTTCCCAGTCCTACCGGGTTAAGGCTTTCATCCTCTCCTTCCTCCATTGGCGGTCAGCATTGCCTCTACAACGTAAACGCCACACAACTCCGTGAGAACCAGCTGCACCATCCAAGCCACGCCTGAGACATGAACATTTTTCTAAAGAGAACCTAGCAGGCAGAGTAATAACACAACCCACCATGGGAATGACCTTCCTTATGCCTAGATTAACCCTTTAAACAGTGTAGGTAGATCCACACACCCAACTCGTTCTTCAGTTTACCCAAGCGAAGAAATTGGTCGGCTAGTCGGGCAGGGGAAAATGGCAATTTCCTTAAAATGCGTACGGGTGAGAAACCCTGCAGGAAAAAGTGTAGATTTCACAGAACCACGTGAAACTGGGTTACTGCACAGGTGCAAGAGTGACTAACTCAGATGGTCCCACGCTGCGTTTAAGACTTGGCTTCTCCTGAAGTCCAGATAGGAAATTTGATGAGGAACTTACTTCAACTGAAGCTAATACAAAACAGTCCAAGTTTTATGTTAACATACGGCGGATAGTTCAGCTTGGTAACAAAAATGACCAATGGCAGAAAAACCTGAACTTCACTCCCTGAATTAAAACTGACATAAAAGAACAACCAATAAGCACTAAACAAAAAAAGTTTTTCAAAAACGTGAAGCACAAAACGGAAAAAAGAGTAAGACCACAAAACTAAACTCCCGAAGAAAGTGACTTCTGCGTATAAAGTACTTGGCAAAAATATATTCCCCGATCAACTCTATTTTTTTACACGTATTAGTAAGCCCTGCAAACGCAAGGCCTCAAAAAATTGGGTAAACACTCAGAATTGTTCCTCTCCACGGAAATCTTTAGTAAAAGGCGAAAGATTTATACGATCTGAAGAGAAACCAGAGTATGCTCCACGTAGTGTTCACACAGTTCTCGGGTAACTGTAACTCCTAGAACAGCAATGGTAGTTATTTTTCCAAAAGATCTAGTGGCTTCTAACTCTATCTCAGTCAATCCTGTGAAGGCGGTCTCATTTTTAGGAGGGGAAAAAAAAGTTGAAAGAAAAAAAATCTAGCCGTTTTAAAATAAGAGATACTCCGGGTGCAGTGCATTGTGGGTATGTAAATGAGCTTAGTCACCAATCTCCAGTTTCCGGAAATTCTTTTAGTTCTTTTACCTGCTAAGCCTACAGCCACCACCAGGGGGAAGCCAGATTGTCAAGAAAATAGGCGCCAGGTTTAGCCAGAAAGTCTCTCTCTCTCTCATTCTCTCTCTCTCTCTCTTTTTTTTTTTTCATTTTGTTTTAGAATTGGCACGCCAAGGTAGAATTTCTCTTGAATTAAAATTAAAATTGAGGGGCGCCTGGGTGGTTGAGTCGGTTGAGCGTCCGACTTTGGCTCAGGTCATGATCTCGCGGTGTGTGAGTTCGAGCCCCACATCCGGCTCTGTGCTGACGGCTCAGAGCCTGGAGCCTGTTTCAGATTCTGTGTCTCCCTCTCTCTCTGACCCTCCCCCACTCATGCTCTGTCTCTCTCTCTCTGTCTCTCTCTTCTTCTGTCAAAAATATTTTTTTTAATTTTTTAAAAATTAAAATTGAATTTTTTAAGTCTTTTTTTTTAATTTTTTTAATGTTTATTTATTTTTGAGACAGAGAGAGACAGAGCATGAATGGGGGAGGGGCAGAGAGAGAGGGAGACACAGAATCGGAAGCAGGCTCCAGGCTCTGAGCCATCAGCCCAGAGCCTGATGCGGGGCTCCAACTCACGAACCGTGAGATCGTGACCTGAGCTGAAGTCAGACGCTCAACCGACTGAGCCACCCAGGTGCCCCAGAATTTTTTTAAGTCTTGAAAAGGAGTGTCTTCAATACACTCATTGAACAAAAATGTATTAAACATTGTGTCAATCCCTGTTCTGGGCCTTAGGAGACAAGTATGTGTGGTGAGTACTGATAACAGAATGTTCAGTGACACATGGGTGGAGCATAAAAGGATTCATCAAAGTAGGGTGGTGAGGGCATTCTAGGAAGTACCATAAGCTCTAAGAGCCTGGAAAGGGCAAGTGGCTAAGTAGTCAGGGCCAGATTTTGATGGGTCTTCAATGCCAAGCTAAGAGCTTGGACTTACCTTTGAGGGCAATGGGAGCAATTTAAACTCTTTAAAAGAGAATAGGATCAGATGAGTGTTTGAAGGAGCATCAGCATCACCTGGTGTTATTGGTGTTTATTAGTTGAATTGTGCCTCCCCAAATTCATTTGTCGAAGTCTTAACCCCCAGTATCTCAGAATGTGACTTTATCTGGAAATAGGGTCATCCCAGGCATAATTAGTTAAGATGAGGCTTCCAAGAACTGAGACAATAATTTCTGTTAAGATACCCAGTCTGTGGTGCTTTGTTATGGAACTCTAGAAACACCTGTGTCCCTATTAGAACCACAAAAGATCAGGCCCCCACCCCAGACCTACCAAGTCAGAAACTAGGGGTGGGACCCAGACGTCTGAGCTTAACAATCTAAGGATGATTTTGATGCAGGCTAAATTGAGAAACATGGGACAGCAGCTCTCTAAAGTTTGGAGATTATAGTGAGCAAGAAGTTGAGAGATAGGGTGCCTGGGTGGGTCAGTTGGTTAAGGATCCAACTCTTGATTTCAGCTCAGGTCATGATCTCCAGGTTTATGGGTTTGAGCCCTGTATCGGGTTCTACACTGACAGTACAGAGGCTACTTGGGATTCTCTCTCTCTCCCTCTCTCACTCAAAATAAGTAAACTAAAAAATTAAATTTTAAAAAAAGTTAAGAGCCAATTTAGGACGTTGAGCAGTAAAGCGGAGATAAATAAATGATGGCCCAGAGTACCCAAGGGATGAGCCTCCGGTGAGGAGAAGAAAACAACCGGGAGAGGACCCTGGAGAACAGTGGCCTAGAGGAGCGGAGCAGCTGGCGCAATTAGGAAGGTTGGCTGAAAACCAGGAGTGAGACAGCACAGAAACCAAGGGCAGGAAAGAAGTTTCAGGAAGGGAGTGGTCAGTTCTGTCCAGTGAGTGATATGGGGGCTGCAAACTCCATGGGCTTCAACAGTCAGGGCACTTGCTGGTGACCTGGCCAGAGCTCTTTCCAGGGAGTGGGGCACAGTGGCAGCAGGACTGCGGGGAGGTGGCGAGGGGTGGGGAAGTGGAGGTGGAGGTGGAGGATACGGGCAGACGGGGCAGATGGTACAGGCAACTCTACTGAGAAGACTGACCCTGAAAAATTAAAGAGAGGCTGTTTCTGGAAGGGCAGCAGATCGAAGGCTAGCTCTCAGCCTCCCTCGGGAAGGTGAGCACCGTGTTGAACACATTTCCTCGCTGACGGGAAGGCACCGGCACAGGGACAGAGTGTCTGTCCAGAAGACTGGAATTAAACAATGTGGGGAGGGGTGAGGATGGTGGTCCCCCTTAGGTGAGAGGAAGGACCCGGACCCCTGACTGTGTCACCCCAGCGGCAGGGGGGAGGAGGCATGCAGGTAAACACCACAATGACTAAGGTCCCTGGAGCCGAGCGCTCCCCAGCGCTTCTCCTCTGCTCTTGCTCTCCACCTTCTTCCACCTTTCGGCATCTGGTCCAGCCCCAACCTTCCACCTCTCAGCATCTCCCCTGGAGCAGCTGGGAAAATCAGACAACTGAGCCACACCCCTGATGAAGGCCCCACTCCTACTTGCCAGGTCTCTTGGCTCGGTTTCCCCAAGCCTGAGGCCCCCACTTTATACCCTCTTCTCTCATGGGAACCGTCCCACACTTTCCCCCAATCTCTCTCAGGAGACAACCTCACAAAAGAACTCCCTGAGAAGGCAGAAGCCGTTTGCCTTCTTGCCTTCTCTCCGCCACACCCCACCCCCCCCAACCGAGCATCTCTCCCCTGGCATCAGTCCCTCCTCCTACCAAAGGCCCATCCTCCACCAGGGCTTGGGGCCCTCCTCCAACCCCACGAGGACTGCGGGACTTCCACCAACCCCTTAGCGGACAGACGTCTCTCCTCTCTCCCGGGTCCTCCGCGCAGATCCAGTAGGTTCCATCTTCTCTCGGCTGAAAAAGAAAGGGAGAAGGAGGGAGAGAGGGAGATAGACCTACATCACCCTCCAACCGCATTCTCCTTTTGGAATGTAGTGAGAACCACAACAAAACAAATTTATTCCGGGGCGCCTGGGTGGCTCAGTCCGTTAAAAGTGCCCGACTCTCAGTTTCGGTTCGGGTCATGATCTCACAGTTTGGTGAGTTCGAGCCCCGCCGCATTGGGCTCTGAGTTGCCGGTGTGGGGCCTGCTTGGGGTTCGCTTTCTCTCTCTCTCTCTCTCTCTCTCTGCCCCTCCTGTACTCACGCTGTCTCTGTCTCTCTTAAATACACTTAAAAAAATCTTTTTTTAATTTATCTTGTGTTTTGTTTCAGAAAAAATTTTTTTTAATTTTTTTAAATGTATATTTATTTTTGAGAGACAGAGAGAGCGTGAGCAGTGAGGGGCGGGGGGGGGGGGGGGGGGGAATAAAAAAACAGAAGCAGGCTCCAGGCTCTGGGCTCTGAGCTGTCAGCACAGAGCGCAACATGGGGCTCCAACTCAGGATCATGATCTCAGCCGAAATTAGACACTTTACCTACTAGCCACCCAGGCACCCCTAAAAATTTTTTTAAACAATGCACTGAAAATAATGTAAAAATATATATGTAATAAAATTGCATTGGAAGAGTAAAAAAACAGGTGCCTGGCTGGCTCAGTTGGAGGAGCATGAAACTCTTGTTCTTGGGGTGGTATATTCCAGCCCCACATTGGGTGTAGAGATTACTTAAACTTTTTTTTCTTTAATTTTTTAAAAAAGTTCCTGCAGCCACAAGAGAACATATGGGACTAGTTTCCATTGATTTTCACTTTAAAGAACTTCCACTATGGATGCGTTTACATCAACTGGTACAATTTTGAATTAATTTTCACACTAGACTTTTTAAGGTTGTTTATTTAGAAAGAGAGAGAGCACAAGTGTGGGAGAGGCAGAGAGGGAGAATTCCAAGCAGGCTCCACAGGGTCAATGCAGAGCCAGATGTGGGGCTTGAACCCATGAACCCTGAGATCATGATCTGAGCAGGAACCAAGAGCCCACACTTAATGGACTGAGCCCCAGGCACCCCTTCACACTAGACTTTTTTAAATGACTCATGTAATTACCTAAATAATGCTTCACAAATCTTGAAATTGATTCAAACATCAAGTTTTTACTAGGTGAAATAATTTCTACAGTAAAACAGAGTTCTTAGTTTTCTCCTTGTCTCTACTTCCTCATTTCTCATTTTTATTTTAAAAATTTATCATGGGGGTGTGCCTGGATGGCTCAGTTGGTTAAGCCTCAGACTCCTGATTTTGGTTCAGGACATTATCTCATGGTTCATGAGTTCAAGCCCGGCTTCCAGCTCTGCATTGACAGTGTGGAGCCTGCTTGGGATTCTCTCTCTCTCTCCTCTCTCTCTGCCCCTCCCCCCATTCACGGGGGCTCATGTGCACACATGCATGTGTACACACTCTAAATAAGTGAATAAATAAATAATTTAAAAAGTTTGTCTTAGGGGCACCTAGGCGGCTCAGTCAGTTAAGAGTCCGACTTTGGCTCAGGTCATGATCTCACGGATTCATGGGTTCGAGCCCCATGTTGGGCTCTATGCTGACAGCTCGGAGCCTGGAGCCTGCTTCTGATTCTATGTCTCCCTCTCTCTCTGCCTGTCCCCGGCTCATGCTCTATCTCTCAAAAATAAATAAAGGTAAAAAAAAAAATGTTCTTTTTAAGTTTGTCTTAAATTGTTTCTAACTCCACAGAAAAGTATAGAAGACAAAAAAAAAAACACCACACTTGATACTCCAATTTAATAGATAAAACATTTCTTCATATGTGCTTTAGATATGCTTGAAAAGGAAAACCTTAATTTCTTTCCTCCATGTTGGAGCCCGTGGAGGGTTGCAGTGGACAGGACTTCTAAAATGACAACTATGTCTGGAAGGCTGTGGGCCAGGGCCATTTTTTGCTGGCTATAAGTAGGGTCTCTGGAACTGAGTGAGCACACAGCTCTTCTGAAAATCAAAAGCATTTATGCTAGAGACAAAATTAAATTCTATCTGGGCAAGATTATGTGTACAAAGCAAAGAAGGACACAGTGACTCCTGGTGGCAAACAAAACAAAATCTGAATAATCTAGGGAAAGGATAATTTGCGCCTGTGGAAACAGTGGCACAGTTCATGCCAAATTCCAAAGCAATATTCCTGCTATGGCCATTGGACACAGAATCCAGGTGATGCTTTACTCGTTAAGGATTTAAACTTATTGAGAAGCGGGGTGCCTGGGTGGCTCAGTCAGTTGGTCGTCCGTCTTCAGCTCAGGTCATGATCTCATGGTCCGTGAGTTCAAGCCCTGCGTCGGGCTCTGTGCTGACAGAGCCTGCAGCCTGCTCCAGATTCTATGACTCCCTCTCTCTCTGCCCCTCCCCATCTCATACTCTGTCTCTCTCTCACTCTCAAAAATAAATAAACATTTTAAAAAATTGGCGGGGGGGGAACCTGGGTGGCTCAGTCGGTTAAGCGGCCGACTTCGGCTCAGGTCATGATCTCACAGTTCGTGAGTTCAAGCCCCGCATCAGGCTCTGTGCTGACAGCTCAGAGCCTGGAGCCTGCTTCGGATTCTGTCTCCCTCTCTCTCTGCCCCTCCCCCACTCACACTCTGTCCTCTCTCTCTCTCTCTCTCTCTCAAAAATAAACATTAAAAAAATTTTTTTTAACTTATTGACAAGTAAAGTGTGGATTTGTTCTCTTGTATTTAAAAAGGGCAAGAGGAGGGGTGCCTGGGTGGCTCAGTGGATTAAAAGTCCCACTTCGGCTCAGATCATCTCAAGGTTGGTGGGTTCAAGCTCTGTGTAGGGCTCTGTGCTGACAGCTTGGAGCCTGGAGCCTGCTTCAGATTCTGTGTCTCCCTCTGTCTCTGCCCTTCCCCTGCTCATGCTCTGTCTCTGTCTCTGAAAAATAAATACACATTTTTAAAAATGTTTATAAAAGGGGAGGCTGGGGGAGGGCTTACATATAACAACTTATCTCTGAATGAATAAATTTCTTTTTTAAATCTCTTTTTCACAGATTTCTGCCTTTTTCCTCCATCTCTTATTTCTTTGAATCTCAACTTTGCAGCTCTTTCCCAAATTATTGAACAAAGTATTTGTTAGGAATGTTTTCAGCTGCAGGTTAAAGAACGTGAATAAAGATGGCTTAAACAAACAAGTGGGCTTTGTTTTGTATTTACACAAGGAGTCTTGGTGTAGGTGGTGGCTGGCTTTGATTCAACAGCTCAGCCATCAGGAACATGGGTTTGGGCTCTTCTTTCTTTCCTACCTGGCTGCCCTGTGTTGGATTTTTGATCTCATGACTGTCAAACTACTTCATGATCACAAGGCAGCTGTCACAACTCCAGACAGAGTATCAATGTCAAAGGCAAGAAAAAGGGGGATGAGATGTTACAAGCAAAGCATCCTTCATGTCATCTCATTCCTTTCTATTAGAAAACAACATTTCCTGCCCAGAAGCCCCCAGAACATTCCTGCTTATATCTCATTGGCCAGGACCGTGTCACATGGCCAGTTCCAAATGCCTGGGAATCTAAGAAAGCAGGTATTTTCCAGTCTCTAATGTAGACATGAATAAGGAAGCTGGGAATAGCTGTTGGATTAGCCACCAAGAGTGTGTGTGTCACAAACAACTGGCTCATCTGTTTTCAGTCTTCCTTGTTTTCTTTAACCCTTCCTGATACCTTTGAGGTGAATCCTCACCCTGATGTTGTTGCTCATCGTTTCATTTTGGCTATAACCATTCTGCTCTTCAATCCATGTATGGATTTCAGCTACTAAAGTTTTCATAACCAGTATTTCCATCTGATTCTTCCTGTTTGTTCCTGCCTTAGGTTAACAATATCCTCTCTTATCTTTTGAGGATATTTATTAAGCTTATTTTAAACTCAATCAGGTCTAGTAAGTCGGCCTCATCTATTATTAGTTTCTCAGTTTGTTTTTCTTTTATTGCAAATGTGTTCCCCTTTGAGTTCCTATTACTATGGGTATGTCAGTGAACTTGGCAGGGGAAGGCTAACGTCCAGACTGTAGGATATGAAGAAGAAGGGGGGAAGTAATATTTCAGGTCCACTGGTCTAGCCCTAGCCAGGATGGAGTACTTGATAGGGCTGCTGGCTTCCTGCCTCATGCACAGTAATGAGGCATGTAACGATTCACTCAGGGCCCTGGAGAGTGGGGGCACAGAGGGAAGGGCAGTGGAGAGCACAACTGAAAACTCTCCCTTGGCTGCACCCTCATCTCAAAGCACCTGACCCTCTTCCACTCTGGCTGCCAGTCCCAATCTCTCCACAACTGGCCCCAACCACCCTCTGTCTCCTCATGGATGATTTCTCAGTTGTTGTTGCTATTGTTTTTAATGTTTTTATTTATTTATTTTTGAGGGGGGAGCCGAGGGGGGTGGACAGAGGATCCAAAGTGGGCTCTGTGCTGACAGCAGAGAGCCCAATGCAGGGCTGGAACTCATGATTGTGAGATCATGAACCGAGCCAAAGTTGGACACTTAACCAAGTGAGCCACCCAGGCACCCTGAATTTCTCAGTTTTTACCTTCGTTTCTCAAATACTCAACCCCTTTTCACTTCTGTATCTTCTTCTTCTTCTTTGTTACTGTTAAATAGAAATTTTTGAGCAAACACAAGTTAAGTGCAAGGACACCATTTCCATCACCCAGCACCCATGATCATCAATTCATGGCCACTATTATTTTCTACATCTCCACCCCTCACTGCTGGCCTACTGGATTATTGGATTATTTCAAAACAAATCTCAGACTTTCACTTCTGAGGTATCTTCAAGTTTTGGCAGAAGGAGCTACCACTATCAGTCTAGATTATTTCAGCATCTTATCTGCCCCATTTAATAATTTCCCCCACCTTTATTATGAAAAATTACATACAGACAATAAAGTTGAAGGACTAGTACAGCAACCACTTGTATACCCACCAACCTGATTCAACATCTTTTAACATTGTGGTATCTCATCTTTAGCTTGTTTGTATGTTACTGTAGGGGAAGAAAAATATTTTTTTCCCTCTACCCTTCTAGGTTCTCAATTGGGGCTCTGTAACAAAAGATTAACAAGAGAAAAGCAGACAGAAGTTCATTAACATGTGTGTCTCCTGAATACCTGGGAGATTGTAGGGATGAATAACTCAAAGAGGTGGCCTGAACTTCGGCTTATATAGTATCTTCAGCAAAGAATGATACATTTGTAGAGAAATAATAGGACAAAGGAAAATGGCTTTAGGCTCCAAGGACAGGAAACTGTGGGAAGATAAATATATGGGGGCAGATTAAAGGGGTAAGGTTTGTTTGCAGATTCCTCTGATGCCATCACTGGGTGGATAAGAGTCTAGAGTCCTCTCCAGTAAAGGAAAATTTATATTCTGCCTGTAGGCAGAAAGGGGGAGGGTAGAGAACTTTTCCTGTATATGCTGCTTCATAACTGGCTTCAACTCAAAAGAATTCTTATGTCAAACAGGCATATTTTAAGGTGACATATCCTGGTTTTCTTCATTATTTTTTCTGAACCCTGTGAAAGTTGCAAACATCCTGACTCTTTAGCTCTAAGTATTTCAGCATGCATCTCCCACAAATAAGAACATTCTCGCACATAATCATGGTATCATTATTATGCATAAGTAAATTAGAAATAATTCCCTAAAATCTTTCTTACCTATTCCATATTCAAATTTCCCCAGTTACTCCCAATTTTTTTTTAAGTGTGTTTATTTATTTTGAGAGAGACAGAGACAGCACAAGTGGGAGAGGGGCAGAGAGAGAGAGAGACAGAGACAGAGACAGAGAATCCCAAGCAGGCTCCACTTTGTCAGTACGGACCCCAACATGGGGCTTGAACTCATGAAACCATGAGATCACAACCTGAGCCAAAACCAAGAATCAGACACATAACCTATTGAGCTAACCAGGTGCTCCCTCCCAATTTTTTTTTTAACCATGATGCAGTCAAGATTCATGCTTTACGTTTGGCTGTTGTTTGGATTATCTTTTAATCTAGAACAGTCTTTGTACTTTTTTTCTCCATAGGAACTTTTTAAAGAGACCCCCAGGTCAAATACCTTGTAAAATATCCTGCATTCTAAATGTGCCTCATTATTCCTCCTGGTATTGTTCAATTTGTTCCCTCATCCCCTGCATTTCCTGGAAGCAGGAAGTTAAGTCTAGGGGCTAGACTGGATTTAGGTTACACATTTTTGGCATTATTGTCTCCTGGATAATGTTATATACTTCATATTATATCCAATGAGAAGACACATAATGTCAGGTCACCCCATGACTAGTGATGCTAAGTTTGATCACTTGGGTGCAGTAGTGACTGTCACATCTTCCACTCAAAGGTATGCTTTGCCTTTGCAAACTGTTAATTCAAATTATCTGTGGAGCAATACTCTGGCATCCTGCAAACATCCTACATACTCAGTAACCTTTGACCTATGGTCCACTAAATCATTTATTTCACTGGGAGTTGCAACATAGTTCCAGAGTTGTTGTTGTTTTTTTAATTCAGTGGCCATATTTTAAAAAGTTTTCTGTTATTTCTGTCTGTTTCTTTTTATATATTGCTCTATGCTTTCACAATGATTTATTTATTTTTTTAAAGATTTTTTTTAAAGTAATCTCCACACCAAACATGGGGCTGGAACTCATGACCCCGAGACCAAGAGGTGTGTGCTCTACCAACTGAACCAGCCGGCACCCCCACAATGATTTGTTAATTCTTTCTTTCTTTTTGATATTAAGCATACCAATTTTATAGACTCTGACTGTTTTATTACTAGTTCAAGGAGGGGAGGGCTTTTTTTTTTTTTTTTTTTCTATCTTGGTAATGTGTCTGTGGTAATATGCTAGATTCCCTGACATATGTGTCCCTAATCTTTGTTTTCTAAGGTCCTAGAAGTTTCATTATTCTCAGAACATGGGCCTCTCCAGGGTCAGCTGCCCTTGCTGCTCTGACATCTCTCTTCCTTTTTGGCACAAAAGAAATTTTTGACTTTGGGGACTTTGAGTTTCCTGTGGGTTTTACTATTTTTGGACCACTCTGTGTTAATTTCTTGACTTTCCCTTTGTACAACAGAAGGGGAGGAGTTTTATTACCCATGTGAGGCCAGGAAAAATTCACTGGATCTGCCCAAGGTTGAGGAACTGGAAATAAACCCTCCTGAAAAAACCCATGTGCCCCAAGGGTTCCACATAGGCCTTGAGAAGCAGCCAGGAAGTTTGCAACTACCTGGACCCACAGATAGAAAAATAAAAAAGGTAGGGATGGATCCAAATTTACATCAGCTTCCTAACACAGGAAGTACAGAAAATAACATAATGACCACTCATGTATATGCATGACTCATGTAAAAAAATAAAATTTTTATTTTGTTGTTGTACCCTCTCCAATTGCATTACCTGCTCTGCCAGAGGCAAATGCTCTCCTAAATCTTAGTATTTATCACTGAGTATATCTTTTTTTTTTTTTTTTTACATATGCATGTATCTCTAAGCAATATCCCACTTCTACTCTCTCTAGTCTGACTCTCACCCTCACTACTTCACCAAGACTGTTCAAGGTCACCAATGACTTAAGTGCTAGCAAATTCAAAGGATATTGAAAAGATATTTCTATGCCCTCTTCTTACCTACCCTTTCCACAGCTCTCCTGATACTTCCTCCTTCTTCAGTCCTTCCTAGGCTTCTACTCCCTGGTTTTCCTCACCCCTCAAACCACCCTAATCTCATCTTTGCTGCTGCTCCCCCTCTGCCCTACCTCAAAATGTTGGTGTGTCCCATGATTTAATTATGTTCTCTTAGATCTCATTCAGTTCCAGGACAGCAAATACATATACAGAAATACATCCACATAAAATGGCTACCCAATCTCTATCTCTGGCCTTGATCTATCCCTGAGCTCTTAGCTTGCATATTCACTGCTCACTCGACACCTACACTCTAAAGTCTTGCAGACATCTCAGACTCAACATGACCAAAATGAAACCCTTGACTTACTCCCCATAAACACACCTGTTTCTTTCACAACCTGACTCTCCTATTTCAGGAAATAGTTCATCATCTACCTACCCAATTGCTCTAGCCAGAAACCAGAAGTCAGGCATGATTACCCCTTTTCCTTCACCCCCATCTCCAACTCTTCGGCAAAACCCATTCATTCCATCTCCCAAACTTTAAGTCATTCTCTTAGTTACATTTCCATTATCACTACCCCAGGCTAGGGCAGCATAATCCTTGCCCACTAAATAGTCTCACTTCATCTTCCCCCATCAAATCATACATACATCAGCACTCTCCATACATCAGCAAGTCTGATAATATCAATCAAATCAAATGTAACTCAGATCTTGTCACTCCTCTGCTTAAAATTATTCAATGAATTCTCACCCGAATAAAAGCCAAAATTATTACTATTGGCTAGAATATGCTACATGTTCTCACCCCACTGCCCCTCTTCTCTTGCTTTCCAGCCACACTAGCTTCTTTCAGTTCTTCAAACAAGATCAAGTTCTTTACTGCCGCAGGGCCTTTGCACACACCATCCTTAGACCTTAGCCTGGGAGCCTCCCCACCTTCCTGCCCTCGATTTTGACAGTTTGTTCCTTTTTGTTCTCTAGACGCAGTTTAAATATCACTTCAAATATTTCTTCCCTGGGCACTTTATCTAAAGTTATCTAAAGTTCCTCCATTATTTTCTATCTCAGCTCTTAGTTTCCCTGAGAGCACCTACCACTGCTAATTTGTTACTTCTTTGTATCCCGTTCATATTAGAAATGTCAGGTCAAAGACGGCAAGAATTATGCCTTGTTCACTATTACTGTCTTTAGCACCCAGGTACCATGCCTACCACATGGTAGACAATAAATATCCAGGTAATCTGTGTCTCCCAGGCACTTGAAACATAGTTCCTCATTTAAACTTCGCAGTAACTCCGTGAGGGAAAAAGCATGCTCCTCACTGGGCAAAGGAAACCGAGTCCAGTTTCTAACCTGCTCAAGATCACTGAGCTAGTAACTGAAGAAGTCGGGATTGGAACCCATGTCTGTAGGGGCCCAACAGCACTCGGTCTCAAACACCATACTGGAGTTTCTCAGTTTTGGGGAGGCCAGTCGCGCAGCAGGCTCTCAGTAAGACGCCCGAAACAGGTTACCAGCAGCGCGGAGTGCGGGCCAAGCTCCCAGGAGCCCCAGCGCGCAGGGGTGTGACCAGACGGATGGGCGGTCTTAAGCGCCGGAAAACCGACCGTAGACTACATATCCCAAAAGGCTGCGGAGGGCGCCGCGGACTGGCGGTAGCGAGGCCGGCGACAGCGTGATGACGTTCTCAGGGACGCTGGCGCGCGGGATTTAAACTGCGGCGGTTTGCGCGGCGTTAAGACTTCGTAGGGTTAGCGGAGCTGTGGTTGTTTGTATTTCGCGTTTCTTTTCCCCGCGACTGCCCATGGACTCGTCGCTTCAGGCTCGCCTGTTTCCCGGTCTCACCATCAAGATCCAACGCAGTAATGGTGAGGGGCTGGGTCGCGAGGCCAAGGGGACCTGTGGGCTGTGAGATGGCTGAAATTACTGCCCCTCCCCAAACGGCAGGGCCGAGATGCTGTTAGGGATTTCCCCGCTTCCACCCGGTCTGGGTCTCTGCACTAGCGTTGCGTCTCTTCTACCCAGGTGCAGGGGCCTCTGCGCTGGCTGTGGGTCCCCTTCCCATCCTCGGCAGTGGGCGGGGCTCCTCCCTGTCAGAGGACCTCCCAGGAAAATTAGGGTTGCTAGATTCACTTCACTTCCAGACTTCTCCGCTGAAATTGCTATGCCCTTGTAGGGACCTCGTCTTCCTGGCCCCTTTACTCTCCTCTAAATATTCCGCACTTGCGGTATGTCAGGCACTGGGATTCAGGGTTAATCAGTAGAAAAGATCCCTGCTTTTCAGGAGCTTGAAGTTCTGCCCTCTTTTTTTTTTTGGTTAAGCAGCTACCAAATCTCTGGCAGGTGGAATACCCTGTCATTAGGAGAATGGTCAGACATAACCTTCTCGTAGGGCAACCCGAGGGCGCCAGAGCGTCAGTGGGAGTTGAGGAACAGTACCCAAGAACTAGAGTGACTCCCCTGCCCAGACATACCTTCACTCACTGTAGGCCCTCTTTTGAGTGGGAATGAATCCTTATTCCCTGCAGCTCAGTTTTAAGACCTGTTCCCTGCCTACCTCACCGTGGGATGTTCGAAAGGTGAGGAGTTGAATGTTAAAAGCCAGGGGTTGTATTTGTTTCCTAGTGTTAAAAGGAAAGAAAAAGGCAGCTGTTCCTTCCTTCAGGCCAACTCCACGTTGAGAATCTCTGTGGGATCCTAAAAGTGAAAAAGATGGGTAAATTCTGGACTTTTTATACTGTAGGCATAATTCACAGTGCTAATGTAAGGACTGTGAACTTGGAGAAATCCTGTGTTTCAGTGGAATGGACAGAAGGAGGTGCCACAAAGGGCAAAGAGGTAAGTTCTGTGAAAATGCCTCTGCCACATTTAGCACCTTACTCCCTATAAGATCTGTGTGAAGGGGCATCTGGCTGGCTCAGTTGGTAGTGCATGTGACTCGGGGTCCTGATTTCGAGCCTCACATTGGACAGAGAGATTACTTTAAAACCAAACAAAAAGCTTTCTGTGGAAATGGAACTTGTGAGAACCTTATTTCTGATCCTGCCTTGTCCTCCCTAATCTTGAACACGGTCCTCTTTGGACCTATTAGGATTTTATTTAGTTGGGCCTGATCTAAATTGAAGCAATCAACAGTTTCTGGTGTGTTTGAAGAAGACAAACTGCACAGAATCCTAAAACCTTGCTTACCTACGCTAGCTTCTGAGTGCAAACTACCTACAATATCGGTTTGGGGAGCAAAACTGATAACCCAGTTGAGACAAAAGTATGTTTCTGAAACCCCAAGTAACAGAAGGCAACTTGTGATAAATGGCACAGATGAATAGTGCTTGAGCAGCTCAGAGGTAGTAACTCGCTGAGGATGAGCTTGACTGGTGGGGATGTGGTGGGAAGGTGTAGCAGAAACAATAGTGAGATAGATGGCCTTCATCGAGACTAGTGAAGAAGCTTGCTCCAGGCAGTGGGAAGGCTCAGGATGCTGGACAGTTGAAAGGGGGGACCAGAGGGTTATCATCTCTGGCACTAAGATGTTTAAGGTTTTATTCTGTAGGTACTTGGGAGCCTTGGGAAGATTTTGAGAAGAGGAGAGATGTGACTAAGGCATTTATGTTTTAGAGGCATTGTGGTGTGGTAAAAATTTTACTGGGCTAGGAGTAAGGAAACCTGGATTCTAGTCTGGCTCTGCCACTATTTTGTGTTCTCAGACATGCTTCCACCTCTCTTAGAAAATCAGTTTCCTTACCAAAAAAAATGAGGATGATAATATCTACTTAATAAGGTTATTGTGAGGATTTGTTCAACAGATACTTTTGTACTGGTTCCAAAATGCCAGACGGAATACTGAAGTGAATAAGACAGACCTGGACCCTCTTCATGGAACTTAATGAGATAACACATGTAAAGGACTTGTCTAGCATAGTGCCTTATGGTAGGTAAGCAGATACTTAGTGGTATATTTTAGAAATAAAAGGATTGAATACTTTACAACATCTGCTCTTAAATCAAGAGTTTCCTAAAATTCTTTTCAACCAGCTATTAGAAGTTCCTTGTGATTTTTGTTTGCTTATTTTTGTTGTTTGTTTAGAAATATACCTCTTGTTGGGTCTCACACCAGCTCAGATACTGCCTTTGGAATAAGGTCTAAACTTCTTAGGCATTCAAAGCTTTTTCAGGATAAAAACTTTTTTCTTTGTACCACACACTCTTGCAAAGTATGCTGTGTCAGGGTCAAATGCATCAGGTCCCCACTTTGTGTCCATGCCTGGTGCCTTGCTGCCTTCACACTGTCACTCTTACTCCTTCCTCCTGGGATGCTCACCCTGAATCATCAGTGTGAGAGTTAATGTCAGAACTAGGGTTAAAACATTGATCTCCTATATTGTCTGTTTTCTATGGTTTAAGTGTTGGAAATGGGAGGAATGTGTAGTAAGGGTCTATAGCTGTCCAAGAATTGGGGACAAAAGTGTGGTTATTAAAGTACCCGTGAGCTTTTGCTTTTAAACAGTACTCAGTCCCTGTTTATCCTGTGCTGCTTTGGTTTCTTGCCTTCTGTGCATATGACTTTTCCATTAGAATATGAGCTAATTAGGGGCACCTGGGTGACTCAGTCATTTAAGCATCCAACTTCAGCTCAGGTCATGATCTCACTGTTTATGAGTTCAACCCCCATGTCTGGCTCCGCACTGATGGTGCAGAGCTTGCTTGGGATTCTCTCTCTCTGCCCTTTATGTGAGCATTCTCTCTCTCTCTCTCTCTCTCTCTCTCTCTTAAATAAACTTAAAAAAGAAAAAAGAATAGGAGCTAACTGAAGGCCAGGGCAATATATGTGTTAATTCATCTTTGAATATCTTCCCCCTATTGCCTTAATTGTGCCTAATAAATGTTTGAATAAGCTAATTAATAAATATAGGTTGCATTGTAGGAGTTAAAGCTTTCACCCTGGAGTACATGCTTCAGCTCTGAAACATTTCAAGATTGGTTGGTACTGGGGCACCTGGGTGGCTCAGCCGGTTAGCATCCGACTTCAGCTCAGGTCATGATCTCACAGTCTGTGAGTTCGAGCCCCTCGTCGGGCTCTGTGCTGACAGCTCAGAGCCTGGAGCCTGCTTCAGGTTCTGTGTCTCCCTCTCTCTCTGCCGCACCCCTGCTCATGCTCTGTCTCTCTCTGTCTCAAAAATAAATAAAAACATTAAAAAAAAAAAAACTTAAAAAAAAAAAAAGATTGGTTGGTACTATTTTGGTGTGTTTGAACTGCTGTGAAGTATGCTGATGAAGTTTGAGTTGCTGCTGGAGGGTGGCAGGGCTCTGGTGATGTAAACCTAGAATTGTGACCTCAACTGCAGGCATGTGCAGGAAGTTGTTATTGGGGAAGAAGTTTCTGGGCCCAGTGGAAAATGTAGGTAGACTTAGGGTTAGGTAGCAGCTCTTGGGAACTTGTCCCCGCCCATAAGATCCTGAAGGGCCCTCCAGTTTGACTATTGCTGGGACAGTTAGAACTTGTTTCCTCCTCCGTGTCATCTAGCAAGAGGTGCTCAGGGGACTGTGCCCAGCAGGACCTCACTGCCCAGCAGAACAGTAGGGAAACCAAGTGGCCTACATCTACTGTGGACTACCTGACTGGTTACCTGTCTGTCTGCCCTCCTCTTTACCTCGTTCTCATCACCAACATCTACCATTGGCTTGGCAATCAGAAACCAGTATTCATCTAGATGGTAAACCGTGACTAAGGGCTATTTGTTTATAGTTGTTGGTACTTGGTGGAACTTAAAAGTTGATAATGTCTGAATCTAGGAGTACTAGCATTGGTTGTAGAGATGCAGTTGGGTTGAAGAAGCTATGTTGTTCCACTGAAATTTTTTACTTACTCTTTGCAGATTGATTTTGATGATGTGGCCGCAATAAACCCAGAGCTTTTACAACTTCTTCCCTTACACCCAAAAGACAATCTGCCCCTGCAGGAAAATGTAACCGTCCAGGTAGGTGCTTGTCATCTGGCTGAACCAGTGCCCCAGATGATTTGCTTGGCTTGTTGGCTTTTGCTGATTTTCTGGAACTGCCTAGGACTTCAGCATAACACATGGATCTAAGATAAGTCCTTGAAAATTGATAGGAACCACATATTGTGATGTTTTTGTTTTTATTTTACAGAAACAAAAACGCAGATCAGTCAACTCCAAAATTCCTGCTCCTAAGGAAGGTAAATAGATTTTTACTGGCTTATCGTCATGGGGTTTGAACCCAGGATAATATTCCTAGGGCACAGGAAGCTGTGAAATAGACTCATTGCTCCACTTTAGCAGGTGGCTCTGTGTGGGCTGAGTCCTGCCCTGTCTTCTAAGCATCTTAGTGAAGAAGAATCGAACCTACAGGGAGGTTTTGGTCAAAAGGTACAAAGTTTCAGTTATGAGAAATAAGTCCTCGAGATCTAATGTACATCTGGCCTGTGATTAACAACACTGTATTATATACTTGAAATTTTACTATGAGGGTGGATCTTATAATAAATACCCTAACCACAAAACAAAAATAAACAAAATACAAAGCAAAGAGAGTGGGAGCAAACCTTAGGAAGAGATGGATAAGTTTATAGCATTGATTATAATGATAGTTTCATGGGTGTTTACTTATCTCCAAAATATCGAGTTAAACACATTCGATATCTACAGTTTTTGGTATTTCAATCATACTTCAAGAAGTGCTTTTTTAAAAATTTTTAAGTGTATTTATTTTGAGAGAGAGACAGTGTGAGCAGGGGAGGGGCAGAGAGGGGGGGTGGAGAGAGAGAGAAAGAAAAAGAAAGAAAGAAAGAGAATGAGCAAGAGAATGAGTGGGGGAGGGGCAGAGAGAGGAGGAGACAGGATCCGAAGCAGGTGCTGTTCTGACAGCAGAGCTCAATGTGGGGGGCTCAAACTCAAATTGTGAGATCATGACCTGAACTGAAGTCGGACACTTAACTGACTGAGCCACTCACGTGCCCCTGTACCATGTGTTCTATTTCCAAATTTCTGACTTACTTTATAGGTGATGAATTGTTTCTCTCTTATGGAGGGAAACTATATAAATGGGTAGAAATTAATAAGAATTCAAATATAACTCAGTTGTTTCTCTCAGTTAAGCATTCTTATAAGATTCCAGAAAATCAGTGTAGCTGACCCATGGGTTTCTGATGATGTGCCCCAGGTCTGGCTCTGTAAAGCACCCTGAAGCAGTGGAAAAATCCAAAATCCAAATCCCAGACTTTGGAATCTAACAGTTTTGGGTTAACATCCTGGCTCCAACACTTACTACAGTGTGGAAGTTCCTTAATTTCTCTGAGCCTTATTGTCCCCTTCCATCAGATGGGAAGACTGATATTTACCTTACAATGTTGTTTTGAAGTATGGGAAGATTGTACAATGATAGGTGTTGGTGCTGTTAAGGTTAATAATGCTTTTTTCCAGGGATTAGGTCTGTCTCTTCAGAAAGGATTTCGGATTGGCTGTAGGTCCCTCCATTTACTCAGGACAGTTGCTCTTGTGGGAGATATCCTTGCCCTTGGGAGCTCTCAGATTGGCAGAATGTGAATAGATTAGTTTTGGGGTCACTAGTACTTGGCCTTTCTAATTTTTCCTTTCCTTGGGTGGAAGGAGTGGGAAGTTGGGCTCTTTTTCCTGGTGATCTGGACCCATCCCACCCTATACAGAATCTTGGAGGGTTGCCCCCTAGTGGCCCCCATCGGCCCTCCTGATCATGCCCCACTGATTGGCTGCTGCTGCCCTTGGTGTTTCAGGTCTTCGAGGCCGCTCCACCCGAATGTCCACTGTCTCGGAGGTTCGAATTACCACTCAGGAGAATGATATGGAGGTGGAGCTACCAGCGTCTACAAATTCCCGCAAGCAGTTTTCAGTTCCCAGTGAGTAATGAATTTGTTTTTCCTGTTTGAGGCTCTGCAGCAGCTGCTCATATATTGCCCTGTCCCTGTTCTGAAATATCCTGAGATTTCTACACTCCTCTGTCTTCAGTTCTATTCTGCTCCCTTATTTGGAAATCATTTAATTTTACTCTTTAATTTTATTGAAACATTACACACACACAAAGAAAAGCGACCATATCATTTAGTTCACAAACCGAACGTACTCACATAACTCAATCAAAGCATTATGAGCAACCCAAAAATCCCCCTCAAGTTCCCTTCCAGTTCATAAGCCCCTATATTAAGTACCTATAATCTTGACTTCTGATACCATAAATTAGATTTTTCCCTTTTTGGACTTTATATAAATAGAATTTGAAAAATATTTTTAATTGTAAACTTTTATTAGATAAAGCAGGTACAGATTGTGTAAGATAGACAGTCATTACATCTTACATGTATCAAATTCAGCTCTAATAAAATGAATGTAAACAAGAGGGTCACAACCAGGTATGGGAAGTAGCAAGTTGTCATGGGCTTTCTGGGGTTGAATCAATATGTTGTTGCTCAGGTTTCTGTTACTCCTGGCTTTTCAGTCTTTGTCCCTCTTAACCCAGGTTCCAAGACTTGGAGAAGTCTGGCTTTTTCTTCCAAATACGCCCTGGCCTGAGAACCCAAGCTTGGATGAAGCCTAAAGTCTTTAGGCCTTTAGAGGCTTTACCTTTGTGGTGAAGTCATGCTGAGCTACTCACATACCTTCAAAGATATATATTCTTTTTTACTTAAAGATTTTATTTTTAAGTAATCTCTACACCAAACTTACAACCCTGAGATGAAGAGTCGCATGCTCTACCGACTGAGCCAGCCAGACACCCTATCCTCTAAGACTTTTGATCCCAGGAGTCAGCCCCTGTAGAGACTGGTTGGGTTCAGGGTTTGGGCTGAAGTGACGGGAAAAGCCCAAGCTCTGCTCACACGGTGGGAGCCCAAGGTTTTGCTGAGCTGGCAGTCAGTTGCACTCCTCCTGACACATGACCTGCTATGGCTCAGAGGAGCACAGCTCTGGTATGCCTGCCTGCTTCTCCAATGACTCTTGTTCCCCCACAGCTGGACCCCCTAGGCCCTCCTGCCCTGCAGTGGCTGAAATACCATTGACGATGGTCAGTGAGGAGGTGGAAGAGCAAGTCCATTCCATCCGAGGCAGCTCTTCTGCAAACCCTGTGAACTCAGGTAGACACACTGAGCTGTCTGCTGCCCTGCTCCTAGTGCAGGACAGGTTGTTATATCCTCTCCCAAACCTGGCCTGCTTTGGCACCTGAATTCAAATCATGTTTATCTCGTGGGGGCATATTTCCTGTGGCCATCGCATCAGTCTTTCACAAGAGGTGACCTTGTTCCCACCAGCTGGCAGGAGCCCTCTAATGTAGTTGAGGTGTTGCCATAGCTCAAGTCTTGACCAACACCTGAAAAACAGCCCTGAATGCCCATCAAAATCAATCAGGGATGGTATCACCTCTTTTGGTTGTTGAGAAAATGCCACAGAGACACGGAGAGAGCTTGGGTTAGGCCTAGAGCACTTGTGCAGGTCTTTACTTTGCAGGCTTAGCCTACAACGGATAGAGTCCTATCCATTGCTTCCTCTCCTTGCATATGGTGGTTTAAGAGCAAGGGTCTAAGGAAGGCCTAGGCCTGGGAATGGCCCATGACTCAATAGAACAGCTGGAAAAGAGTAGGCTGGCTGGCCTAGACAGGTAAAAGTGGGCTTCCTTCTTCCCCAGTTCGGAGGAAATCATGTATTGTGAAGGAAATGGAAAAAATGAAGAACAAGCGAGAAGAGAAGAGGGCCCAGAACTCTGAAACAAGAATAAAGCGAGCTCAGGTACCTTTCTTAGGTCAAGGGTTTTTGGACAGGCATTCTTAATTGCAACCTCACCAGCAGCAGAGATACAGCTGGGCCCCAGCGTTTCTGAGGCTCCAGTTCTGATATCCAGGAAATTTAACTGGTTTTTCATCTGGATTCAGGAAAAAATAATCAGATATTTTTCTGAAGCCCTTTGGGTGGGGAATATTTCATGCTGATCATCCAGTAGGCACACCCATCACAGTGCAGTGGCCAACAGAGCTGCTGGGCAGAGTTGCCTGCTTTCCCCCCGACCCCCACCTCCACCTCCTAATTGTGTATATGGGGCAGGGGTTTGGGGTTGCAATAAAGTCCCAGTTTGGAGCATTTCCCCTCAGTTAGGTTAACTGCTCCAGGGAATCTCAACCTGCTGGTCTCCTATGAAGGGGACAGTGGCCCTCGCCCTAGTTCCTAGAGTGGTTGAATGCATGCCTAAAACCTACCATCCCCCACCGCCAATCTCTGTTCCCAGGGCCTTTGCTTCTGAGTTCTCAGCCTAGAGCTAGGGTGGGAGGAAGGTAAGATGTGGGAGGGCTTTGTCAACTGAAGGACTGTGTGTATATAAAGAGCTGTTGCTGATGCTTCAGCACTAAGCTCTGAGAGCATTTACATGTCAGCAGTCAGTCCTTTTTTTGCCCTTGTCCCAAACAGGAGTATGACAGCAGCTTTCCAAACTGGGAATTTGCCCGGATGATTAAAGAATTTCGGGCTACTTTGGAATGTCATCCACTTACTATGACAGATCCTGTAAGTAAACCTAAAAGGCTTCTATCTCTCCTTCCTGAGTGTGTGTACAATTGAGAGACAAATCTCCTCTTTAAGGATGTGAGAGCTTGCAAGAATCTCCACTTACCCTTGAGGATATTTTTAATACCTTTAATGGGCTGGAGCTAGCAAGGCTGGATGGGAGAGTCAGCTGCATAAAGTGTCACCCTCTTCACTTCCATAGGTTGGCTAGATCCTTACTAATAATCGTGTAAGTAGCACTGAAACCTGTAGGCAGCAGGGTGAGAAAACTGGAAAGGAAATTCAAAGCTGCCTGACTGTTTTTGAGAGTAACTAATGGTGGAGCTGGGGTCCCAGTGTTAGGTCTTGGCCCTTGAGTGAGCCAGACATGGGATTGGAAGAGGAGGAGTTCTTTCAGTATTGCTCTGACCTTTTGGTGGTTGGTTGTCTTCTTTCATCCTTTTGAAGATCGAAGAGCACAGGATATGTGTCTGTGTGAGGAAACGCCCACTAAATAAACAAGGTAAGCCCTGATCAGTCAGAAGGAGGCTTTTGACTGACTGACCTTCTCCATGTCCAGGAATCATCCCCTGAAATACTCTTCTTCTGCAGAATTGGCCAAGAAAGAAGTTGATGTGATTTCTGTTCCCAGCAAAGGCCTCCTCTTGGTCCATGAGCCCAAGTTAAAAGTGGACTTAACAAAGTATCTGGAGAACCAAGCCTTCTGCTTTGACTTTGCATTTGATGAAACAGCTTCAAATGAAGTTGTCTACAGGTTAGTTTCTTGGCCTCTTTTATTTCCCTTTCCCAGCCTTCCTCTTGTCAATGTGGGATATTGTACTATTCACCGCCACACTGATCTCTGAGGCCTTTCTTGGCCTCCTCATATTTTCTTTGGATCAGCCATTACAGAGTTGGTTCTGGCTCTGTCTCCTGGCACCAGGAAGGCCCAGTTTGGGCTTGTCACATCCCATTTTGCATCTTTAGCAGTGCATCCTCAAATGGATTACAAGTGAGGTATTACCCATTGTACTCTCTGAGGCTGGGTTGGGCAGGTCGAAGGGATTCTTCCAGTGTCTTATGCAGCCACTCCATTACCCACTGAGCTTAGCAGACTCAGCAAAGACTAGGACCGCTCTATCTAATACAGCACCACCAGCCTCATGTGGCTATTCAAATGAAAGTTAAATAAAATTAAGAACTCAATTCTTTTTTTTTTTCTTTTTTTTTTTTTTTTTTTTTTGGCTTGAACTCACAACTCTGAGATCAAGAATTGCTTTCTCTACCAACTGAGCCAGCCAGGCGTCTCAGAATTCATTAAAAAAAATTTTTTTTAATGTTTATTTTTGAGAGAGAGAAAGCACGTGCACAAGCAGGAGAAGGGCAGAGACAGAGGAAGACACAGAATCTGAAGCAGGCTCCAGGCTCTGAGCTGTCAGCACAGAGCCTGACGCAGGGCTTGAACTCACAGTGAGATCATGACCTGAGCTGAAATCAGATGCTTAGCTGGCTGAGCTGCCCAGGTGTCCCAGAATTCAATTCATTAGTCACACTAGCCACATTTTAAGAGCTTGACAGCCACCTGTGGTAGTGGCTGCTATTAGCACAGTAAAGAATATGTCCACCACCACAGAAAGTTCTATAAACAACACTGCTCTAGACCAGAGGTTGACAAACTATAGCCCATGGGCCAAATTTGGTTTGCAATTCCTTTATTTATTTATTTATCTATCTATCTATTTATTTTTGAGAGACAGCATGAGACAGAGCACAAGTTGGGGAGGGACAGAGAGATAAGGAGACACAGAATCTGAAGCAGGCTCCAGGCTCCAAGCAAGTGTTCAGCACAGAGCCTGATGTTGGGCTCGAACCCACAAACCATGAGATCATGACTTGAGCCAAAGTCAGTCACTTAACTGACTGACTGAGCCACCCAGGCGCCCCTGCAATTCCTTTTTATATGGTTCTCAAAATAAGAATGAATGGTTTCTGTGTTTTTAAAGGATCGTTTTTAAAAACATGTGACAGTAAGGGGCACCTGGGTACCTCAGTCAGTTAAGCATCTGACCTCAGCTCAGGTCACGATCTCACAGTTTCTGGGTTCGAGCCCCATGTTGGGCTCTCTGCTGTCAGCGTGGAGCCTGCTTTGGATCCTTTGTCCCCCCTCTTTCTCTGCCCCTCCCTGACTTGGGTGCGTGCTTGCTGTCTCTCTCTCTCTCTCAAAAATTTTTTTTAAATTTATTTTTTAAATTTACATCCAATTTAGTTAGCATATAAATAAACATTTTTTTTTTTTAATGTGGTAGTGGGGTGCCTGACTGGCTCAGTCAGTGGAAGGTGCAACTCTTGATCTCAGTGTTGTGAGTTCTAGCCCCATTTGGGTGCAGAGATTACTTAAAAATACAATCTTTAAAAAAAAAAAAAAACATGACAGAGACCTACGTGGCCTAAAATGTTTTAGACTCCTACTTTAGAGGGTTTCCTCTGATCTTTGTAGTGTTTCTTATGCTGGCAGTTAGCTACTAAGCTCAGGGTTTCATCTTGGGTCTCCAGAGTCAGACAAAGGGCTGATGGCTCAGAGTGTAGGCCACCAGCTTACTCTTGGCAGGTCAGTCCAGCCCTCCCCAGTTGGCTGGGAGAATTTCAGATTTGTAAGTGGGGCTGGAGTCCAGTGGGACCACTTTGCAGAAGAGGAGTGCTATTGTTTGGAAGGAGGAATTGAAGACTGCAGTAGTTCTGCAGTGGAAGGGCAGTAGGACCACATTCTAGGGAGCACATTTTGGGGAGAGATGTATACTCTTTCCTGTCCTTTCTCCCAGGTTCACAGCAAGGCCACTGGTGCAGACAATCTTTGAAGGGGGAAAGGCAACCTGTTTTGCATATGGCCAGACAGGAAGTGGCAAGACACATGTGAGTATTCAGCCCGGGCAGGGAGCAAACCAGCCTATGGTGTCACACTGGGTCCCTGTAAAGGAAGCAGGTAAGTTGCTTGCAGAAAGTCCCCTTGGTACAGATGCCCTATCACCAGACACTCTTGTTGTGCCAGATGCCTTAGCAGGTACAGCTTCTCAGCTTTGATGTGGTGGCCCACTGTGGTAATGGAGCCACTAGTCCTCTGGCCTAGGCCCAGGGTCCTTTACCACAGTCTTCTGCCCCTTCCGTTTGCAGACTATGGGCGGAGACCTCTCTGGGAAAGCCCAGAATGCATCCAAAGGGATCTATGCCATGGCCTGTAAGTAGTGTGTTCTGCCCCACTTGGGTTGGGCACAGAAAGGCAGGTTGCTTACTTAATCCAGGCTCTCTCTCATAGCCCGAGATGTCTTCCTCCTGAAGAATCAGCCTCGCTACCGGAACCTGGGCCTGGAAGTCTATGTGACCTTCTTTGAGATCTATAATGGGAAGGTAGCTAGCTGGCAGGGAGCCCGTCTCTACTGTTGGGGCCACTGAACTTTCTAAAACCTTGAGGTTGGCTAGAAATTGTAGGAACCAAGCAGCCTGTGGGCTGTCAAGCCTTTAATGGGCTGCTCTGTCCTATCATTGTGGGAGGTTTCATCTGATGGTGGATGGTGCCCAAGCTCAGCAAGTATGGCAGGAACACTCCTCGGGGCTCCTTCTCACATGTCTCACATGGGAGGTTTGCCTTGTGTGTGCCCTGTCCTCCCTCGACCCACCTCCTTAAAACCTTTCTACTCTTCCCCTGATTGTGTACATTCATTTTCATGTTCATATTCTCTTTCTCTCACTCTCTCCCCTACCCCTTATACTCCATACCTTCTACCTCTACCTCTACCTCTACCTCTGTACTCTGCTTTTGCAGAGTTGCCTTCCTCAGCAGGATCTTGATAATAATAATGGCTAATGTTGATTATTGGTGTAGTATCATGTGCTAAGCACTTGTCTCAACTCCTTCAATCGTTATAACCTATGAGGAAGTATTCCCATCATTATTCTGCAGATGAGGAATAAGCCTGGAGTAGTTAAGTACTGGTCCAGGCTCCCATAGCTGGCAAAGTAGCAGGGTCATATCAAACTGAGGCAGCCTGATTCAGCTTTCAAGTGTACTACTGCCCGCCACCCAGCTTAGCTTCTCTCTGCCTTCTCTGCTGCCAGCTCTTATCTAAGCTGGGACAGGCCCTGAAGGAGGGGGTGTAGGTGGGGTGTCCAGGACCTAATGGCCTTATCCTTGTTCCCCTGCCTGGCACAGCTGTTTGATCTGCTCAACAAGAAAGCTAAGCTGCGCGTGCTGGAGGACGGCAAGCAGCAGGTGCAGGTGGTGGGGCTACAGGAGCATCTGGTTAGCTGTGCTGACGATGTCATCAAGATGATCGACATAGGCAGTGCCTGCAGGTCAGAGTTCTGGTGAGGGGAAGGGGCCACCTAATGCCCGGTTCAGGTGATAGACCCCCGCTCTGAGCCCATTGCTGTTTCCACAGAGCGCCACTCTCTGCAGCTTGGTGAGGGCTGTGAGGGCCTCTGCCGTAAGGACTCTCAATAGGGCAGATGACCCAGGGCAAGAGGCTCATCAGGAGCAAGTGTCTTAAATCTAACCCAGGTAGACTTTATTTCCAGGTCCTTACCCCAAATCATCCTTCCTGACTTCTCTAGGTTTCTTCTTGCTGTCCCCTCCCTCTGTGGTAGGAGACAAGCTCTGGATCTAGTCTGGGCTGGAAGGGATGGGGTCATAGCTTCTATACAGAGGTAGGGAAGTGCTCTTCCACCAGGCACGGTGCAGTGGAATGCTGGGTGGCTTATGGAGGCCCAGGGAGGGGGTTGCCCTCTCCAAGCCTCTCAAGCTTTCACAAGTGGTTCATGACAACCCCTCCTCCTCATGTGCCCTGCAACACAGGCAACTCTCTTTCCCCATGTGCTTTTGGGCCCTCTGGGCTGGCTAAGGCCTAGCACAGAATCTAGTACTTTCACTGCCAGGAAAACTTGCCAGATCTGGAGGTAGAGGGAAAGCTGCTGCCCAGGAAGGGCAAAACAGAAATCTGGGATAAGAAAACACAGGACTGCTTAGAGTCTTGACCTGTGTCCTTTGTACAGAGAACTCAGTGGGTGGCTTGAACTCTGGGGAGCCACAGTGGCTCATCACCTTTCTTTGCCCTCCTTTGCCACAGGACTTCTGGGCAGACATTTGCCAACTCCAACTCTTCCCGCTCCCATGCCTGCTTCCAGATTCTTCTTCGGGCCAAAGGGAGAGTGCATGGCAAGTTCTCTTTGGTGGATCTGGCAGGGAATGAGAGAGGTGCGGACACTTCCAGTGCTGACCGGCAGACTCGCATGGAGGGTGCAGAAATCAACAAGAGTCTCCTGGCTCTGAAGGTAGCAGGGCCTAAACAGGTGGTTGGCCTGGAGGACTGCTGGTGGAGGGAGGGAGGGAGAGAGGGAGGGAAGGGGCAACTCAAGAGGAAGAACGGGACCTCAGTGGCTCCTGCTGCCCCACAGGAGTGCATCAGGGCCCTGGGACAGAACAAGGCTCACACCCCATTTCGAGAGAGCAAGCTGACACAGGTGCTGAGGGACTCCTTTATCGGGGAGAACTCAAGGACCTGCATGGTGAGTAGGGTCACTTTGGAGGTGGTATAGGAAGATGTTGAGTCCTGTCTCTGGGCAGAAGGCTTGGTGCCCTTGGCTACCTGGGTTTCCAGGCTCAAACTTTACTGGGCATCCCCCACTGCTTTTTAGTACCAGGTTCCTCTTTGCCTATTCAAAAGGGAAGGAGAGGATCTGCTCCCTTTACTATATGTCTGTGCAGCTCTTAGTTTGGGGTCCAAAGGGGCCTTACCTGATGAAAAGGGGCCCCAGAATTCAGAAGGATGGCCTGTGGGAAAGCAGGAGAGCAAAATTCTCCCCTTCTATGGTTTCCCTCAGGTTCACTGGCTCCTAATTAAGTACACAGGAAAGGGGTATGGCCTCAAATGACTTTTTGTTCCCTTCCTTATTTTATCTACAAGCCTGCTAGCTAGGATCTGCCTTCTTCCCCTCTAAGGAATCTCCTCTTCCCTGTCTACTAGGGAAGGTAGGAATTTCTAACTAAGCCACAGAGCCTTGAGATGTGACCTTGGTGAAAAAGTCCATAAAAAGATAAAACAACGGGTATTCAGATGCACCTTTAAAGGCAGGGAACCAATTTTTAAGGTGCCTTAGTTTTCAGTGCCCTTGGGGCAAATTGCCTGGCACAGACTAGGCGCTTAGTTAGCTCTCCGCCCCAATACTGTGTGGGTGTCAGCAGCTCAAAGAGACGACTCCTGGCAGTATCCAGTACTAGGCAGTCCAGCGCCTTTACCCTACCCTGTGATCCTCAACCCTTAACTGCCTATTTCCCCGTTTTGCAGATTGCCATGATCTCACCAGGCATAAGCTCCTGCGAATATACTTTAAACACACTGAGATATGCGGACAGGTACTTGTACCCATAACCAATGGGATGGGGAGACGGGTGCAGGAGGGAGGAAAGGAAGAGGGAGGAAGTCTGGAGCCTCAGTGCCTACTGTATATTCTTCTGTGACTCAGTGAACCTGAGTTCAGACATGTCCCAGTCCCCTTCAAGCCTTAATGTGAAGCCAGCATGGGTCATCTTGGCCGATGTAAAAGCTGCCGAGCCTCATGGTCTGAGTGATGCTGCAGTCCTGTGAGTGCCAAAGAGGTTCCTGTGGGATCTGAGACCTTCTTGTTCCTCAGGGTCAAGGAGCTGAGCCCCCACAGTGGATCCAGTGGTGAGCAACCAACTCAAATGGAAACAGAAGAGATGGAAGCCAGCTCCCATGGGTCCCTGATCACAAGCAATGTAAGGTGTAGGGTGGGGCCAGGCAGGATGGAAACGTGGCCTATCGAGGGAAACTAGGCCATACTGTTGTACCTCTCCTTTTGGCCCCTCAGTTCTCCAAAGAAGAGGAGGAACTGTCTTCGCAGATGTCCAGCTTTAATGAAGCCATGTCTCAGATCAGGGAGTTGGAGGAGAGGGCCATGGAAGAGCTCAAGGAGATAATACAGGTGATGAGCTGGTCCTGATTAGGGATGGACTGGATATCCACCCCAGCACAGGCCCTCAGCAGTGCTCAGAACCATTCCTTGAGCATGACCTGGGCTTTGCTCCCACAGGCCTTCAGGTAGGGATGGCAAGAGGCAGACCTTTACCTAGTATTCCTCAATTGTCCACCTATTCATCTAGCTGTTCTAGAACAATGAATTACCATACCCTTTTCTCCAGCCTGGCCTACACAGGCTTTCCTCCATCCTCCTAGCCAGAGCTAGTCTCTCCCCTCTATGTTCCTGATCGAGGTTTTGGAGGGTGACTTCTTTGCAGAGATCTTGGCTTGTTTACTCAGTGAATGTTTGGTGAGTACTTTCTATATGCCAACTCCTGTGCTAAAACCAAGGACCAAAAACATCAAGTATGGATAGCATGCCCTAAAGTAAGACTTGCTCAATCCTGACTCTTCTGAGTTGTTTTTTTTTTTCCCCTGACTCTTCTATTTATAAGCTGATTTCCTTAGGAAAGTCATTTAGCATCACTGGGCCTCAGCTTCTTCATCTCTGCAGTGGGCAAGACAGGATGATTGCATCTGAAGATTAAGAGATATGCTTTTAAAACAGTGCCCAGCACATGGTTAGTGTATAGTAAGTGGTAGATGCTGGTGCTGCTGTGACTCCCGCTGTGGGAGAACAGGGAGAGGGGAGGGGAGGCCCAAGAGGGCACTCTGCCAGTGGGGTATTCAGGGCAGGGTGCAGTGCAGAAAGAAGGACCTTGGGCCACTCAGAAATGAGAAGGGAACATGAAGAGTAAGCGCTTAGGCATGTCCTCCCTCCCTGGAGTGCTCAGGGTACAAATGTGTGAAAGGACATGGTATTTTCAGAAAGAATGAGAGGTTCACTCTACTCAAAGCAAAAGATGTAAGCAAGGGACATTGATTAAATATGTGTCTAGGTCAACAGGTAACCTGATGCTAAAAGACCTATGGCTCACTCCAAAGGCCTGGACTTGGTTATGAGGGCAGTGGATACCTTTGAAGGGAGTAGAGTATGGTCAGATCAGATGACGTGGTCTTATCACAGCTTTAGGTACATCACTGTGGCTGCAGTGTGGAGTCTGGTTTGGGAATGAGGGAGAGCATGAGTAGAGGCACTTAGGAGTTATGAGAAATTAGGAGATTGTTGTAAAGAGTTCAAGAAGGGCATCTGGGTGGTTCAGTCAGTTAAGTGTCTGACTTGGGCTCAGGTCGTGATCTCATGATTCGTGAGTTTGAGCCCTGCGTCAGGTTCGCTGCTGTCAGCACAGAGCCCACTTCATATCCTGTGTCTCCCTCTCTTTGCCCCTCCCCCATGTTTTCTCTGTCACTCTTCTCTCTCTCTCTCTCTCAAAAATAAACATTAAAAAAAAAAAAAAAGTTCTGGACACCAGGGTGGCTCAGTCGGTTAAGTGCCTGACTTTGGCTCAGGTTATGATCTCACACTTTGTGGCTTCGAGCCCCACACTGGGCTCTGTGCTGACAGCTCAGAGCCTGGAACTTGCTTCAGATTCTGTGTCCACCTCTCTCTCTGCTCCTCCCCCACTCATGTTCTGTCTCTCTCTGTCTCAAAAGTAAACATTAAAAAAAAAAGTTCAAGAGAGATGTTGGAGCCTAGACAGAGTGTAGTCATGGTCACCATGAGACTGGAGTGAGGACATGAGACTCAGGTGCCATTTAAGAAGCAGAATTGGTAGGATTTAGGGACCAGCAGGGTGAAAGAATAAAGTTATTATTCCCATTTCCTGCTTGGCATCAAGACAGATTGTGACATTGATTTGACCTGGGGAGAGGGACAAGTTTGGGGTAGGGAAGAGGATGAATTCACGATGAAGATTTCTACAGGAGCAGGTCAAGAAGCAGAGCACAAGCTATGGCTTAAGGAGTGGGCATCTTGCCTAGGTTGTCTGCATTGCAGATGGTAGGGGCCCAGGAATAATTTGCTAAGTTTATTTGGTCATTTTTGAACTGACAAGGTCCCCCCATGTCATTGCAGCAAGGGCCAGGCTGGCTTGAGCTCTCTGAGATGACTGAGCAGCCAGACTATGACCTGGAGACCTTTGTGAACAAGACAGAGTCTGCCCTGGTCCAGCAAGCCAAGCACTTCTCAGCCCTGCGAGGTGGGTGTGGCTGGAGGATGGGGCCTCTGCCCTGAGGGAACCGGGCTTCTGAAACACCCACTAACCCCCAGTGCACCACCACTCCTTCCCTCCAGATGTCATCAAGGCCTTGCGCCTGGCCATGCAGCTGGAAGAGCAGGCCAGCAAACAAATAAGCAACAAGAAACGGCCCCACTGACGACTGCAAATAAAAGATCTGTTTGGTGTCACACCCAGCCTCTTCCCCTCCCCAACCTCCCCAGCAAACTTTGGGCACCTGGTGGGTCTAGTCAGGGTCTGAGCTGGAAAAGGCTTTGGTAAACGCCAAGTATGGAGGCAGCTGGGGAGAGGGTCAGAGTGACGAGGGACACTTCTCTCCTTTTCTTCGGTTACAGCTCTCCAGGGAGCAAGGGTGGGAAGATAGAGCTTTTAGTTACTCTGGGTGTTGCCTTTCTCTCCAGGAGGGGAAGACTCTCTGGTAAAGAGTTCCCTTGGGTGTCCTGCCTCTGAGGACTGGCTGCTGGTAAAGGGCTCCCTCGGGTTATCCTGGCGCTGGGGAGAGGAAAGGAGCCTTTAGTCCAGCTTTCTGCTGGCTCTGGCCTGCCTTCCATGCCCTTGGTTCAGCCACTATGTCTTGTACTCTAAAAAAAAGTTTCTGGGATCTCTTCCTTCCTTGCTGTTTTTAGAGGCCCAAGAGGATCCCTGCTGTTTCCTGTTTTACGTGTTTATACATTGTGTCTAACAATAAAGAAAGAGGAAAAAGTCAACCTGTTGACTGGTGTGTGGGAAGGGCTGAGACATGTATGAACCTTCTCGGACTAAGGACAGATATTACTGCAATTTTCTATAGTGCTGATTCTGTACTCTACCTAGGAGGCCAAATCCATACCAGCGGTTTCAATGATGTGGTAAAGCTTCCAAGCTCTGCCTTGTTCTGTGCTTACTAGGTCCCAGGTCTTCTGGGAACAGGAGCCATAAGCAGAAAGATGGTGCTTTGTCAGTTACAGTCTTTGCTCAAGACACATTACAGGATTCTGTGGCAACACTGACAAGAAAGCACTTAGCTTGCTAGGTGGGAAAGGATCTGATGAACAATACCAGTTTGGTCTTGAAAAATTAGAAGTTTGCCAGGTGAACTGAGGAACCAGTCATAGAGCATGGACAGTTGGGAACTGGAAGATTCCAGATTCCTTGCCCTGGAATATGAATTATCAGGGGCGCCTGGGTGGCTCAGTCGATTGAGCATCTGACTTCAGCTCAGGTCATGATCTTGTAGGTTCGAGCCCCGCCTCGGGCTCTGTGCTCACACTCAGAGCCTGGAGCCTGATTCGGATTCTGTGTCTCCCTCTCTCTCTGCCCCTAACCCACTCGCATTCTGTCTCTGTCTCTCTAAAAAATAAATAAACATTAAAAAAATAAAAATAACATTAATTATCTAAATAGTAATAAGGTATTAAAAGATTTTTAGCCTAAGTGCCACACAACCAAATGCACATTTTAGAAAGACCTCAGGAAGAAGGGGCACCTAGGTGGCTCAGTCTGTTAAATGAAGACCTGACCAGACCTGACCCATCTTCTCACTTGGAATGGCATATTAGTCCCTCATGGGACCAGCCAGGGAATCCTTATAAGTCATCACCTGCTTCAAACTCTTTTCTTTTTAAAATTTTTAAAATATTTATTTACTTTGAGAGGTACAGAGAGAGAGGGACAGAGAATCCCAAGCAAGCTCCACACTGGCAGCACAGAGCCCGCTATGGGGCCCGATCTCACAAACCGTGAGATCATGATCTGAGCCAAAACCAAGAATCAGATGCTTAACAGACTGAGCCATCCAGGTGCCCCTCGAACCCTTTAATAATGTCCCTTTGCACAAAAGATAAATTCTAAATGTCCTGCTGTGGCCTGGTCAGCTCCTTCCTCTATTGGTCCAGTTGGAATGCAGTTTGGGCAAAACACTTAGGAGGTTAAAAGCCTGGCTCCTGAGGCCACCTTAAGTGGGTTATTTAACCTCTTTTTGCTATTTGTGAAATGAGGATAATACTGGTATAGAGGTGTTAATATACACACGGTAGTAAGGACAATGTCTAACATTTAATAAGTGCTATATAAGTTCTAGCTAGCTTATCGACCATAGCCAAAGTATGGAAAGAGCCCAAATGCCCACTGACGGATGAATGGATAAAGAAGATGTGGTATATATATACGCAATGGAGTATTACTCGGCAATCAAAAAGAATGAAATCTTGGCCATTTGCAACTATGTGGATGGAACTAGAGGGTATTATGCTAAGCGAAATTAGAGAAAGACAAATAACATATGACTTCACTCATATGAGGACTTTAAGACACAGAACAGATGAACATAAGGGAAGGGAGGCAAAAATAATATAAAAACAGGGAGGGGTCAAAACATAAGAGACTCTTAAATATAGAGAACAAACATAGGGTTGCTGGAGGGGCTGTGGGAGGGGGGATGGGCTAAAAGGGTAAGAGGCATTAAGGAAGACACTTGCTGGGCTGAGCACTGGGTGTTAAATGTAGGGGATGAATCACTGGAATCTACTCCTGAAATCATTTTTGCACTATATGCAACTTGGATGTAAATTAAAAAATAAAAAAATAAGTGCTAGCTAGCTAGCTAAGCGCATAAGGACAAAGATTTTTGTTTTATTTAATACTGTATCCATAACGTCTGGAACATATGGTAAGCACACAATTCATATTTTTAAATGAATGAATACACTGCATCTCCTACCGCTCCAACTACACTGACCTTTATTTCTTGAATATACCAGGGCTTTTTTTTTTTAAATAACAGCTTTATTGAGATACAATCCACGCACTATAAAAGTCACCCTTTTAAAATTCACATACTATGAATTCAATGGTTTTGGTATATTGATTTAATCGGGCAACCATCACCACTGATTCCAGAACATTATTTCTTTTTTTTTTTTTTAATGTTTCTTTTTGAGAGAGCGCGCAGCATGTGCACAAGTGGGGGAGGGACAGACAGCGAGGGAGACAGGATCTGAAGCAGGCTCCACGCTGACAGCAAAGAGCCCGATGCAGGGCTCAAACTCAGAAACGTGAGATCATGACCTGAGCCAAAGTTGGATGCTTAACCAACTGAACCACCCAGGTGCCCCAATTCAAGAACATTTTCACCCAAAAAGAAACCCAATACTCATTAGCAGTCATCCCCCAATCTCCTCTTCCCCCAGCCCCTGGCAACCACTAATCTACTTTCTCTATGGACTTGCTATTCTGGACATTTCATATAAATGGAATCATACAATATGAGGTCTTAGCATTTAAGATCTATGTTGGGGTGCCTGACTGGCTCAGTTGGTAGAGTATGTGACTCTTGATCGCAGTTCAAGTCCCATGTATGGTGTACAGATTACTTGGAAAAATTAAATCATGAAATAAGATTCATCAAGTGCTCTATAACTTTCTCTCTTCATTTTTGCACTGTCACTTTTAACACATTAAAAAAAATTTTTTTTACATTTATTTATTTTTGAGAGACAGTGTGAACAGGGGAGGGGCAGAGAGAGAGGGAGACACAGAATCTGAAGCAGCCTCCAGGCTCTGAGCTGTCAGCAGAGAGCCCATGCGGGGCTCGAACCCACGAACCATGAGATCATGACCTGAGCTGAAGTCGGATGCTTAACCAACTGAACCACCCAGGTGCTGCCTTTTTTTTTTTATTTTAATTTAAATCTAAGGTAACATATAGTGTAATAATAATTTCTCTCCCTGCCCCTCCTGGAATTCTCCCTCCCTCTCTCTCTGCTCCTCGCTCACTTGCACCCTCCTCCCAGAAATTAAAAAAAAAAAAAAAGGTGGTGAGAGTTAATGTCTTTGTCTTGTTCCTGATCATTAAGTTTGATTCTACCTATGGGTTTTTATAGATGGTCTTTCTCACGTGGAAGAAGTTCAATTCTGTTTCTAGTTTAAGTATTTTTATCATGAAAGGCATTAGATTTTGTCAAATGCTTTTTTTGTGTGTTTTGGAGTGACCATGTTTTTTTCCCATTTATTTTATTTACTTTTTAAATTTATTTATTTATTTTGAGAGAGAGAGAGCACGCACAAGCGGGGGAGGGGCAGAGAGAACGAGAGACAGAATCCCAAGCAGGCCCAGTGCCATCAGCACATAGCCCAATATGGGGCAACTTCACAAACTGTGAGATCACGACCTGAGCAGAAATCAAAAGTAGGGTGCTTGGGGCACGTGGGTGGCTCAGCCAGTTAAGCATCAGACTCTTGGTTTTGGCTCCAGTCATGATCTCAGGGTTCATGACCTGAGAGGCCCCAAGTTGGGCACTGTGCTGGCAGTGCAGAGCCTGCTTGGGATTCTCTCTCTCTCTCTCTCTGCCCCTCCCGCATTCAGCCTTGCTCTCTCTCAAAATGAATAAATAAATATTTAAAAAAAAAAAAGTAGGACCTTTACCTGACTGAGCCACCCAGGCACCCCTTGATTGTTGTTTTTTTAAAGTAAGCTCTACCCCCAACATGGGGCTTGAACTCATAACCCAGAGATCAAGAGTCACATGCTCTACTGACTGAACCAGCCAGGCACCCCAAGCATTGTTACTTTAGAAAGCAGCAGGCTCAGAAAAGTCCTCCCACGTGTGTTTGTACATGGAGGTGAGATTTTGAGCAGAGACAATGAGGGAATCCCTTCAAAGGGCTGTGATAGGATTGGGAGCAGAGTGTAAAGGACTCCTTTAGGCAATTTACTCCTTTAAATACTGCCCTTTGACCCGTTTCCCCTCCAGCCACCAGCCAGTCTTCTCTCTTATTATTTTTTAAAAATTTCATTGTTGTGGGGAGGGATGCCTGGGTGGCTCAGTCAGTTAAGTGTCCAACTTCAGCTCAGGTCATGATCTCGAGGTTCGTGAGTTCAAGCCCCACATCGGGCTCTGTATTGACAGCTCAGAGCCTGGAACCTGCTTTGGATTCTGTGTCTCCCTTTCTCTCTGCCCTTCACCTGCTTGCTCGCTCGCTCTTTCTCTCTCTCAAAAATAAATAAAACATTAAAAATTTTAAAAAAAGGTTTTCAAGTTACTAAATCCAAGAATCCCTTTTTAGACCTTTACTAACCTTTACAGTAGCATTAGACCATGATATACTATACTAGCTTTCTTCCTGTCAGTCTAACTGCTCCTTGTCTCCTCTGCCAGTTTTTATTTACCTGGCCTTAAATGTTCATATTCCTCAAGCCTTGGACCTAGAACATTTTCCTGTATTTCTTTATGCTAAGGGTTGGCACATCACAGTATGCTGATTGAGCCCGTGCGCCAAGAGTTGTTGTTACGTTTTTAAATGTTTGTAAAAAATCAAAAGCGTAATGGTTCATGAGAGATGAATCTCAGTATCGTAAGTTCTGGAACACTGCCACACACATTTGTTTACTATTGTCTAGGATTACTCTCACACACTACACTAGCGAAGTCGAGTAGTTGTGACACAAACTCTGTATCTCACAAGCCTAAAGTATTTATTTAGTACATTTTACAAGAAAAGTGTGCTTTATGCTCTCTCCCTAGATGCCATTCATTCTGGAAACTTTAATTACATTTGCATAGTAATGATTCCCAAAGTAACATCTTCTGTCCAAATTTCTTCCATAAGGATGACCAAGACATGAACATCCAGCTGCCCGTCATTCCCACTTAGAGGGCACCAAGATCTCAAAATGAACATGACCAGAACCGCTCCTACCTTAGTTTACCCCATCTCAGTAAAAGGCACCGATTTTCATCCAACTCATCACGTGAGGAATTAGTAATCCTCGACACACACCCCTTTCCCTAACCCCCTCCCTCCAAGTCCAATGTATCACCAAACCCTTCAGAACCAAACCTAAGTCCACCACTCGTTTCCCTCCCTGCTGCCTTCCACCTTTTCCCATCGCAGCTGCGCCCAGCTTCTAAAACGAGTCTTTTCAAAGCGTAAAGCCAGGTGACTCCACCTCGGATGCACCATAAAGCCCTCAACCTCTAGCGAGCGGCAGCAAACGCGGGTCCAGCGCTGTCCACGAGTTAGGAGCCCAGAGGCCCCTCTCGCAGCGGGAGGTCCGCGGTACTGTCGCAGAAACGTCAGTGACGTCGCACTCAGACTCCGGGATCCTCACAGCGGCGCGCAGAAACCACGTTAAAGGGGCGGGACTGCGTTTTACAAACCGGACCGTGAGGCTTTGCGTTTTCCCTTTCGCAGCCAGCGCCGAGAGTGATGGGTGAGTGTCGCTCTGCTTCGGGGCCCGGGAAGGGGGACGAGCTCGATCCGGCGCCATCCTGCCTCGCAGTCAAGTCAGGAGTGCGGGCGCCCCGACCCCTAGCACGGAGCAGCCACGAGGAGGGTGGTGCTCGGGTTCTGGCCGCCGAAGCCCCCTCCAGGGGCTGTAGGAGCTTGGGGTTGCAGGCATACCAACATGGCTGCCATGGGAAGGAGCCCGGGCTGGGCCGCATGTGGATGATGACACCTTGATAATGCTGTAAACTCCCGAGTGCGCAGTGGGGGAACCAACCTTGGAGAGCTGAGCGTGCGGCCCGTCCGGCGCGGGGGTTTGGGGCTTGCGAGGTGCCGGCCCGAGGCCCAATGGCTAAAGCTTCCGTCCCCGTTCCGGCATGTAGGCATCTCTCGGGACAACTGGCACAAGCGCCGCAAGACCGGGGGCAAGAGAAAGCCCTACCACAAGAAGCGGAAGTATGAGCTGGGACGCCCCGCTGCCAACACTAAGGTGCGTGCGGGGCGTTCGCGTCCCCCTAGTCTCCGGCGTGGTCTGGCCTCTGCTTGTGGTGGTTGAATCTTTGCAGGGCTCTGTGACCTGTCTAGGGGACTGGGCGGCCTCCTCACCTTTACCTGTTGGTTGAGACTAAAGAGATTGCATGGAGACAGATGCTGTGTACTAGGACTTAAAGGGCGCTTGGAGGAGATGGGCTCCTCAAATGATAGAAACCTAGTATTTTTGTTGAATAGAGACTTAGTTTTCAGTGTTTGGAGTTAGGTTTTTCCTCTTGGAGGTAACTAGAGTGATGAAAAAGTATCCTTAGGCGTGGTTGTGGCCGTCTTGGTCACCTGTGTGCCACTTGCCAATGCTAGGATTTGTCATAGTTACACTGACTGTGTTGCCTCCGTCCAGCCTGGGTACCCTTCCCTTTGTTGTCTTGCTCTCTTGGATAACCTAGTTCCTGTCTCCTTGTGTTTTCCAGATTGGCCCCCGCCGTATACACACAGTCCGGGTTCGGGGAGGCAATAAGAAGTACCGTGCCTTGAGGCTGGACGTGGGGAACTTCTCCTGGGGCTCTGAGTGTGAGTGAGGCCCTCTAGGAGTGGGTGGGAACTGAATCCCTAAAATTTCCTAAGCTTCAGTAGGTACTTTTTAACAGGAAGTCCTTGGCCTCCATCAAGATACTGAAGTTTCTCTTTGTTTGAAAGATCTTAAGGTTGTGGTAGCTGGAGAATTCCCTCTATCCTGTTTTGTCTCTGAAGTCCTATAGCCTCAGGGATTGGGGCTGAATCTAGACCTTATTTATATGTGGTTGCCAGCCATCTCTGGAAAGGTGGCTTTGTGGAAGATGAGCTGACACCCTGTGGCTGGGTAACGGCTTAGAGTTCCCTTTTCCTTAGGCACTATGGGGTAGGATGTGCAGGGAACAACAAAGCCAGTTGTTTACAGGACTTGATTCTGAATTTCTCCTGTGAGCAGGTTGTACGCGCAAAACAAGGATTATTGATGTTGTCTACAATGCATCCAACAACGAACTGGTCCGCACCAAGACCTTGGTGAAGAACTGTATCGTGCTCATTGACAGCACACCGTACCGGCAGTGGTACGAGTCCCACTATGCACTGCCCCTGGGCCGCAAGAAGGGGGCCAAGCTGGTGCGTTTTTGGGGTGCCAACTTCCCTGTTGGGCGGGGGAGGCCAGCCTCATTGCAGCCTTCTTATGATGAAAACTGCGTCCAGTTCTGCTGCTGAAGGGAAAGAGATGAAAGCTTTTAGTGCTGAGGAAGGCAGCAGGGATTGGGATGTACTGGGCCCAAAGCTGTGAGGACATTCCTTCCTTGAGTCAGTGCTTGGGGAGCTCCAGCTAAGTCATCTGTCTCCTTTATTTAGACTCCCGAGGAGGAAGAGATTTTAAACAAAAAACGATCAAAGAAAATTCAGAAGAAATATGATGAGAGGAAAAAGAATGCCAAAATAAGCAGTCTTCTGGAGGAGCAGTTCCAGCAGGGCAAACTTCTTGGTGAGATAGCTGTTGCCTCGGGGGAGGGGGTGTCCAGATAACTGTATATCCTCTGCATTTTATTCTTGCCTCTTTTGTTCTTTTTACTGGCCAGCTTTGTGGTAGAGGCTTCACCAGGAGAGTTAAATGATAACAGAATGCAAGCAAAAGTCAGAACATGTGGTCATCCCATTAGTATGAAGCTCAAATGGGAAATAGTGGGCAGGAGTCCGTAGGCCTAAGCTTGCCCTCTGCCTCTAACTCCCAGAAGTATTTTGAGAAGTCCATGCATGTGTGGGCTGAGGGGGCTGTCTCAGTGATGAAAACTTTGTCCAGTTCTGCTACTGACTTTTAAGTGACGATGAAGTCTTATCTGAGGAGACAGTGGGCTTCAAGCTTGCCCTCACCACCACCACCACCACCACCACCCCCCCAGGATACCTAAACCAACATGGACTTCTAAGGCAATACCTAGGTTTGGATAGGGCCACATTGTCATTTTGCTAATGAATGCATACTCTCTTGCAGCATGCATCGCTTCAAGACCAGGCCAGTGTGGCCGAGCAGATGGCTATGTACTGGAGGGCAAGGAGCTAGAGTTCTATCTGAGGAAAATCAAAGCCCGGAAAGGCAAATAAATCTTCTTCCTTCCTATCTTCGGTCATGTAATAAAAGGTGTTTATTCTGCCCTGTATTCATGTGTGAATATCTGATTGCTTGGGAAACCGTAGAGTGTCCCAGCTCACTCTGCCTGAAGGCCAGCCTTAGGTGTGGGCTATGTCCGTAAGGGGGAGCATTTCTCACCCCAAAGGCTAGTGTTTAGTGGGAACAGGGATGTGGCATGCAGGGCAAGCAGAAACTGTGTAAGGGAGGTATCTCAGCACTGGGCCCCCAATATTACTGTGTTGACCATGACTGGTACCTGAAGCCATGCTGCCTCTGTAAATTTGGCTCTTTTAGAGGTCCTATACCCTTTCCCTATGTGCACCTTGGTCTTAAGGTTTTAGCTTGGAAGTTTTCGGCCTGGGTTTGTGAATAGCCTATAAACCTGGAAATTGTATTCCAAATTTCTTTTGTACATTGTTGAGGAAGTTGAGCACACTTACGTATCTGTATCTTTCAGTTTTTTAATGTCTTTCTGAAGTTAATTTTCTTTTGAAACCTAATCCCCCTTCCCCTCTTACCAAAGTGTGCAAGATAACCAGTGGTTTCTGCATTGCTAAATCTACAAAGTTCAGTTCTTTGTCTCCAGCTTGGCTGTACATTGTCTATTGTAGGTATTGAATGTGGTTTATGATGCATTTTTTTTAATGTTTATTTTGAGAGCAGAGGAGGGGCAGAGAGAATCCCAGGTAGGCTCCATGCTCAGTGCAGACCTGACTCAGGGCTCGATCTCATGACCACCAAGATCACCTGAGCCTATATCAAGAGTTGGGCACTCAATGGACTCAAGCCACCCCGGTGCCCCATATGATGCATTTTTCTAACTTTAACCCAAACCTACTTAACACCTGGATTTGTATATCATAATTGGACTCTCAAAGGTGAACATGTTAAAAATGGATAACATTCTTCAGCTTTTCCTTTTCAAATAGTTTCTCAGCTATTTGATTATAGCAAACAGTTGTCTTTATACAGCTGCTTAAATCAAAATCTTGGGTCATCTGACCCTTACATGCTAACATCTAATAATCCCAGGTCTTAATTGCTTCAACCTTTAAAACCATCCACCTTCCAGTCACTTTTTTATAAGTAGCACTCAATGCTTCTGTTGTCCCCAACACAATCCTAGCAATGTTGATAAGTTTTTTTGGTTTTTTTTTTTTTTTTTAATTTTTTAAGGTTTATTTACTTTTGAGAGAGAGTGCGAGCAGGGGAGGGACAGAGAGGGAGACACAGAATCTGAAGCAGGCTCCAGGCTCTGAGCTATCCTATCAGTGCAGAGCCCGATGTGGGGCTCAAACTCCTGAGCCGTGAAATCATGACCTGAGCTGAAGTCGGATGCTCAACGGACTGAGCCACCCAGGTGCCCCTGTTGATCAGTTTTAAGATCAGGTTTTTGGGGCATCTGAGTGGTTCAGTCAGTTAAGGGTCCCGACTCTTGGTTTCAGCTCAGGTCATGATCTTGCAGCCTCATGGGTTCAAGTCCTGCACTGGGGTCTGTGCTGGCAGTGCAGACCCTGCTTGGGATTCTCTCTGCCCCTCCCCCACTCATGTTCTCTCTCTCTCAAAATAAACTTTAAAAAAATCAGTTTTTGGGGGCCACCTGGGTGGTTCAGTCAGTTCATGAGATCAAGACATGTAGGGCTCTGCGCAGAGCTAGCATAGGATTCTCATTCTGCTCATCCCTCGTGCATGCAGTCTGAACTTTTTATTTCTTTTGAGAAAGACTAGGAGCAGAGAGGGAGAGAGCATCCAAGCAGGCTCTGTGCTGTTAGCTCAGAGCCTGACGACGTAGGGCTCAAACTCAACGAATCTTGAGATCATGACCAGAGCCAAAATTAAGAGTAGGATGCTGAACCAACTGAGCCACCCAGGCACCCCCTCTCAAACTTAAAAAAATATATCAGGTTTTTGACAGGGCAACTTACCATCTCAAAAGCCTAACCAAACACTATGGAACTCTACATGACCTGCTCCCTTTTTCTTTTTTAAAATTTTTTTTTTTTTTAACATTTATTTATTTTTGAGACAGAGAGAGACAGAGCATGAACAGGGGAGGGGCAGAGAGAGAGGGAGACACAGAATCAGAAGCAGGCTCCAGGCTCTGAGCCATCAGCCCAGAGCCCGACCCGGGGCTCGAACTCACGGACCGTGAGATCGTGACCTGAGCTGAAGTCGGACGCTCAACCGACTGAGCCACCCAGGCACCCCTACCTGCTCCCTTTTTCTATAGTGCCTATGATCCTGGCCTTACTGAGTAAATAATGTATGTTCATTTGCTATTCTTTTGTTGGAAACAATTTATTTCAAATACCCACATGACTTACTCTCCAGGTCTTACTTAGACCGTCGTTTTTTTCCTCTCTGATCACAGTTTTGTTTTTTTTTTTTTTAATGTTTATTTTTGAGACAGACAGAGCATGAACGGGGGAGGGTCAGAGAGAGGGAGACACAGAATCTGAAACAGGCTCCAGGCTCTGAGCTGTCAGCACAGAGCCCGACGCGGGGCTCGAACCCACAGACCGCGAGATCATAACCTGAGCCGAAGTCGGCCGCTCAACTGACTGAGCCACCCAGGCGCCCCTGATCACAGTTTTTTAAGTTAGTCCCTTCAATGCTGTATCTTTTCCTCCTTTTTCTCCTTATCCCTTAGTTGGGCATAAATTTTGCTCATTTTGTCTTGTCCTACTAGAATGTAATTCCGGGGAACAGGTATGTTTGTATCCTGCTCTGTCTCCAGTACCTGGAAGTACAGGACAACATAGCAAGCACTCCAGTGTGCTAAATTAATTTTTTATTAAAATTTTTTTTTAATGTTTATTTTTGAGACAATGCAAGAGACCCGAGTGCAAGCAGCGGAGGGGCAGACAGGGAGACACAGAATCCGAAGCAGGCTCCAGGCTCTGAGCTGTCAGCCCAGAGCCCGATGTAGGGCTCAAACTCACGAACCGTGAGATCATGACCTGAGCCGAAGTCGGACTCAACCGACTGAGCCACTCAGGCGCCCCTAAATTAATTTCTTAAAAAACAAGATTTTATCGAAGTTGAAGTTGATGGAAAGTGTAAGTATGTAACTTTTAAGAGTTAAAGAAGTGAACACCCAACTGGTTCATTAGCTTGGCAAAATTGCAGACTTCTGTGAAGAGACAATAGGGAAAGATGACAGCCACCACTTTTGAGTACAAAAACGTCAGGACACAGATCAACCCAACCTTCTGACACCTTACCGTTGCTCTGGGGAGGCCTGTGCCCCACCTTTCCATCCAGTGATTATCTTAATGCAACACCTTAATTTTAGCTATTGTTGACTGAGAGGTATGAGTCAGGAGTTGGTATGGGTCAGCAAAGCCACACTAAACACTTTGCCTTTATTTCCTAATTTGAGTTCCAAAAAACTATACTTCCCCTTCTACTTATAATTTATGAATAGAATCTTTTTTAAAAAGTCTTTGATCCAGGCAGTATTCATGTCCACAGCCTTCAGATGACCATTCTTGCTCTGAGCAAGGCTACTTCCTATTAACCCTGTGAAAAAAACTTAAATAGCTTACGGGTGAATGGCTGTCCTGGGGGTGCTATTGTCTCCATACATTTGGAGACCTATGCTTAGGTATCCAGTAACCTATGGTCACCCAGCAGTACGAAAGTAGCAAAACCAGCATTATCTAGTCAGTCAACAATGCCAGAGCATACACTCAACCTCTATACTCTTGTTTCTGCCCTCCTTTGACTTCTGTCCTCTGTAATTCTTTGATCTTAAGATTCAGTTTTAGCATTCACCAAGTTCTTTAATGGAGGCTGAATTTATAGGCCAGGAATCTTAGAGGAGCTCAGTTCAGGCAACTCCATCTAGTGTTGTCTGAGTCTGATTTCCCCCCAGCACTGTAGGCCCACCACAGAGATGGAACCCCAGCTTCACCCCTTACATCGTCTCTTCTGTTGGTTGGGGGGTACAGAGAAGGATGTGGTACTCAGAAGTTCAAATGCCCAAGGTCTAGGCTGGGTGGTGTAAGACTGCCTTCACATATGAGTTCAATCAGCCTCCAGTACAGATTCCCAAGCCCTTCCATATCATCTTTACCTCACTATCCCACTGCACAGCAGGCCAATTTAGTTTTAAGCAACCATAACTGCACAATGATTATATTCTCATTGTAAACAAAAACAAAGAATATTATAGGAAAAACAAAAGTCCCCCAGCACACACACTTTGATCCCTCTTCAGAGTAAGATTATCAAGATAAGGTATACCCTCAATATCTTTTTATGTCTCACACAAATTGTAATGTTTGGACCAGCAGCAGCAACAGCACCTGGGAATTTACTAGAAATGCAACTTCTTGGGTTCCGTCCCAGATCTAATGAATCAGAAATGCTGGAAGGGGCACCCATAACTGTTCGGAACAGGCCCGTCAGTGACGCTGATGCTCCCTCAAGTTTGAGAACAGGCCCAGCTCCCCGGGAAATTAACAGCGCACCTGGGTTCTTGTCCTCTAGGCCTCGCACGTGTATCCTTCTAGCTACACCGTCCCCAAGCAAGCCATCCTACCTTCTCCCGCCAAAGTGGACGCATTCCTAGCCCTGACACTGGCCCCGCCAACGCTCTGGCTCAGGGCACACAGCAAGTGTTCCTATGGCGTCCGAGGGCAGGACCAGCGCCGTCTGGAGGGCAGCGGGGGGGCGGAAAGCGAGCAGAGGCAGGCTTGGGGGAGGCAGGCAAGAGGGCCCGGCCCTGGCAGCCTTTTCTCAGGGCTCCCCGGCCTCGTCCCCTGACCCCACCGACGCCTCCTCAATGCGGTCCGCGGCCTCGGGGTCGCCGCCCTCCTCTGCTCGCAAGCGCAGTAGATGAGGGGTCCGGGGGGCTCCGCGTACGCGGCCAAAGGTCCGGAGGCTGATCGCCGGCGAGGGTGCTCCTGCGGCAAACAAGTGGCCGAGCAACGGGGTCTGCGCGGCGGGGAGCGGCCTAGCGGACCCTGGGGACGTGTCCACCTGCACGTTCTGCTCGGGGTCGTCGCTCACGCTGCGGATGGGAGGGAGGTCTGAGCGATCTTGGCGTCAAGCCGCCCTGGGACTGACTCTCCCGAGAGGGCGGGGAACAGGAAGGACCGATCCATTGGCGCCCCAGAGTGGGGGCGCGGACCTGGGGCCCGCGTGCCAGCTCAACCCCTGCCTCCACCAGCTTGGGTCACTCACCGAAGGTTGAAGGTGGAGCCCAGGAAGGAAGGCCGCAGAGCCTCTGCTGCCGTGGCCACCGTGTAAGGCGGCTGCGCTGAGTCTTCGTCCCAGTACAGGTCCTTCTCCACGGGAGGCAGGTTCTGGTACATGTCGTCTACGGAGAGCAGGGACACCTGAGGCAGGCAGCAAGTCATAAGGATCCTCCTGTCCTCTCCACACTTAGGCGGAGAGCTGGCAAGGAGGGGAGCACAGGGAGTTTGCCCCCAGACCGGGCGCACCTGTAAGTTGCGGTCTATGAGCTGGTTAGTCTCAAAGTCATCATCATCCTCCCCAAAGGGGTTGATAATCTGTTCGGCCACCTGCAGGTTGTAAGACAGTGTTTTCAGGGCTCAGAGCCCCATTCTCCATCCCCAAAGTTGAGGTGGACCCACATGTCTACAGAACAAGCTGGTATGAACACGCTATGTGCCCACCTTGAGCCAGCCAGCATAGAAGAAGAACTGCAGCAGAGTGGTGAGAGGCACATACATGTCCAGGTCCCCCAGAGTAGACGCTGGCCCCTGGCCTGGCTCTAATGGCTCCCGAGGTTTGGCAGGCCCTGCCTCTGGCTCCACAAACTGGCGGCCGACCAGGGAGAGGGCAAAGTAGGAGTATACCGCTATGGTCACCACCTGGAGAAGGAAGCCGGGCCAAGTAAGACAGGGAAAAATGCCCTCCCCACCCCTGAGGGCCAGTGGGGACTCTGACAAGGAACTAAATGTGTAGCAAGGTGTGGCAGCATCAGAGGGGATGGGGTCCTATTAGTGGGGGTCTGGGGATGCTTTGAGGATGAGCCCTTAGTTGTTCAGTGTCTCACTGGACTGAACTGCCCCAGCACAGGTGCCATCTCTAGTTCTCAGTGTCACACACAGCACAGGACATGCAGTAGGCACTGGGACTGGGGAGGTGAGAGGCAGTTACTTGGGTGTAGACGAGAGGTATGCTGATCCAGTCATAGTGGAATAGCATGCTGCACTTAGCCCGGTACTTGTTCAGCTCCTGGTGGAAGAGCAAGAAGAGGAAGTCAGTGGAGGTGAGGAAGGAAGAATGGGGAAAGAACTGGGAGCCCAACACAAACCAGGCCTAGAGGCCCAGTTGGCTGTTGGAGGTGTTACCAATGTGGGAGTGCTTGTGATGGGAAGCAGTTTAGCAATGTAGTTCCAAGCATGGACCCAGAATGTATGAGTCCCAGCTCCACTAACTATCTGTGTGATTTCGGCAAGTTTCTTTTCCACTCTGCCTCAGTTTTGTCACCTGTGAAAGAGGGATGCCGATAATGTCTCAAAGGTTGTTGTGATGGCTAATGAGTTAATGTACGTACAGTGCTTCCAACAGTGTGCAGTACAAAGTTGGCAGCATCTAAGTGCTCATTACTAAAATTATTGTTCTGGTTTGCAAAGCTAGGAGGAGGAGGATAAATGGGCCTGGTCTGAGCAGACTCACTTCCAGGAGCAGGCAGAGAGCAATGTCATCACGGATTCTCCCATCCCTCCGGGCCTGGGCCGCCAGGTTAGTAAACCAGACACATGGGATCCAGTACTTGTTGAAATCGGATTTCAGGCTCTCAAACTTTTTCCTCTCTTCCTGGGACATGAAACCTGAGGGGATAAAGTGAGTGGGGCGCAGACTCAGCCCCTGTGCCTAGGACTTGCCCCTTGGGGGTCAGACCTCTCCTCCTAGGAGGCCCACCTTCGGGGTCTGGTGGGCTGTGCCAGGGCTCCCCAGCATGGCACCTGCATCGGCCCGGCCGAGCCCCAGGGGCCCCTGTCCGCACCTGCATCCACCACGTGCTCCATAGTGGGGAAACGCTTGAGCACGCGGGTGCTGACTGAGCGCAGCACCAGCACAGACGCCAGGTTGGCATAGCGGATGAGGGTACGGCGCAGCAGGCGGCCATGCTGGTCTACACCGTGCACGCTGGCCGAGATGACGCACATCAGCTGGTCTGGCAGCGGGATGCTTGTATACTGGGCCCACCAGCGGTTCACCACCAGGGTCACGTAGAAACCTGGTCAGCCGCCCCAGAAGTGGGGACAGGAAGGGAAGAGGGAGCGTCTGGCAGTTAGCGTGCCCTGCCCCCCAGCTGGAGCGCCTGGTCCAGGCTAGGTTGAACTGAAGCAGGGGGAAGGACACATCCGGCTCCAGTGTCCTGCCTTGATGTCAGGGGAAGTGCCTCTTCCTAAAGCCTCTTCCTTGCTAAGCCAGGCCCGGAGGATGGAGGAGTGCAAACCTCTGGTAGAGAAGTGGTGGCTCAAGGCCACTAGTAGTAGTTAACTCTGAGCCCCTCTTCCCATGAAGGTGGGAAGGGGATGTCACCTCTCTGCAGCTCCCCTCCCCCCAGAGCAGGGGTTTGAAGCCAGCAGGTGTTTTGTCCCTTGTTTGCGGAGTGAGGGTCCAGCAAGTGATAGGCAGGGTCTAGCCCTCTGGAAATCCTGGACCCAGGATACAACTCCCATGTCTGCTGAGCCTGCTCTGGTTAACCTCTAGGCTGTGCTGTTGGGGTAATTCTGACTCTCAGCGCTATCGACTCAACCCAAAGGTCAGGGAAGATGGTAAGAAGGATACCAGGGAGAACTAGAGGGAGCCTTACCCAGTACAAAGGATAAGGGGATGAGATCTGCCGAACGATTACAGTATCGGGCCACCTGAGCATATACATGCCTCTGCTCCTGGGTCAGCAGCAACCTGGGTAAGGTCAGTTGTAAGCCTGGGTTAGAGGGAAGTGGGCAGCCCTGTCCCCCACAGGCCAGCCCTGAGACCTCACCCTCACCGGTAAGTGATGCTGAGCAGAGCATACAGGGCGATGAAGAGGAGGAACTCTTTGTAGAGGAGCTTGTAGATGCTTCCCCTCCAACGGAGAAGCAAGCCAGAGAAGCCTCCGAAGCGAGCCTCCGCCACTTTGAGGGTGTATGAAACCGTCATGGTGCTGGGGGCCTGAGCAGGAGGTCACAAGAGCTGCCCCCAGAGTGTCCCTCTTTCCCAGCAAACCTTCTCCTTAGCTTTCCTTCTTATCACCAAGCTTCATTCCCCGGGCAACCTCCCTTCAATTCTGGTCACATACATCTAGCCTTCACCCTGTGTCAGTAGTCATGGGGGAGGAAGCTGCAGAGCAGACAGAGCACATCCCCATCCCCTCCAGAACTCAGTGTACATGGGTCAAGCCAGGATGGCATGGGCCTAGGGGAGCTGAGATCTATAACCTCTCCTGCAAGAGGCTTCCCCGGGATCCTCTTCCACTTGCAGGGCTAAAAGTAACCAGATCATAAACTGCTAAGGACAGGAGATCCAACTCTAGCCTAGACCCACAACTATCCCTTGGGGTCTTGTTGATAGCTGGTCTCCCGAGGCCCAGGGTACTGTCACCCCCCACTCCACACCTGCCTACCTGCTCTGAGCAGCAGCATGTGTTGAGGAAGGAGAACTGGGCTAGCCCCCACATGAAACACACTTAAATATCTGCCGGGCCCATAAAGCTTAACTGGACTGTGGTTATCATTGATGGATTGAGGCTGTCACCCAGCTTCTCCTGGTCCTGGGAACTAGATTTGTCTCCCTACTCCTGCAGGGCTGGGCTGGCCTTTGGGTGGCAGAAATGCCATCTGCACTGACCCCACAGCACACACAAATAACACCATGTCCTTGAAACCAGGATGACAGGGATTACTGTCCCACACTCCAGGTGAGAAGACAGATGCATGATGATCAATTGTTACAACAGCTGCTGATCACAGAGCACTGACTGACAGGCACTGTGCCAAAGGCACTACTATATCATCCTCTCGTGGAATCCTCATCACAACCCCATGAGGCAGGACTCATCCCCATTTATAGATGAGGCTCCAAGAGGTAAATGTCTTGCCCAAGGTCATATAGCTGGGATGCACTGGAGGCAGGATTCAAAGCCTGAGTTGGTGGACTTTGTTGAGCTTGAAAATAAAACATCCAGTTATTTTACCAGCAAAATGGGTTTATTAAAAAAATAGAGGAATTGCAATTCAGGGCATGCAAGCTATAGCAACCCATAGGCAAGTCTAGAAAACAAAGGAAAGGAATGTTATTTTATAGAGAAAAAGGAGGATGTTGAGAGGGGCTACTTTGAACAAAGTCCACTGGAGGCTGGTGATTTTTTTCTCATTGGCTGAGTTGTGCCATCTTCTCATTGGCTGGGCTGTTGCTATTCAAAGAAAAAGTCTCCCTCTTGCAGGGGTAGTAGGGTAGGTTCTGTGTTGTTGGAAAATGCAAGGTATGCTTCTTCCTTTTGGGGTCTGCAATTGAGGACAAATTGGTAGGGTGTGAGAACTACCCCCCTTCTGGCCTACAGACTATTTTATTTTATTTTATCTTGTTTTATTTTATTTTTGAAGGGGGAGGGGCAGGGGAAGAAGGAGAGAGAGAATCTTAAGCAGGCTCTATGCTCAGTATGGAGCCCAGCTTGGGGCTCGATCTCATGACTGTGAGAGCATGACCTGAAGCGAAATCAAGAGTCAGATGCTTGGGGCACCTGGGTGGCTCAGTCGGTTGAGCTTCCAACTTTGGCTCAGGTCATCAGGCTCACTGCTGTCAGTGCAGAGTCCATTTCAGATCCTTTGCCCCCCTCTCTCTGCCCCCACCCCCACCCCCCGCACTTACACTCTCTCAAAATAAACATTAAAAAAAAAAGAGAGAGAGAGAGAGAGAAGCTTAACTGATTGAGCCATTCAGGTGCCCCCAGACTCTATTTTACATGGTTTTCCTGTATTCAGTTTCACAACCTCAAAGGCTGGAAGTGGCCTACTTGGGCCTAAACAAGGGCTTGAGCCCTAGGACCATAGTCCTGTGCACTGGCCACACTGCCAGGCTTCTAGTCCAGGCTCTGAGACTTGGCTTAACCATCCCCCATCCCTATCCCATGGAGTTGACAAGGCCACAGGCCTGGGACTCAGGCCTAGCGATGCAGACCTCCCTCAGCCCTGTGTCCAGCATCTTGACTCCTAAGGGTGCCTAGCATCCTGAGTGGCCATTTGTTTTTTGTTTTGTTTTGTTTTATTTTTTTTTAACGTTTATTTATTTTTGAGACAGAGAGAGACAGAGCATGAATGGGGGAGGGTCAGAGAGAGGGAGACACAGAATCTGAAACAGGCTCCAGGCTCTGAGCTGTCAGCACAGAGCCTGACGCGGGGCTCGAACTCACAGACCGCGAGATCATGACCTGAGCCGAAGTCTGCCGCTTAACTGACTGAGCCACCCAGGCGCCCCCTGAGTGGCCATTTGTACTTCTAGGCCTCAATTTCTTCATCTGTTAAACAAAGGAAATAATATTTGAGGCACCAGCTCAATTACCCACCCAGTGGTGAGGTCATCCACAAAAACCCAGGAGTGGTGGTCCCATTCTGACCTGTATTGAGAAGCTCCTTCCCCCACATTGTGAGCTGATTCTTACAAGCATTTCTGAAAGAGAGGAACATGGAGAGGTGATTAGGAGCACAAGCTTAGGAGTCAGACAAACCTGGGTTTGAATTCTAGTTCTCTGTAGCCTTGTAAGAGTTACCTAATCTCTCTGAACTTCTGTTTCCTCTTCTATAAAACAAGATCAATAACACCTTCCACATAGGGCAATTGGGATTATTCAAAAAAACAATATCCAGAGCCTGGAGCACTGCAGGCATTGAGCCTGGGCTGCTATTACCATGAAAAGCCAAATCTGTTCTCTTTGGTTTCTACCTATTAGTCCTCTGTTGTGTCCCAGAACCAGGCAATCCTTCAGAGATGAAGAGGCAGAGATGTTTCACCTGAAGCCCTGCCAGCCTGTCCCCAAACCAAACAGTGCCAGGTCCTGGCTTTTAAACTGGAAATACAAGGCCTTTTGAGATGACCCCATCTCTGCTCCCATCACCAGCCTCTGGTCTAGCTCCTTTTCACTGCTTCTGTAAGGTCCAGCTCAGAGCATCCTCAGGGAAGCTGTCCATGATCTTCCCCAGATCACTCCCCAACGCACTCTAGGTTTCCTCTCTCAGCAGCAAATCACACTGGGCTGTGTGACCTGTCTGCAGGGGTCATCTCCGTCCAACCGGTGTGGCCCTTGAGGACAAGATTGTACCTTTTTTTTTTTTTTTTTAGTTTATATATTTTGAGAGAGAGAGAGAGAGTGCAAGCAGGGAGAGGGGCGAGAGAGAGGGAGAGAGAGAATCCCAAGCAGGCTCTGCGCTGTCAGCTCAGAGCCCAACCCAGGGCTCAATCTCATAATCAGTGATATCGTGACCTGAGCCAAAATCAAGAGTCAGACACTTAACTGACTGAAGCACCCAGGCACCCAAGGACAGGATTGTATCTGATTCATCTCGATAGAGCTGGGGAGTCCTTGAGCCCAAGCAGGCTTTTTTTTTCTTTTCCTTTCTTTTCTTTATCTTTTTTTTTTTTTTTCATTTTTAACCTGAAAGACATCTGGCCTTCCTTCCCCTTTTTCTTTTCTTTTTTTTTTTTAATTTTTTTTAATGTTTTGTTTATTTTTGAGACAGAGAGAGACAGAGCATGAACCGGGGAGGGGCAGAGAGAGAGGGAGACACAGAATCCGAAGCAGGCTCCAGGCTCTGAGCTGTCAGCACAGAGCCCGATGCGGGGCTCGAACTCACAAACTGCGAGATCATGACCTGAGCCAAAGTCGGACACTTAACCAACTGAGCCATCCAGGCGCCCCCCTTCCCCTTTTTCTGTAAGAACCTTCCTGGATGAACAAGGTTTGGAAACCTACTCATGGCCAGAAGAGTTATGTTCTCTTTCCAGGGCCCAGGTGAGCCAGGTGAGATGTCAATATGAGGAAAGAACTGGACTCAGGCTGTGTGTGTGTGTGTGTGTGTGTCCCAGAGGTCTGGAATACCAAGGATCTTTCCCAGGGAGGGTGAGATACCAGCTCTGGGGACTCAGCCATCATGGCCATGCATCCCTTCCCAGGCTCTGATCTGTGGCTTTCCTAGAGCATTCTGGGCTTCATACCACTTAAAGAGTCTTGTTATCTAGGCACCCAGGCTCTGGGACTGAAGGAACTCAGGCTCTGAGGTCCTGGGAGCTTCCATCAGTACTCCTTTAGGGCATCCCAGGCTGCTGCATTTCAATCATTGCCCTCATTCACTTCTGTGGCCCTCACCTTCCTGACTGTTACCAACACTCTGGATCACTGGGCTGTGAAATTTCCCACAGAGCCATGGATAAAGGTACAGGACTAGAAGACTTGCTCCTGGAGGGGGCAGTCCCCAATCCCCACCCAGCCCCTCCCTCCTGAGTCACCTTATCTCCCTTCCCAGCTGCTGACAAATCCCTTTGGTTTATGGTCCAGGAGAGGGAACCATTCCACCTGTAAATCATTTACTCCACCCGTCTTTATCATTCCTCTAGTTCTTGCCTCACCCTCTTCTGGTCCTAACCACCAATGACCCTCTCCCCTCTTCACAGCCCAGAGTTGGATATATGGCTTGACAGTTTACAGCATGGAGTTTGGAGCCAGACTGCCCAGATTTTCAAATCTGAACTCCACTGTGAACTACCTTTGTGACCTTGAGCAAGCTGTTTTACCTTTCTGTGTTTAATTTCCCCATGGGGAAATAGGGATGATAATACATTTCTCATAGAGTTGTGAATATCAAATGAATTAATATTTAGAAAGTGCTCGGAATAGCACATGGTAAGTATGAAACACTACTGTAGCTATTAGCATCTGTCTGGTTTGGCTTTAGCACTTCTACCTTTGCACCCACCAAAGACACCTGTGATCTTATTGCTTATTCCAACAGCCCCCTCCCAGTTCTAAGCTTACTTGGCAGCTCTCATTCTTGAAAGACTCCCTTGATCTCTGTGACCTGACACTGTGAAGAGATTCTGACTCTGAGCTGCCAAGGGAGCAAGGAGTGTGGGACCTGTGCTCAACTAGGGGCAGAGGAGCCTGACAGAATCCTCTGGGGGATGAGGACCCAGAGAATTCAGAAAAACCTCAGCTTGGGCAGAGATTGTGAGAGTCTTGGGGGAAGGAGAAAGAGCACTAATAAGAGGGACATGGAGACATGGAGCAGTGTAGAAGGAGGACAGGTACAAGGACAGAGAACCAATGATCCCCAGAAAAGTCAGGCAATGGTGAATAGTGAAGTCAGACATCTTGGATTCAGATCTTAGTTCTACCCCTTGGTAGCTGTATATGACCTTGAGTAAGCAGCTTAACCCCTTGAGTCTCAGTTTCTTTATCTGGGAAATGGGGGTAATAATCACATGCATATCATAAGGCTACTGTGAGCAGTCAGTAACATAAATGCTTAGCCCAGTTCCTGGTGCATGGTAGGTGCATAAGATTTATTCATGGTAGCGTATATTACACTGAGGGAGGAGGCAGAGGAAACTTCCAGGCCTTTCAGTTACAACATCCAGCAGGATCTCCTCCTTGTGTGCTGGCCTCTGGAGGAGGGCTCAAAAACCTTGATAACCTCCGAGGGGGAGAAGACGGTGAAGAGTAACAGAATATGGCACCCAATATGCCACTTAGGCATATTGACTATTTTGAACTGTAGCTACATGCAAAACAGCAAGTGCAAGGAGAAGCTTTCTCTGAACTCCCCTTATCTGCCTAAAGATGGATCTCTAAAAGAACTCAATGGGAATGAATCCCCTTCCTGGGAGTTTCTTATATCACAGGAGAGGAGACTAGAAGTGTATACCATATCCAGACAAACTTTGCCACAAATGATCATATCTCCCAACCATTCTTCTAAGGACCCATTCAGTTTTTCCAGAAATCATTTACTCTTCCCCAAGAGGTCTATATTTCCCTTCCCTTTTCCCTATTAAGATGGTATTTAAGGGGCGCCTGGGTAGCTCAGTTGCTTAGGCATCTGACTTCTGCTCGGGTCATGATCTCACCATTCCTTAGTTCGAGCCCTCTGTCAGGCTGTGTGCTGACAGCTCAGAGCCTGGAGCCTGCTTTGGATTCTGTGTCTCCCTCTCTCTCCGCTCCTCCCCTGCTCATGCTCTGTCTCTCTCAAAAATAAAAAAAAATAATAAAAAATAAAAACACTTAAAAAAAGATGGTATTTAAGCCTGAATTCTAAACAACATGAGAGATTACTCATTTTTCCCTCAGTATCTCCCATTCTCCCCTGCATACATAAGTTATACATGTTAATAAACTTCTGTTTGTTTTTCTTTTGTTAATGTTCTTGTTTGAGAGTTTAATCTGAAGACTAAGATGGATGGAGGTAAAATTTTGACTCCTATACAAAGTCCTAACCCCAGTACCTTAGAATATGACTGTATTTGGAGACTGAACCTTTCAAGAAGTTAAATTAAAAGGAGGCTGTTAGGTGGGCCCTAATCTGATTTGAGAAGAAGAGATTAGGTGTTTTTATAAGAAGAAGAGATTAGGACACACAGAAAAGAAGATCATGTAGATAAAGGGGATTAAGAGGTATAAATTTTCAGTTATTAAATATGTAAGTAACACAGAAATGAAAAGTATAGCATAGGGAAATAGTCAATATTACAAAAATGTTGTATGGTGACACATGGTGACTACAGTTATGGTGGTGAGCACTGAGTAATGTGTAGAATTGGCAAATCCATATGTTGTATACCTGAAACTAATATAACATGTATGTCAATTATGCTTAAGTAAAAAAAAAAAAAAAAAAAAAAAAAAAAGACTGGGGTGCCTGGCTGGTTCAGTCAGTAGAGCATGTGACTCTTGATCTCAGGGTTGTAAATTCAAGCTCCAACTTGGCATGGAACCCACTAAAAAAAAAGGAAGAAGAAGAAGAAAGACTATTAAGTCAGAGGGAGAAGACTATCACCTACAAACTAAGAGAGAGTCCTCAGAAGAAATTGTTAAACAAAATTCAACTGGGGCACCTACGTGGCTCAGCTGGTTAAGTGAACAATTCTTATTTCAGCTCAGGTTACGATTTCACAATTCCTGGGATCAAGCCCTACATTGGGCTCTGCACTAACAGCACAGAGTCTGCTTGGGATTCTCTCTACCTCTCTCTGCCCCCCCCACCCCCCACCGTGTGCTCTTGCTCTCTCTCAAAATAAAAAAATTAAAAAAAAATTTTTTTTAAACGTTTATTTATTTTTGAGATAGAGAGAGACAGAGCATGAACAGGGGAGGGGCAGAGAGAGAGGGAGACACAGAATCTGAAACAGGCTCCAGGCTCTGAGCTGTCAGCACAGAGCCCGACGCGGGGCTCGAACTCACGGACCGCGAGATCGTGACCTGAGCCGAAGTCGGCCGCTTAACCGACTGAGCCACCCAGGCGCCCCTAAAAATTTTTTAAAATAACAAAAAATTTAAAATTCAACTAAGTAAATTTGAAGATCTAATTGGCTTTATTAAACAAAACATGAATCAGGCAGCATCCCATCTAGGAAGTTGAGGGGTCTCTGAGGAGTTGTACAAAATGGAAAGTTGTTATAGGAAGCAGTGTGGGGCAAGAAAGAAGCAAAAGAAAATAAAGAATTGTTTCCTGCAAGGTCACTTTCTCTTAGGAGGAAGAGCAAGGGGTCTTATCATGCAGATCACCTCATCTTTCTTTGGGAGATGGAGAGAGTCCTATACAAGATTTATTGGCACCTATCAGAAAATTCCTGACAGGTTAAAATTTATATTTCTGGGGGAGATTGAAACTGCAATTAGGTTAGGTATTAAGCTCTGGCTTAGCAACTTTGCCTGGCCCAAGTAACACCATTTGAGGTCTGTGGTTTTCTTTTTAACAGAATTAACCTGTCAATACCTTGAACTTGGACCTCCAGCCTCCAGAATTATGAGAAAATAAATTTCTATTGGTTAAGCCACGTTGTGTGTAGTATTTTTTTATGGCAACCGTACCAAACTAATACAAAGACATTTTGCTTTATTTTCCAAATATAAAATTGCAAAATCAAATATGCCTTTTCAAACTACACATGCTTCAGCTCCATTTTCCCCACAGATCTGTCCTTTCTGGCCCACTGCTACCATCTCCCCACTGGAAAATTGTCAACTTGTAGGATAAAAGCCAAACTCCTGAGTATGGTACTTAAGGCCCACCCCTCACCCCTCACTCCCCCTGAGAGTAACTAGAAATTCTCCACATTTCAGGATGTTTGGTTTCTTCCATCAGTGGCCATGAAGGGCAAGGGTAGAGAAGCAGGACTTTGTGGGCCTGATGAAGGATTGGGTGGGCTGGTGACATGGAAGGAGGATAAAATGGAGATGACACTAAGGATAAGGAGACCAGCAAGATGCTGTGGCAATAATCCGAACCAGAGACTGCAACTCAGATTAGGCTGTGAGGGGAACATGGGAAGTGGGTACTTTTCAGAGATGTTTATCTTTGGGGAGATAAAACTGACAGGAATTGGGTACTCAATAAGTATTTATTGACTTTCCTGGCTACTCTTTCTAAAGCAAGCTCTTTGATTACTTTTCTGTTTACCTCCTTCATAACACTTTTCAAAGCCTGCGATTACCTTGTTGGCATACTTGCCAATTGTCTGTTTCCATCAAGCAGAATGTAAACTAAATGAGGGCTGCAACCTTGACCAGTCTTATTCATCCAGTGCTTGGCACTTAGCAGTTGCTCTCAATAAATCTTTGAGGATTGAATGGCTTAATAATTGACTGAATAGTACAGAGTGAGGGCAGAGAAATGAGAGGGAAAGGCCAGGGGAAGCCTGTGAAACTGGAACAAACACTCGAGAGGGGTTAAGACCCCACCTCTCTGTCTCTGGCCCTGGAAAGGGCAGGCATGAACTAGGGGTCCAGCAGTCCAGTTGGCTCCAGAACCACCTGCCCAATTGTCCATAGCTAGATTTGAGAAAATCCAATTCTCATTCTTCACTTTCTGGCCTCTGGCTGCTGACTCCAGGCAGTGGGAGTTTTCAGGGAAGGGGAACAGGGGACCCTACCAGAACTGGAGACCTGTCCCTCAAGAATGTGTAAGAGAGGGTAGCCTGGTTGGCTCAGTCGGTTAGCGTGGGACTTCGGCTCAGGTCATTATCTCACAGTTCATGAGTTCGAGCCCCACATTGGGCTCTCTACTGTCAGCGCAGAGCCCGCATTGTATTCTCTGTCCCCCTCTCTCTGCCCCTCCCAGCTTGTGCACGGGCGCCCTCTCTTTCTCAAAAATAAACATAAAAAAAAAAAAAAAGAAGAAGAAGAATATGGAAGAGGGTTGTAGAAGATGCGGCCTGGCACATAATAAAAACCTTGAATGCTGGTCTCTGTTTGACCACAAAACTTGGCGTGGCAGTCTCCTACCCACCCCTCCCCATCCCAAGCCAGGCTCCGGAGTGTGCAATTCTTCCCAAGCCCTAAAGGGGGTGGCACCGGGCTGCGCCCGCGGGCTCTGGCCGAGGGCAAGGGACCAGCGGAAGGGCTCGCGCCCTTAAAGGGGAGTTTTGGTGACTCCCGCTGGCGAAAGCGAGCGCCGCCCCTGCCTCTCCCTTCCCGCCAGGATTGCTTGTCCATCTAGTTGCCTGGCGGAAACTCCGGATACCCAGCCCCCTTCGGACTTCAGCATAAGCCCCGAAGGATGGGGAAAGAAAGAGACCTCCATTAAAGGGACTCTCGGTCACCAGGGCGTGGGGCTAGGGGTACGGAGAAACGGCTGCTCCCTACATGCTTGGTGCCTACCAGCAGAGTTGCCTCTTTAAGGCTTGGGTAGGAGGCTGGGTCTGAACTTGCGTTTGGTGGGAGGACGAGCTTCTTGGTGACGTAAGACCTGAGGAGGGGCGTGCCTTCTGAGTGACTCGTCGCCTGGAAGGGGGCGGGCTCTTAATGACGAAACTCCGGGGAGGAGACAGGCGTTCATTGATAAAAACGCCGGGCTCCCTCGGGCGCGAGCGCAGCGTAGCAAATCCAGGCAGTGCCACGCGCGGCCCGGGCCTGGCGGAACAGAAACAAGCCGGGCCCGCGCTGCGACTCACCGCCTGCATGGAGCCCGCCGCCGGCTTCCTATCCCCGCGTCCCTTCCCGCGTGCTGCCGCCCCGCCCGCGCCCCCTGCCGGGCCCGGGCCGCCTGAGAATGCCTCGCCGGGACCTGATCTGGAGATGCTGGCCGGACCACCGGCGCCGGACTCAGGGCGCCTCATCACCGACCCGCGCAGCGGCCGCACCTACTTCAAAGGCCGCCTGTTGGGCAAGGTGAACTGGTGGGGTGGAGTGCTAGCGAGGGGCGGGGGGGTCTTGCCGACCTTCTGGACGGCTCCTGCTGGGGCGGGGGCGCTTGTCCTCAGCGCGGGGACGCGGGGACGCTTGTCCTCGGCGCGGGGACGCTTGCCCTCAGTGCGGGGACGGTCTGCGGGCCAGACTTGGCTATCCTGGAGCGCTCTGCCTGATGCCCCCTTCCCAACAGGGGGGCTTTGCCCGCTGCTACGAGGCCACTGACACGGAGACCGGCAACGCCTACGCTGTCAAAGTCATCTCACAGAGCCGCATCACCAAGCCGCATCAACGCGAGAAGGTGGGCCCCAGGCCCAGCGGATCAGGGGTGGGGTGGGGACAGTAGTGAGGGAGCCCTTGAAGGATGACCACCCCGCGCCCCCATTGCAGATCCTAAACGAGATTGAGCTGCACCGCGGCCTGCAGCACCGCCACATCGTGCGTTTTTCACACCACTTTGAGGATGCTGACAACATATACATTTTCCTGGAGCTCTGCAGCCGAAAGGTGAGTGATGACAATGGGAGTGGGAGAGAGAAAGGGGCCTTGAGACCCAAAGCTGGAGCCCTGTCTCTTCCTTCGGCGAGCACAGATGGAGGGAGGGTCAAAGAGGGCGGGCCGGGGGCTGAAGCAGTGGCTCTCTGCAGTCCCTGGCCCACATCTGGAAGGCCCGGCACACCCTGTTGGAGCCAGAGGTGCGCTACTACCTGCGCCAGATCCTTTCCGGACTCAAGTACTTGCACCAGCGGGGCATCCTGCATCGAGACCTCAAGCTGGGTGAGAATCCTGGGCCAGCAGGATTGGGGTTTGAGGACGCAGAGAGAAAGGAGTCTGACACACCTCTTTCCCCCTGTTCAGGAAATTTTTTTATCACTGAGAACATGGAACTGAAGATGGGGGACTTTGGGCTGGCAACCCGGTTGGAACCCCCGGAACATAGGAAGAAGTGAGTGTTTGAGGAGAGGGGTGGCCACAGTCTGTGTGATACAGATGACGTGCGTGACAGACAGTGAGTTTGTATGTGGGAGGCATGATGACTGACTGATGTGTGTGTGTGATAGATGGGGAGGGATGACGGTTGTTTGTGTGTGGGGGAAGGTGGAGGTGGCAGCCACGACTGGTGGAAAGGCTGAGGGTCCTGTTGGTGTTTGAATCCCTGAGACAGACGGGGATGTAAGGATTCTTGGAGATGTTTGATCCTGTGTGTGGCTGGGGGAAGGTGACATAAGCAATGTGTGTGTGAGACAGACGGAGTGTGGGAATAGCAGGACATGACATCCTGTGTAAGAAGACCCTGCTGTGACCATGATGACTGGGTGTGAGTGACAACAGATAGCATGTGTGACAGAGGAGTGTTTTGGGGCAATATGACAGCTGGTGTTGGTGTGTGTGTGGCACAGACCATAGGAGGTGACAGCCTGTGTGGGTGTCTGACAGACGGGAGTGGGAGAAGGAGGAAAGGATCAGTGATGGACTCTGCTGGCCTTGGAGGAGGGAGCTGGGTTGGGGGTCAGGGCCTTCCCCCCCCCCCAACGCCGCCCCCCATCATCCTGCAGAGCAGCTGAGCAGCTGGGCCAGGCGGGTGGGCGGGGACTCAGCTGCCATCTCCAGCATCCATTGTCCCAGGACAAGCAGGAGTTCTCTGGCCTTTGGTGACAGGCAGCTGCTTTGTCTGGACTCACAGTGGGGGCAGGGATGAGGGTGGGGGGTGGCTAGCCAGGCTGGGTCTGAACCTTCTCCTCTCTTCCTACTCCTTTTCAGAACCATCTGTGGCACCCCCAATTATGTGGCTCCAGAAGTGCTGCAAAAACAGGGCCATGGCCCCGAGGCAGACGTGTGGTCCCTGGGCTGTGTCATGTGAGTCCCAGGGTCGTCTACACACTGGTGGGTGCACGCATGGGGTGTACCTTCCACTTTACTCCTGACCCCCCTTATCTCTACCTCACAGGTACACACTGCTGTGTGGGAGTCCCCCCTTTGAGACAGTTGACTTGAAGGAGACCTATCGCTGCATCAAACAGGTTCACTACACACTGCCTGCCAGCCTCTCGCTGCCTGCCCGGCAGCTCCTGTCTGCCATCCTTCGAGCCTCGCCCCAAGACCGCCCCTCAATTGACCAGATCCTGCGCCATGACTTCTTTACCAAGGTCTGTGGCTCCCCGAAGTCAAGTCTGCATATTCCCAGGGGATTCAATGGGGGGTAGGTGACAGGGCCCCTAGGACCTCCCTTCTCTGCTCACATGACTTCCCTCCTCAGGGCTACACCCCCGACCGGCTCCCTGTCAGCAGCTGTGTGACAGTCCCAGACCTGATACCCCTTAACCCAGCTAGGATTCTGTTTGTCAAAGTTACCAAGAGCCTCTTTGGCAGGAAGAAGAAGAGTGAGTCTGCGATGTCAGTGGGTTTGAGGGTATAAAGTGCAGGGGGGCTTGTTACATATATTGTGGGGGCATGAGTGTGAGTGCCTTTGAACCCCTGGAGAGAGCATGTGCCCATTTGTATCATCCCTACAGGAAGCCTGCGGGGTGGGCAGGATACTGAGGGCTATATCTTCCCCCACCCAGGTAAGAACCATCCTGAGGAGCGGGACGAGGTCTCCTGTTTGGTGAATGGCCTCACTCGGACGTCCATTGGCCATCAAGATGCCAGGCCTGAGGTGAGGTACTCACGTGGGTAGTGTTTCCTGACTCACTCTCACCCTAGCAGCTGCAGGAAGCCTGGGATAAAAGAAGCTAGTGAAGCATCTAGCCTCATGGTAGCCTAATTGGCTGTGTGTCATTAGCCAGGCAGGGCTGACCTGGGGTGCCCTGGCTGCCAGGGCAAGGCTGGGCCATGGACTCTCAAGGATTTGGATTTTGAGGACTATCTCACTTCCTTCTCCTACCCAACCATCCAGGCTCCAGCAGCTTCTGGTCCAGCACCCCTCAGCTTGGTAGAGACGGCACCTGAGGACAGCTCACCCCGTGGGACACTGGCAAGCAGTGGAGATGGTGAGGAGCCAGGAGGATGAGAAGTGTTAGAAGTTTCTGGGGCTGAGACCAGGGACCAGAGGGAAGGAGTCAGAGGTCAGTGGTCATGGCCTGTGTCCTGGGGAACTAATGCCTAATTCTCAGTGCCCTGTTTCCTTTAGGGTTTGAAGAAGGTCTGACTGTGGCCACAGTGGTGGAGTCAGCCCTCTGTGCTCTGAGAAACTGCCTGGCCTTCATGCCCCCAGGTGAGATTGGGGTATGGTATGGGTGAATGGTGGTGGGAGTTCTTTGGCTGCCATGTTGGGAACAGATCCTCACTCCTTCCTCTTCCATGACAGCGGAACAGAACCCAGCTCCCCTTGCACAGCCAGAGCCTCTGGTATGGGTCAGCAAGTGGGTTGACTACTCCAACAAATTTGGCTTTGGGTATCAACTGTCCAGCCGCCATGTGGCTGTGCTTTTCAACAATGGCACACATATGGCCCTTTCAGCCAACAGAAAGTAAGTGCTGTTATGGAGTGTCTTGTATCCAGGCCATTGTGCCCAGCAGCTGTGTGCTTCTGCACTTGGGTGTCCTGGGGTCTCTCGGGGAGGGGCATCAGTGCGGGGTTCTCTCTGACCTCTTGTCTCCTCTCCTCCAGGACTGTGCACTACAACCCTACCAGCACAAAACACTTCTCTTTCTCTGTGGGTGCTGTGCCTCGGGCCCTGCAGCCTCAGCTTGGTGTCCTACGATATTTTGCCTCCTACATGGAGCAGCGTCTCATGAAGGTATGTGGACTGGAGTGGGACACGTTGAGGACTAACACAACCTGATCCCTTCCTAATCCCCTTGGCAGGAGTGGCTGGGGGGGCTAAGAGCTAGAGGCTGGACCTCTAAGGGAGACATTAATGGGGAGGGGCCTGACTAGTATCAGACAAATAACCTGCTCCTACTCCCAGGGTGGTGATCTGCCCAGTGTGGAAGAGGTGGAGATGCCTGTCCCCCCACTCTTGCTGCAGTGGGTCAAGACTGATCAGGCCCTACTCATGCTGTTTAGTGATGGTACTGTCCAGGTAAGAACCCCTCCTGGAGTTGGGGGCAAGGTCTAGGAGGCCCACTATGCTGGGGAAAGAAACTGGACCTGGGGCCTAGGCCCTGATCAGTGCTACCCTTCTGTGCATAGGTGAACTTCTATGGCGACCACACCAAACTGATCCTCAGTGGCTGGGAGCCCCTGCTTGTGACTTTTGTGGCCCGCAATCGCAGTGCTTGCACTTACCTCGCTTCCCACCTTCGGCAGCTGGGCTGTTCTCCGGACCTGCGGCAGCGGCTCCGCTATGCTCTGCGTCTGCTCCGGGACCGCTGCCCAGCCTAGGCCCCAACCTGCAGAGCAGGCCTTGACCTAAGGCCTCAGGGCTGAGGCCTGTGCCTGTAAGGCTCTGGCCTTTGCCTTTGTGGGCCTCCCTGTCCCTTTGGTGCCTCACTGGGGGTTGTGGGCCGAATCCCCCAGGGAATCAGGGACCAGCTTTACTGCGGTTGGAGTCTGCCTGTCTCGGCAGCCTCCTACCCCTTCTCCAAGAAAAGCCTGAGCCTTAGTCCCCAGCTAGGGGACGTTATTTATGGACCACTTTTATTTATTGACAGACATTTATTTATTGGGATTGAGCCCCAGGGAGGGCCTCCTCCTGGGATAATAAACCGTTTTTGCATAACTTGGAGGCCTCTTCACTCGTAGTAGAGCCCATGGACCACGGCCACGGCGAAGAGCGAGGCGTTGGTGAAGGCGGCGGAGGCCAGACCATCGCATTCGGTGTCCCAGAGCGCGCGGCTGACCACGTGCACGCCCTGGCCGGCGCGCGGCCCCAGCACCACGCTGCACACTAGCTTGTAGCGCGGGGGACTGATCTCACGCAGGCGCACGCGTACCAACTCGCACAGCTCCTGAGCCAGAGGCCCAGCCTCCATCCCCGAGTAGCACGCGTTGTGCAGCCTCGCCGCCAGCGCTGCCTCCAGGGCGCACTGTAAGCGCGAGGCTTCCCAGCGCTCCCCTGGCGCTGGCTCTGTGCGGTAGGAGGGTGCCACCTGACGCACAGGTGCTAGGGGCAACCCAGAGAAGCTAATCCTTGAGCCCAAAAGAGGAACTGGGCCCAGAGATGGTCGCCGACCCCCAGGACCCACGCCTGGTCCGGCCAGCGAGTTGCGGCGTGAGAAGGACGAGGCTGGGCCCAGCACAGAGCCACGGCGGGAGGCTGGGCCCAGACTTGCTAGTCGGGCCTCTTCAATACTGGGCAGGTGGCCTGGAGGCCTCACCGGTGATAGTTTCAGCCCGGGGTCTTTGGTAGTATCCTCCTCCTGGCGTCCTGGGGGCACAGACCTGCCAGCCATGGACCTGCCGGCTGGAAGACCCACACATAGACGGGGGCCTAAACTGGCCGTCTGTACCACATCCAGTCTTTCACTCCGTGATAAGGGTTTTTACCCCCTAACCCCTTCTTACCTGTGTTTTTGGGACAGGTGAATCAAATTGTCCCCAGCTGCGTGGATTCCTAGGTGCTTAGAGGATTAAGGGCTGTTAGGGACATAAGCGATGCTGCTCAGACTATCATCTTGGGGTTGCCCCTGTCCCCTTGAGCTCCACTTTCCCCTGGGCACTATGGAGGTTAGCTAAGTGAGCTCTAAATAAATACACCTCCTTTTCTCTCTTCCACCTGACTTCTCCAGCAGAAGGGAGATGAACCTCCCCTTTGTTTTCCTCAGCCTAGATAGTGGTGCCTCAAACCCCTAACCAGAGGGAGACACAGACAGACCAACTCCTTCAACCCCACAGATCCTTCTAGCCCCGTGTCTAGAATCCAGGCACCTTCGACCCCTACCCGCTTCTAGGGTGGCTAGCACAAAGATCTCTCCTACAATTGGTTCAGGCTGGATGGAGGCAGGTGACTCAGGAAGCTCCTTCCACCCTCTCCAGTTGGCCTCTGGCCCTACCTCCAGAATTAGTTCTGGGATGAATGCCCTCTTCTCCCGAAACTCCCACAGGAAACTGAGTCAGCTGCAGCCTTTGGACTCCAAACTCTCTCCTAGCTCCACAGCCCTTCCTCACCCAGCTGGCCTGACTGGCAGGCGGGAAGGTAATGGCCCCTTGTGTTGTGGAGTTGCCCTGGGTTACTGGGAAGGCACTCCTGTTTTTTTGGTTTCCTCCTTCCAGTCCTGGCTCTGGCTTAACTTGGAAGTGTTACTACACAGTACATGCTGTGTGCGGGGTGCCTGAGTCATCAGGCAAGAGGAGATAACAGGGGCCTAGAACTCCTGTACTGAGGGGGCAGATGTAGAGAGGGGCTCTGGTCAGAAAGGTATTCCCCTACACCAGGGCTCTTGAGCCACTGTCCATTTCTCCCCTTCTGAAGGCTGGCTCTGAAGCTGTTAGCAAGTTGCAGAGGCCTGGTATATGGGGAGACCTTGAGGCTGTAGGGGTGGCTGTTCAGGAATCAGGATCTTCCCCCACAGGAAGAAGAACGTCATGGCTCTATCCTCTCCCCATTAGCCTCAACAAGGACAAACATTTCCGCTCTCTGTGCAGAGCTGGGGTGGAGTTTGGATGACTTCCTCAGCTCAGGGCTGTGTGCAGGGGGAGGGGAGACCCATTAGCCCTGCTGGTGGGAGCCGACCTGATGCAACAGTGGTGACTAGACTTGGCAGTGAACCAGAGTCCAGCCTCCTGACCCCTGCTGACCCAAGTGCTCTGGAGCTTGTCTCCAGCTGGCCACACCTCTGCTGTGCCCTAGTGCCTAGAGTGCCAACCCCCTAACTGTGGTTGCATTTTAGGGATGCCAGAGGCCATGACGCCTCTGTCAGAGCTGACACCTCCTCACCTGACCTCCTTCTGGGAAGGACAGGACTGCCCCCCTCCCAGACAAGCCAGTCTGGGCCCTGAAAGCTCTATGAGGGTGAGGAATTTCCCTATTGAGGGGGGTTTCCCAGGCCTGGCTAACCTGATCCCGACCCTGTGCGCATGTGAGGGAAGGAGTAGGAGGGTCAGGGAGTTTGAACTCTGAATCCAAGGCAGGCAGGGGCCTGGGTGCTAAGACCCTCTACTAACTTCCGTCCCCTCTGAGGGCTGAAGTTTTCCCTGAGCCTGTGGAAGATGGGTGGGGCCTCTCAAGCTGAGCTCCAGTTTCCGTGGAAACCCACAGGCTTCCCACCCACTGCTGCCTGGGCAGGCTCCCAGCTGGGGCCTCATGCTCTGCCAGCCTCTCTTCCCCAGTCCAGTCTGCTCCACCCTCAGCCTGTCTTGGCCCCTTCCCTGACTCTCCATCCCCAAGCCCAGCCTCTGGCCTCTTCTATTAGGCTCTAATGCCTTCTTAAGGAACCTGGGCCTCTCCTGCCCCATCCCTAAACTTCAGCTTCTCAGCAAACAGGCTTCCCAAGCTCCTGTCCCTCCCTCTCAGGCCTTTCTAGCCTCCTTACGAGCTCCCAGGCCTAGCCAGGCCTCCTGCTCCTGCCCACCTATCACCTCCCACAGACCAACAGACAACAGGTCTCCTAGGCTATTCTGTCCTCTTGCTCCCCTGCCCCACCCCACCCATGGAGACCCCAGGACTGCTTGTGCACGGGGAGGCTGCACCCTTTTCCACAGCACTCCGAAGCCTTCTCAACAATCCCCAATACAGGTGAGGGGGTGGGCCCTGTCTGTGGGATTTCCTTAGCTGGCTCTGCCGGGTCCCATGACTCTGAGGAAGCCTTGGGTACAGAAGAGGTGGAGATGACCCTCCTCCCTGGTGAACTCATTCTGGGGAAGTCAAGTGTGGAGAATGGCTACAGGTTACATCATTCAGTGTCCATGATGTCTTGAGAGCCAGAAGTGGGGGCGGGGGGAGAAGAGGGGGAGGCAGTGGGGGCTGGAGCCCAGAGCAACTGGTATGACTTTGGGCAAAGGCCTTCTTTTGTGGATTTGGGTTCCTGGCAGAGAGGAGCCCTTTGCCCCCTGGATCTTGAGAGATGGGATGTGACTTGAGTCCCTCCCTGGGAGGCAGAGGAGCAGATGACCCTGTTCTGGGAACTGGGGATTCACAAGAGGAAAAAAACTCAAGGGATTGAGCCAGAGTTTCCGGCAGGAAGCAGTTCAAGGGTGCTGCCTAGGGCTCACTGCACAGGATGCTAGTGGTGTCTGAAACCAGGGATAGAATATGGGGGAAGGGCTGGTCAGGAGAACTAGAATGTAGCTTTCTGTCCCCACTTCCTCCCTAAGGGTTGAGGACTCCCATGACCCTACTGCTTTGGGGATTACAGTCTGGTCTGAGTAGTAGGAACCCCTGGCCTTGGACCTGGGCCTAGGAGGCTCCAGAAGCCCAAGCTTCATTTCCTGCCTCCAACCCTCTATGCTGTTGGGAGGCCCAGAGGCTGGGGCCGGAAGTGGTTGTGAAGATGGAAAATGTGGTCTGGTCTCATGATGGTGCGTCGCTGCCATGTCTATCTGCAGCCAGTGCGCTCTGCACCCCCGCTCCCCCACCCCCTCCTGCCTGGAGGAGGCTGAAAAAAGCTGAGTTTGCAGTCTATGGAGGAGGAACCAAGAAGAGCTTCCCTTACCTCAAGAGTCAGGCTGGGGAGAAGAGGGGTATGTAAGATCAATCTTGCATCAGCCTTGGTGTCCCCTCCGTGATCAAGCATAGTCACCTCCTCTAAGACCTGAGGGTTTGGGATTACTATCCCATTTCATGGATGAGAAACCTGAAATTCAAAGGTATAAGTCACTTGCCTGAGGCACCATGGGATGAAGCTAGGACTAGAATCCAGGCCTGTGTGTATACTCCAGACCATTGGCTGGAAGGACTAAGCCCTGTCCCTTATATGACAGATAAGGAAATGAAAGCTCAGAGTGGGCAAAGGCAAAGCCTAGAGTTATATCCAAGACTCTGGCCTCTTCTTCCCTGGCTCTCTCCTTCCCTTCCCACAGTGATGTTTGCTTTGTGGTCGGTCAAGAACGGCAGGAGGTGTTTGCCCACCGGTGCTTGTTGGCCTGTAGATGCAACTTCTTCCAACGACTTCTGGGTCCGAAGCTGGGCTCCGGCATGCCTAGCCCCGTGGTGCTAAGCACTGTGCCAGCTGAGGCCTTCCTGGCAGTGCTGGAGTTCCTGTACACCAACAGCGTCAGGCTGCACCGCCACTCTGTGAGCCTGTTGGGCAAGGGTGTGGATGAGAGAGGGAGGGGGAGGGGCAGGAGACACTCCCTTCCACATCCCTTCTACTTTGCAGGTGCTGGAGGTGCTGACCGCGGCTATAGAATATGGACTGGAGGAACTGCGAGAGGTAGGTTTATGTGGCAGGCCCTTGTCTCACTTCTCTTGCTTCTTATGGGCTCAGATCACACCCGACCTCACACACACTCTGGCCTGGAGAGGAACGTGTTCCAACACAGAAGTATGGATAGCTCTCTGTGTAAATAGGCATTATGTGTGCCTATGTGCAATGGATATGTACATGCCCTGTGTGTGCTGTGGGGGCATATGGCGGGGGTTATGGCTGGTGCCATAGATGCCAGGATAAATCAGCCTTGATCCTTGTTCTTCAAAGAGAGATAGACACATGAAAACTCTTAACCCAGGGGCATAAGAAGTGTGATAAATGAGGGTATATGGTGCTGAGATTCTACAGAGGGTCTCTCTAGTCTTGCCATAGGGGAGAAAGGAAGACTTCTTGGGAGGGGAAACATTTGTGTTAGATCAAGTAGAATAGGTAGAGGTTTGCTCAGAGGGGGAGTGGAAAAGGTGGCATTCTAGTCACAGAGGCACAAAAGGAGCTAGTGAGCCATTTAGTGTGGCTGGACTAAGTGTGAGAGGAGAGAGACAGATGAGACTGGAGACAGTGCTGGGGGCTAAATCATACTGGACCTTAAAAAATTTGGACTTTTTTTTTACTCAGAGGGCATGGAAATTAATTGGAAGTTTCAGGTAAGGGAGTGAGGATTTGGAGCTAAGAGAATAAGTGATTGGGAGAGATGGGAAGGGCTCCACAGTCCAATGGGGATGAGAGGCAGTGGCAGCCCATGACTTTAAGAGAAGAGGAACTGGCATGACCCAGTGCTTTTCTGGATGTGAGAGTGAGAAGGAGAGGTCATGGGTGAAATTCAAGTTTCTGGTTAAAACGAAAAGGTCTTTGAGTCAGGAGTGACACAAGATAAGTGTCCTCAGAGAAGGAGAGTGGATTTTCACATGGCTTTCATCTAGTTTCATTTGTGGGGAATGTGCTAGAAGGTAGACTGCTGGACCCAAAGTAGGCTGCTAGTGTCCAGTCCCTTCAGGCTTGTCAAATCTCAGACCCTGGTGATTTCTTGCCTCTCTTGGTCTGGGAGGTCACCTTGGGCATGTGGCTGCTTAGGAGCCTGGGTGGCTCACTGCTTCCGAGGATGGGGTCTTGGGGGAGACACCTTGGCACAACCCGCTTTCATTTCTGTTCCCAGCTGTGCCTGGAGTTTGTGGTGAAGGTGCTGGATGTGGAACTGGTTTGTGAGGCCTTGCAGGTGGGTGTTCTAGACAGGCTTGCAGTTAGTCCTCAGTGTGGAGGACTGGACTACAATGGTCTCTCCAGCCTCCAACCTGATGGCCTTCATCCTGTTCCTAGGTTGCTGTAACCTTTGGCCTGGGACAGCTGCAGGAGCGTTGCCTAGCCTTCATAGAGGCCCACAGCCAGGTATCGCTCCCCATCTTCATAGTCTCAATCCCTCAGACCTCATTCTGCTCCTCCCTGACCCATTCGTGGACCCACAGGAGGCGCTCCGGACCCGCGGGTTCCTGGAGCTGTCGGCGCCAGCGTTGCTGTCCCTGTTGCGCAGCGACAAGCTCCGCGTGGACGAGGCTGAGCTCGTTCTGGCGGCCAGGAGCTGGGCACGCGTGGGTGCGGTGAGCGGGGGTACTAAAGGGACCCTGGGTTGGCGTGGGGAAGGAGGCTTGGGGCGCAGGAACACGGCAAGCCGGAGGCGGGGCAGGTGCTCCGGACTGTCCAGGCTTAGGGCTGGCGTTCGCAGGCTGTGCTGGAGCGGCCGGTGGCCGAGGTGGCGGCCCCGGTGGTGCGGGAGCTGAGACTGGCTTTGCTGGCCCCGGCGGAGCTGAGTGCCCTGGAAGAGCAGAACCAGCGGGAGCCGCTCATCCCGGTGCGGACGCGGGGAACCAAGCTCAGATCCGCTCAGGGGGGGGGGGGAAGGGGGGGGGGGGGGGGGGGGGGGGGCTCGGCCCAGGGTCTGCCGGGTGAGGGGGTATTGCAGGACTGCCGTGACCGGCCTTCCCCTGCAGGTGGAGCAGATCGTAGAGGCGTGGAAATGCCACGCTCTGCGAAGAGGGGATGTGGCCCGGGGCGCCCCGTGCCGCCGCCGGAGGGGAACCCTGCCCCGGGAGCATCACTGCTTTCTGGACCTGCCCTTTAAGTGACCAAAGGCCGCGGTTTGCAAGGAATTCTGGGCCTGTCCCAAGCTACAACTCCCGACGTGCCTAGTGCTCGGAGCCGACTTCCGCCCCCAGCATGCCCTGCGAGCCGGGCGCTGGAAGGGCGACTGTCGCCCGGCTCTGCGCCCTGTGGGTGGGGCTGTGGGGGTGGGGAGTGGGTGTGGGCTTGGGCGGGGCCCAAAGGCGATTTCCCTTACACTTTACCCTGACTCTACCCTGGCCCTCTGGCCGCGCAGGCCTGCCGCGTTTACTTTTATAATCCCCACGTTTTTCGGCTCAGCTCCTTCTTTAATTCCAGAGCTACCTCCTAGAGAGCACTCTCTAAATGCCCCACAGACACCTCAGACTCAATCCAAAATTGGGCTGCCTCATCTTTCTCCAGTTCTGCCCCCATCGTGTTTCTCATCTCTGTGAGTGTCTAAGCCAGAAACCTGCATCTCAGCTTTGCCTTGTTCTTCATCCTCACATCTGCCTCCCGTGACTTCTGCCTTCTAAGACACTGAAGGGTAGTAAAATGTGCCAATCCAAAATACGCCTCTTTGAGCTAAGGATTATTTTAAGCTGATTATTTTGAGAAAAAGTGGAAGCTCTGGAAACAGAATAGAAGTTACCCTTTTGTAAGGAAAATTTATAATTAAAAAGGGGATCTCCATTAGTAAGGGCGTCTCCTCTGTACCAGGAAAAGAAGGATGATCAACTCACAAGATTTTAGTGGAGAAGGCACCCACTGAAATCTGCTTAACAAGCCTTACCTTATGTACTGTGTTTTTCCTGGTAGCATTCTCCTAACTGTCCTCCCTACACTTTTCTTTCATCCTTAACTGAAGATGGTCTTTCAGCAGGTATTTTAGACCACCTCAGGGAGTTACTCATTTTTCCCTGGGTATCTCCCATGTACACAAGAGGTATACATATTAATAAACTTGTTTTTCTCTTGTTAATCTGTCTTATTACAAGGGTCTCAGCCAAGACTTCATAGAGTAGAAGGAAAATTATTTTTTCTCCCCTATGAGATCTTTCCAGTTGGTTCAGTTCTCTTCACTTTAGTTCATTCAGTACCATGTTAAGAATTAATGCAACAGGCTCTTGCTAGTCTTTCTGCCTCCACACCAGCCATGCCCCTCTTCGTGCCATTTCCCACACTGCAGCCAGACTTAAGATTATCAGCCGTACTACCCTTATTAAGCCCCCAACATCCCCATTGCTCAGACAAAATACACTCTATTTCACTTTCAGGACACTCCGAATTACTAGTGGTTCCAAATGTTAGCAACTCTTCTCTCAACTACCTTTGCATAAAGTCACTGGTTCTGAAGGCAGTAGTCCTCTGGCTGCACAGTCATTCTCTTGGTTACTGATGACTCCCCATGCTACAGATGCAGTTTTGGAGTGATGGTGGGGTCTGGAGCCGATGGCCAAGAAAGAATGGTTGAGTGCAAAAAGGTGATTTTAAAGCATGGGGACAGGACCAGTGGGCAGGAAGAGCTGTATGTGTGTGTGTGGGGGGGTGTTGTGAGGAGTGACTGATTATATACTTAGGGGTTGGGGTAAGTAAAGGCCAGGGGAAGTTTCCAGAAGGACTTTCATATGCTAATCATATGCTAAAGAAGACTCAGGGGCACCTGGATGGCTCAGTTGGTTGAGCTTCCCACCTGCGCTCAGGTCACGATCTCATGGTCAGTGAGTTCGAGCCGCGCATCGGGCTCTGTGCTGACAGCTCAGAGCCTGGAGCCTGCTTTGGATTCTGTATCTCCCTTTCTCTCTCACCCTCTCCCGTTCATGCTCTGTCTCTCTCTGTCTCAAAAATAAATAAACATTAAAAAAATTAAAAAAAAAGAAGACACACAGGATCCTGGAGGCCTTGCTCTTGTCAAGCTAAGATTGTTTTTTTCCCTCTAGCAAAGCATTAACATTAAGACAGTAGGGAGTTCTTGGAGGAATGTTAGAGTTGACCTGCCTCAAGAATTTGTCAAAGGGCTGCAGGTTATGAGGAAATTTAATTCTATCTACATTTCCTTCTGCCTTTGTTTCTCACATCACTACCTTTTTCATTCATTACGCCCTTTGTCTTCCTGAGGATCTGAATCTCCCTAGACAAAGATCCCTGGGATTGGAGTGGTGCCTTATTCATTTCTTGTTTCTCCAGTCTCTGTCACATAATCAGTGCTCTGCAAATGTTCACTGATGATGTTATTTCCTTATTTAAATGCTATTTTATTCCATAAAGAGTTTAAAAGAGCTATAAAACAAGATACTATCAATCTAAATTGAGGGACAGTTGATTAGTAGAAAATAGGGTTAAACTTCTGTCTCAGGGATTTTATACAAAAATATGTTGCATATGAATTAAAGGAAGTTATTTGGCATTACTTCTCAAGACCGAAAATGTGGTTACTCATAGTACCACTTCATAAAAGCATTGTTTGGATAATGAAAATTGAAAACAAGCTAGATGTCCTGGTTTAATCTAGAAGACTGGCTAAACTATGGTATATTACAGTGATATAGAAAGGTATCTGTGACTTTGGAAAAAGCTCAGTGCAGATCAAGTAGAGCACAATTCCTTTTGCTAAAAGAAAAGGTAGTGTAAGGGAGGAAAAAGTTCTCCTTGCCCCTCTTAGGGTGCCTGGTTGGGTTTGAAAATTAAACTTGGGAATGCAAGCTGGTGCAGCCACTCTGGAAAAGAGTATGGAGTTTCCTCAAAAAAACTAAAAATAGAACTGCCCTAGGACCCAGCAATTGTACTACCAGGCATTTATCCACGGGATACAGGTGTGCTGTTTCGAAGGGACACAGGCACCCCCATGTTTATAGCAGCACTATCAACAATAAAGTATGGAAAGAGCCCAAATGTCCATCGGCGGATGAATGGATAAAGAAGATGTGGTATATATCTACAACGGAGTATTACTCAGCGATCAAAAAGAATGAAATCTTGCCATTTGCAACTACGTGGATGGAACTGGAGGGTATTATGCTAAGTGAAATTAGTCAGAGAAAGATGAAAATCTTATGACTTCACTCATGAAGACTCTCAGAGACAAAACAGATGAACATAAGGGAAGGGAAATGAAAATAATATAAAAACAGGGAGGGGGACAAAACATAAGAGACTCTTAAATATGGAGAACAGAGGGTTACTGGAGGGGTTGTGCAAGGGGGGGATGGGCTAAATGGATAAGGGGCACTAAGGAATCTACTCCTGAAATCAGTGTTGCACTATATGCTAACTAATTTGGATATAAATTTTAAAAAAATTAAAAAGAAAATTAAACTGACATAGATTAACAGGACAAAAGCATACAAATTTATTTAATATGATTTATGTATGTATGTATGTATGTTTGTCATCTCTACACCTAACGTGGGGCTCACACGACCTTGGGATCAAGAGTCACATGGTCCTCCGGCTGAGCCAGACTGGTACTCCAATATTAAGTTTTAGTGTGCTCACTTCATCAGCACATATACCGATATAAGTTTTAGCAATACAAAAGCCTTCATAAGGAAATGAAGACTAGAAGAAATGGTTAAACCGGAGTATTTTTTTTTTTAATGATTATTTATTTTTGAGACAGAGAGAGACAGAGCATGAACGAGGGAGGGTCAGAGAGAGAGGGAGACACAGAATCTGAAGCAGGCTCCAGGCTCTGAGCTGTCAGCACAGAGCCCGACACAGGGCTCGAACTCACGGAGTGTGAAATCATGACCTGAGCCGAAGTCCGATGCTTAACCGACTGAGCCACCCAGGCACCCCTAAACCAGAGTATTTTTATGCTGGGTTTGATGAAGAGTGGATAGTGATGGAGGACATAATGGGTTAAAGGGTATGAGGTAAGTGTAGTAAATGGGGAAATTTAGCAAAACCTGTTTGGATTCTTCTTGGAGTCCCTTTGACTCTGGAGATAAGGATGACTCCTTGCCTCCAGTATAGGAGGGCACCTCTCACTTGAGGGTTTTATGACCTGTTTCAAGGGAGAAGGGAGATAGGGCCAGGGTGAGATGAGGCGGTAAGAGTGACTCTTCTGATTTCTCAAATTGCTTAAAATATTCAATATGCCAAGATACTATATTTTGGGGTAGCATGTCCTGAACCCCATCAGTAGCACAGTGATTAAGAGTATGTCTCTTCTGGATCTAGGCTGCCTGGGTTTGAATCCTAGCTCCACCACTTTCTGGCTTTGTGACTTGAGTAGGGTAAACTTTCTATGCCTCAGTTTCCTTGTTTTGAAATGGCGATAAAAACAGAATCTATTGAATAGAGTTCTTAGGAAGGTTAATTTTGTAAAGTGCTAACCTTCCTAAGAACTATATTAAATATTTAGATAATATATAAATTAAATATCTAAAAATATTATATATATATATATATATATATATATATATATGAATCCATTCATTTGTTCCATAAGTATTGAGTGCTCATGTGAAAGGCACTGATTTAGGGTCATGGGATCCATCAGAGAATAAGTCAGGTAAATTCCCTGCCTCGAGGAACTTACATTCTAGGAGAAACATACAGCAGACAAGTAAAGAAATTAATGTAGGATATAATTTCAGGAAGTAGTTTGTACTCTGAAAAAAAATAAAACAGATTAAAAAGATAAAGAGTGATGTGGTGGGAGTGGGGTTGTTTCATACAGGGTGGTGAGGGTGGACCTCTGGAGACTCAGGACTGGAGACCTAAAGGATGAGGGGCACAAACCACATGTCCTGGAGAAAGGCATTTGGAGGGGTTTGTGCAGGCTGGAGAATGGAGTGTGTGATCAGATTTACATTAAAACAATTTGTGTGTGTTGTATGGAAGATTGGGACAAAGGGGCGGTAGGGAATGGGGTACAGTCTAAGAATAGTTACAGAGGAGAGTTTTGTATGAATCCATCAAGAGCTCTTCTTGGACCAGGGTGGGTTGCTTGAAGCTTATGCTTTGAATATGGCCATCACTGATCCCAGCTGTAAATTTATGGAGGTCACCAGCCATGACATGGTATTTAGTTAAAGCCAGAGAAGATGCTGGGGTACCTGGGTGGCTCAGTCGGTTGAACAGCTGACTTCAGCTCAGGTCATGAACTCAGGTTGAACATCTGATCTGACTCTGGCTTGGGTCATGATCTCGTGGCTCAAGAGTTCTAGTCAGAGCCTGACAGTTCTGAGCCTGGAATCTGCTTGGGATTCTGTCTCCTTCTCTCTCTGCCCCTCCCACATTCACACTCTGTCTCAAAAGTAAACGTTGAAGAAAAAAAAAAAAGCCAGAGAAAATACAGATAAATGGGAGAATCTGAGTCTAAAACCCAAGGACTCATGTGGTGGGTGGCTAGCTAGCCATATACCCATTTCTCCACGTCTCTCCCCACTGGCTCTCCCCACTGAGATTATAAACTACTTACCTGGCTATGTTATTTGTCCAGCCTTTCCAACGTTTGGCGTCACTAATAAACTAAACTCTTTATAAATGAAGACGCTAGTTATTACAGTGTTAACCCACACCTGCTCTGAAATATCTCCCCAGAAATACCAGAAAAACCTAAAAAAGCACCTCAAGCAGAAATTATACTCACCCACAACTAAAAGTCACAACGTATTATGAAGGCTGGATCTTTCCTTTTCTTAACCATAAAAATAAGCCTCAAAACGAGGCCTCAAAAAATTTGGGTAAAGACTCATAGTTGTTTCTCTCCACGGAAATCTTTAGTAAAAGGCGAAAGATTTATGCGATTTGAAGAGAAACCAGAGCATACCCTCCCACCTTCTCCTGGAATTTCCTAGAGCAAGACAACACTTAGCACACTTATGGTTGTTTAGTGTCTGCACGGTTCATGCTCCCTGCTTGGAATTTCTATAGACCATAGATTTCTAACAGGTAGTATGACCTAAACAGCGCAGAAATCTTGGTGGGGCTGGAACTCCAGCAGAGTGAAACTGGTTTTTCGTGGTGCACCATGGGTATGCAAATCACAGGCGTCTCCGGGCGGGTGCGAGACACCAGCTGTGGCGGCGGGGTGGCGCTAGGGTGATGCCTCCGTAGTAGCTCTGCGGTCCACACGAGAACCCGTGCCCCGTTTGCCCGGAGAGGTAAGGGCGTTTCCCGCCGGTGCCTGTGCCGAGCTCTTTACCAAGGGGTTGGGATTGTTAGTCCCAGTTATTGAAGTACAGCCTTACCGGCAGGAACACCCTCCACCCCCCGCCCCCAGTGCTGGGACCCAAGCAGAAACGGTTGAGCAGAGTCCTCAGGGGCCCTGGGACCTTGTAGGACGCACATCACTACCCCTCCCGGAAGAGATGGCATCCAACTAATATTAAAGGATGGTTCCATCAAAGAAGAAAAGTGTCCTTGGCAGAGAGAATGACGTCTGTGAAATTGTGGAAGGTGCACACTGAAAGTAATTCAGCCTGTCTAGAGTGTGGTGTGTCTGAATGAGGGTGTGAGTCCGGCTAGACACTGTCTGGGAGAGAGCTGGATGATGGCAGAGGCTAGAGTGAGTTGCGCCTGGAAAGGGCTTAGATTTCGTCTTGTCCATGATGGGGAGCCATGAAAGGGAATTTAAGTCAGAGGACTGAGTAGTGTGAGGTACCACACAGGGTGGGCTGCCCCGCAAGGCCTGGGACTTGTCTCGGAGACTGGAGGTGATTCATACCCCTGGATTGAGCATTCTTGGGGTGGTCGAACTCCAATCGGCTGGAATCCGTTTGATTGCTGCCACACCAGGACACCTTTCCAGTCAGAGCAGTCAGAGCAGAAACTTTCAGCACAGTTAATATCTATACACACTACAAGACTAGGGAGCACTTATGAGATACCAGGTCATTTCTTACATAAATAATTTCATTGAAAATCCTGAGGGAAAGAAATAGCACCCTACGAGATAGGTTCTAATCTTCCCATTTCACAGATGAAAACACTGAAGCACAGTGAGTTTAACTAACTTTCCTGGGTCCCTCTGCTGCTAAGCAGCACAGTAGACTGACATCTTTTGCACTAGTCCAGCTTGGTGAGCTCTTCTGCTCCACTCAAAAGCCCCTCCACCCAGGCACTATTGGCTTGAAATCCAGCCTCCATCCCTTGCACCCCCTATTTTAGGTTCAAAGCCAACTACTCAAGGTCTTTTTAGGTATTTATTTTAGTGTTGATTCAACTGCTATAGGTTTGTTCATGTATTTAATTAAATGAATTTATTTTATATTTAGTCAGAACGTGATTTTCTGGCCTTTAGCCTGGTGGGTGGGGTATAAGAAGGCAGTGCTCTTAAGGTGGGGTTGTTCCTGGTGAGTGAGTGGCTGGAACCCACTGTGCATATTTGTATCACTTGAGACTGAGACCTGGAATAGTTTGAGGAAGGATAATAAAAGACCTCCCTCACCTCATAGGGTGAGGTGCTGTAATCTAGCCCAGAAGTGTGGCCAGAATCTTCTAGCCCTCTGTATAAGAACAGAACAGATAGCTTAACTATAGCACCTCACTGGCCACTAGCACAATCTCAGTTTCTGGACAGTTCCCCCTGTGGATCCCCTGGCTGTCTGGCCAAAGGTGCCTCTGGGGCACCAGGCTGCTGATTTGCAGAGGCCTCTTGCCTTGGAAGATGGTCTAGACATAAACTCCTAAAAGGTCTCCCCAGACCTTGCTATTCCCATCTGTTTCAGTTGGCTACTTTCTCTATCTGCTTCCATTTTACCTTCTACCTGTTGCATGGCTCTGCCCCTGCCCACCCCCCACCCCCCACCATGCTGCTGAAACAGAGAGGTGTGCAGGGCTGGATTATGATGGCTCTGAAAGCCACACAGCAGTGTCACCAAAAACATTTGTATCATTTGGTATACTAAGCACTTACCCCAGGTCCTGTTACCAACTATATGACCACAGTATATTTGTTGAATATGACCTTCACTTGCCAGGTGAATAAATAGACCAACATTACGTGACAAAAATTTAGAACCTGGGGGCCCTTCCGTTTCAGGACTAGAGTAGCCCCAGGAACTTAGACCATGATACCTCTAGTTGCAAACTCCAAGTTTGTTTGAAAGAAAAGCACCAAAGTCATTTGAGATGAGTTCATATAGAATATATTTCACTCTTTAAAAATAAAACTTTCAGCATAGCTAAAATCTATACAAACTACAAAAATAAACATCTTCATATAAATAATTTACGTGGTAGAAGGAGGGCAGATACAGACGGCCTACTCAGGAGTTACCAAGCAGTGGGGGGCCAGGACTAGCAAAGGGTACTAGAGGATCCCCCAGGCTTGGCCTGCGAGGGGCCAGTAGCACATGGGAGGGCGGGGAGAAAAGGGATGAACCGCAGCCTGAGGTGCTGGCTTCTACCCCCACGCAGAAAGGCACAAACACAGAACCAGGTGTGCAAGGCTGTTCTCCCAGCCCAGAGGGTGCTGGTTTTGCATGGGTATCAGGGAGGTCTGTGATGGCTGAGGCAGGAAAGGGAACGCAGGCAGACAGCAGCAGCAGGGCTCTCCAGGTGTCTGTCCTGCATTCAATAACCCACCCACTGCTTCCCAGTGACTTCATGTGACCCAAGCAGGGTCTCCATGTTTCAGGTGCTCTATCACCCAGTGGCTGGGCATGGTCCCCTAGAACTGAGGTTGTTGGAGCCGCTGGCAGCTGGTGTGGCAACAGGGGACCAAGTGGGTTCATCAGAGGCTGGGTGGATGTAGGCACCAGGCAGTGGGGGTGGGTGGAGGGCCACTGTCATGGAGGTAGTCACTCTGGCAAAGCTCTGGGGCAGGGTGGGGGACAACCCCCACCTGAGTCCTCCTTCCCGTGGAGCTGGAGGACTGAGGACCTCTGGGCTCTCCTTGTATATCTGTACCACCTGGGGGAGACACCACTCCCAGTGAGCCCAGGGGTACCAGGACCTCAGTCCCCTTCAGCAGCTCACTGGTGCATCACTCTGATTGTTGGGAAGCTGTGGCCCTTGTTGGCTTCCAGCAGCAAATAAGAGCTGACAAGGGACAGGATGTCAAGGCCTGGGACAAACTCTGCACGTTGCTCTTGACCCTAAACACTAAGGTGGGTCCCATAAAGAAGCCAGAAAAGTTGAGGGACAGGGGCATGGTGTTTGGGCAAAGGGAGAGGCTGCCACCTTTGGTTGACCTCAGGGGGAGGGTCCTTGTGAGTTGAGCCCTGTCTTTTGGCCAATGAGATTTTGTCCTGGCTCTGTCTCTTCCCTTGCCTATCCCACCCCATCCCCTGGGCTGGAAGCAGGGGGAGGGTATGGTCACCTCTGGTGGGGGGCCCAGGATGGACAGCAGCACAGGCAGCAGCATGAGCCCATGGAGGAGGCCCAGGAGTGTGAGCACTGTCAGCACCACGAAAAAGTACCTGTGTGGAGGTAAGTGGTCAGCCTGGGTAGCCCCTGTGGCCAGTACAGGCAGGCCCTACCTCCTTGCCCCATGCCTCCCCTACCTTATGATGAAGTCAAAGTTCGAACCAGCAAGCATAAGCAGACCCAGCAATGTGGAGACGGCCCCATCGGTCACCGGAGCAAATGTGTGCTCTAGGGCACAGGCAGCCCGCAGGTTCCGGCTACCCTGGGTGGTCAGGAAGCCCTGGGGGAGAAAGGAGGCCCTATAGCTGCTCATTGGCCAGCCATGCCCTCAACTTCTCATCTGTCCCTAGGGCTCACAGGTCAGGTAAACTGAGCTCCTGGAAACTATCCAGGAAGTATGCATGGGTCTATTTATTTATTTTTGCATGAGTCTATTTAAGTAACACTGTATACATATGTCTGGTGAGACACAGAGATGTCTAAAATCGTTGGCAAACAGAGCCTGTCACCTGTTTTTGTAAATAAAGTTTAGTTGAAACACCGCCACGCCCACTCATTTACATATATCTATGGCTGCTTTAGTGCTACCTCTGCAGAACTTCTACAGAGACGCTGTGACCTGCCAAGCCTAAAATATTTCCTGTCTGGCTCTTTACAGAAAGTTTGCTGATCCTGAGTCCAGACGGATGGACACCAAATGGTCACAGTTACTTGTTTGGATGGGATTTCAGAGGATTTCTAATTCTTTCTTTGTACCTCTCTGCGTGCTGACTTTTCCCTCCTTCAAGGTTCTTATATATTGTTCTTACAATCAGAATAATAACAGGGCTATTATGGTGGAAAAAAGGGAGCTGTCTGTGGGGTCTAACCACAGCTGGTCTGTGGCCCCCACCTCTGCTCCCACTCCTCCTCTGCCAGAGAACACAGAGCTTTGGGAGAGGCTGAGCCTACCTCACTTCTACCATCTTTTTCTTGGAAGAATCCTTCATTTGCCCCACATTGCCATCCAGCTACCACCCCCCATTTCTCTGATCCCTTCACGGTAAAGCCATCCAAAAGAATTGTTGGTTCCTGTTTTCTCACTTTCCATTCTGTCCCCACTTTGGTCAGGCCTTTGTCCCGTCCTCTCTGCTGAAATGACTGCTTATTTCGTTGTTTACATGTTTATTGTTTATCTCTACCCTTTAGAATATAAGCTCCTTGAAGGTAAAGGCTGTCTGTACTGATATTATATCCCCAACTCTTCTTGTAAGTTGGTTTGTGTGTGTATGTATGTATGTATGTATGTAATCTCTATACCCAGTGTGGGGTTCAAACTCACATCCCTGAGATCAAGAGTCCCATGCTGTATGGACTGAGCCAGCCAGGCGCCCCTGTATCCCCAATTTTTTTTTTTTTCGCGTCCAAACAAGGCTTTGAAACCAATCCTTAAATAGTACCTAGCACATAGTAGGTGCTTGACAAATATTTGCCTGACACTGAATCAGCTGGCCCACCCATCCCCCAGTGCCTGTGCTCACCAGAGCCACATGAACTGTGAACTCGACACCAATGCCTACAGAGGCCACAAGGATCACCACGGGGATGGCACTCAGTTTGATGCCCAGGAAACCCATGATGCCAAAGAGCTCCACAGTCATCATCGCCAGGACCAGTACCTGGGGAAGGCAGGGCTCACTCAGGCTCCTGGGAGAAGGGATGACGGGCTGGGCAGGACAGGGGTGGGGAGCCGTGGGTCTCTCTTGCCCCATCCCTGAAAGGACTCACTATGAGACCAGCTGTCCAGGGATTGAGCAGCAGCAGGGCACAGACGAGGAAAGTGCATACCAGCAGGATGCAGATAGCCAGCAAAAAGTAGCGCCGCAGGCCCAGATACTGCTCCCAGAAGAGGAAGGGGGAGCCACTGGGGTAGGCACGCACCCCAGCCCGGCCTGCCTCGGTGCACACTGCTCGGGCCCCCTCAATGGCCTCCACGAAGTCCGCAGTCTTCTGGAGGCCATGCAGTAGGAAGGGGAACTGGGCAAATTCCAGGGGCTGGGCCGCCGGGACTGTGGAGGGTAGGGAGCAGCAGGGAGAGGAGGGGTGGCCAGTGAGCACAAGGAGGAGAGGGCAGGGCCTTAGGATAGGGCCTGTGTGGGCCCAGGCTGAGGCTCTTGTTGGGCTTCCCCCCAGACTCACTGCGAAGGTTCTCCCCCGTAGTGTCATACTTGTCGTGCAGCCACTCGGGAGGTGGGGGGTAGAAGTTGGCCTGTGAGGCTGCCAGGCCCAGTGGGTCACTGCTTACCCACATGGTCAGCCCCACGTAGAAGAGTTCGGGTGGGATCAGCCCCTCCTTATCTACTAGCTTCCTTGTGGTCAACTGCAGAGGCAGAGAGAGCTGAAGGCCTGGGCCCGTAAGGCCTAGAGCCTCTCTGTGCTTCCTGACCCTTCCAGCCCCCTTCCAACCTGACTGAAATCCAGAGGCTCTTGGGCATCCCCGGTCTGGATGAGCAGCTTGTAGGCCAGGGCCCCATCCTCAGAGCCATTGCGGCACGAGTGGCGGGTAATGCGCCCAGAAGCCCAGTCCTGGTCAAACGCGGCCTGGATTCCTAGGGGAGAACAAGGTAGGGTACAGTCAGCCTGCAGCCCTGGGGGCTTCTGCCCGCAGCAGCACCCCTTTCAGTTTCCTTGCCTCTTACCCTGTAGCCAGTTGCGGTAATAGTGCAGCCAGGTGCGGGGCGCCTGGGTGGCAGGCGGGGGCAGCACGGCCTTGAGAGAACTGAAGCGCTGGTGCAGATCAAAGAGGGCGCGTTGGGAGTGGGCGTAGTCAAAGCCACCCTGTGTCACCAGGGCCACCTCGTACAGGGAGAAGTACCTGAGCTGGGTGCTCAGGAAGGCATGCTCCTTGGTGCCCCGAGGCACCACATCTGTCAGGGCCAGCCCATCCTGCACCAAGGTTGCTCCGTAGAGGCTCAGGCCCAGAAGAGCCCCAAAGAGCACCAGCACCATGGCCTGTGGGAAATGGCAACTAAGCTGGAGGCCCAGGGATGTGCCCCAGCCCTCAGGAGGTGGCATGGGCCGCCTACCCTTCTTGGGGCCCAGAGACACTTAAGTCTCTGTGCTGGTGCACCCCAGCTTCTCCAGGCCTAGAGTCTTACCTTGCTGTGTGACTGGAGCAGCAAGGGTGCGAAATGATAGCGGGCGAAATGAGCGAGATTCCAGCGGGCACAGGGCAGGGAATTGCAGGTTGCCTTTTGCCTTGTCCCCTCCTCTTGGCCTAGAAGGTCCCGTGTGGACCCTCCTGGGCTGAAGAGCTCAGAGCCCAGTGGGTCAGAAGGTGGGGGCACCAAGTGGGCCCGGGGAGGCAGGATGGTGACGACATGCTGGCTGCTGGCTTCACAGTGGGCAAAGGCTTGAACTGTGGCAGTCAGGTGGGCAATGCCCACTGGTACTGTCCTATCCCCTAGTTCCTGGGGCAGAATCTGAATCACGCGGGCAGAGCAGGGGCTGGAAGAGGCAGAGAGTGGGGGTGGCAGGTCTGTGGAAATGCTGGTGGGGGGACAGGAAGTGATGGGGCCCGAGGAGATGAGGCCTGGTGGGGTGGGGATGCAGGGACGGTACCTGGAGAAACAGCAGAGCACGTCGAGGCGCTGGCAGTGGCGCCGATGCAGGTCTAGGCTGAGGACCGCCGGGAAGACAAGCATCACGGCTGCAAAGTTGCAGCCAACCACTATGGCCGCCTGGGGGATGGACAAGAGGGACACAAAGGCTGATGAAGCATGCCTCCGCTTCATGCTCACCCTGAGCCTGGGCCCTGTTCCTGAGGCCTCACCTGCAAGGAGAAGGCCCGCAGTGCAGGGATGGGAACTAGGGCAGCCATGAAGAAGGCAACCATGTGGTTGATGGATGTGAGTGCGACGCTGGTACCTGTGCGCCGCAGACACTCGCCTGTGCGCTCCTGCCAGGACAGGGGAGGAGCCATGGGTCTTCAAGGTAGAGCGAAGGGGAAGCTTGGGAGCTTGGGATGGCAGAGGAGGGACAATAACCACACGGCAGCTAACAGGTATTGAGTACCGTACACGTGTCATGCACACTGTTCTAAGCACTCAACCTGAGTTATCACCAATCCTCACAACAACCCTCACGACACCAGCACTATTATTACCCCCGTTTACAGATGAGGAAAACTGAGGCACAGACAGGTTAATTACCAGCCCAAGGCCACCTAAGCCAAGAAGCTCTTAACCCTATGCTAAACCGCTTCAGATGAGCCCAGGCTGGAGAACGAGGCCTCACTTGGAGAGGGGTGCCAGGTGGAGCCTCTGTGAAGGCATGTGCCAGCAGGAATATGTCATCCACACCGATGCCCAGTGCCAAGAAGGGCAGCACCTGGAGGGGCACAGGGGTGGGCAGCTGGAGGAACTGAGGAGCCTGGACTGTGGACCCCAAGTGTGCCCTGTAGTCCTGGTGTACCTGGGTAGTGGCAGCGTTGAAGGCGATGCCAAGCAGGGCACAGAGCCCAAGGCCCGAGGCCACTGCCAGGGCTACCAGCAGCACCCCTGCAAGGCCTACAGCACCCTGGGACTGGGCACAGTCCCAGCGCAGCATCGTCACACAGGCATAGGCTAGCTGTGGGGAAGGAGGGCACAGTCTTGGAAAGCAGCTTCCTGGCTGAGCACCGGGCAGAGGGTGGGGTAAGGTGCCGGGAGCAGGACCCACCATGAGCAGATAGCCTCCCACCACACGGGCAGCACTGACTTCAGAGAAAGCGTGCAGGATGTCATCCAGGGTGGTGGAGGAGAAGGCGTGGATCTGCTGGGATGAATTCTGAGGCAGGGCCTCCTGGGCCAGCTGGAGAGACAGGGTGGATCTGAGGGGCAGGAGGAGGGAGCGGCCTCAGGGCGCCGCCCTTGCCCTTCTGCACACCGACCTGCACAAAGCGCCGCTGCCAGGCCCTCAGCACTGTGCCAGCCTGCTCCTCGCTCCAGCCGATGTCGTGTGTCTGGTAGTCGCCTCGGAAGTGCTCATACAGCTGGCGGGGACTCATCAGCAAGAAGGTGCTCTGTAGGGCTTCTGCCCTGGTGAGGGGTAGAGGAGAGTTGGGGGGCAGAGCTGGCCTGAACGCCCAGCAGGAGCTGTACAGGGGGGTTTTGCCAGAGCCGCCTAGAATCAGAGTGTGGATTCCCATGCCTGGGGCCCCCTTACCAGGCCCCATGAAGGCCCTACCTTAGCAGCTGTCCTTGGGCGTCTCTGGCCATGCCCCCCAGCAGCAGTTCCTCCTGCCAGTGCATGAACTTGTGGGAGAAGCCATGGCAGCCACCGTTCAACTCCTGAGCCACATTGGGAGCCTAGAGGGGGACAGGAGGGGGGTTTATTATTCAAGGCTCTGGCTCTGGGTAACTCAGGGTCCCTGGGCTGGAACCATGCCTGCCATGGGGTTCCATAGCCTGAAGTGTAGATAAGTATTCTCCTGAGTTTCTTGCCTACTCTGAGTCTCTTGCCTAATAGTGAACAGCTATTATCCTGCAGAGAGGAGGCCACAAGAGGGAGAAGAGGCCTGGAAATAGGCTTCTGGGAAGCGCTGGAGTAACTTTGGTGGGTTTTGGAAAAAGGTTCACATTCACAGGGCCACAGAGACACTCAGGAAACTAGGTATGATACTTGTGGTTAGCTAATTGGTCCTCAGTTTCTCTGTACAAATCTATTTTGATGAAGTCCAGGTTTTCTGGGCTTAGAAAAGGACCAAGGGATTCATATACCACTTGAAGGTCCCTTAGGAGAACCGAATGGAAAGGGTATTCAGGTATCTAGCCCAGTGAGGGCAGGGTAACGATGTCCAGAAAATGGGAGACAGAGCACAATCTGCTCTCTCAGAACATATGAGGAGGGAAAAGGGAAGAAAAATAGCCTTTCCCTGGCAAACCCGGCTGGAACCCACCTGCTTGCTGTGATGGTTAGGGGCAGTAGGTGGGCAGTGGAGGTCATCAGGGTGCAGACAGGGCCGCCCCACATAGGCCTGGCCCACCTGTGCCTTGTCTAACAGCTCCCGGAAGCCCTCAAGGGAGGCAAAAGGGCCTAGCTCCTTGAGCAGCTGCTCTGGATCCAGGTTGGTCCACTGGATGTCAGGACGACCACTGAGGGGAGAGCCCATGGTTGGTGAGGATAAAGGATCAATTCCCTCCCTCCAAAATGCTGCTAGGGGACCCCTGCTGTACCCTACCCTCCTCCTAGCTGTTCATTTGTCCCTCCATATGAAGGGTGTGCAATGTTGAGCCTCCCAGAGCTCCCAGGCTACACCAGCTTACCAGGTTGCTGCAGTGAGATGGAGGACAGATAGTACTTAATACATGGACAAGGCCAAGAAAAAGCCCCACTGAGTCCCTTCCCAGGCATCTATCTTTGGTTCTAATACATAACCATATGAGCACCTGCCTGTAACAGGTTTTCTTTTTAGTCTGGCAACAGCTTAGCTGATACCTAGTTAACTCTCCCGTGCAAAGTCTCTTTCTGGGGATCTTTTTTTTTCCATTCAGATCTTTGTTCTGTTTTGTCTAAATAAGGCCAGTTTGCCTTTCCTTCAGAGGAAAGGAGAAGGGGGATGTGGAGAGAGCCCTGGGGCAGTCTGGCCCTGGCCTGACAGGTAGTTTAGGCCCTTAGTAAGGTTTTGATCATCATCTTTACTCCCACCCTCTCTTCTGCTGGGAAAGTCCCGGCCTAGGAAGCAGGGCCTGGGAGCAGCTGTGGTGGCACTCACGGCAAGTAGGCAGAGCCCCCTTGGAGTTTGGCTCCCTCCCAGAAGCAGTCGAGGGGGGTGAGGATCACGCACGGAAACAGCTTCTCAATCATCTGCCAGGGACATCCCAGGCCACATCAGTCCTGTCCCTGGGCTCCTTTCTCCACAATCTCTGTAGAATGCCCTCTGCAACCCCCTCCCCTCCCCTCCTGACTTTTAGCCTCCCCATCTCCGAGAACCTTCCCCTGCTGCAGAAAAGGTTCCACCTTGACCCCATCTCAAAGAACAGCTCAGGGTACTCACCCGCTCAATCATTCCATTTTCAATTAGCGGAATTCCTGACTTGTAGCAGATTTTATTCAAATCCCAGGACCTGGAATAGCCAGGGCACAAGAGATCAGCAGAAAAGGGAGATTCCCATGCCAGCTCTGCCACAGCATGCCTCACTCCCAGCTGCTCAGGGACTCAGCCAGACTCACTTTCCATAGAGTGATACTTGCACTTTACTGGCTGCAAGGGCTGCCTGGAGGTGGAGGCCCAGTGCCTCAGGCGTGAGGATGTTCTCCCCCTCCTGGTGTGGGGTCTGTATCAACATCTGGGAGGTGTATGCAGCCTCCTCCCCCAGCTTCTCCTTGGTGTAATGCAACTCCTGGCTCACCCGGCTGCCCACTGCCAGAGACAGAGAGAAAGCTGGGGAAAAGAGCTTTAGTGGATTGGAGCTCTGGGGAATGTGGGACCCTAGCCTGCTGAGGCTTCCCAGGAAAAGTGGGAGAAGTGCTCTGAAAGGAGCCCCTACTTTTCCCCTGATGGCCATTCTAACTCCACAGGCTCCTGGCCCTCTGGCTGGAATCTGGAGCTTTGCAGGGAAGTGAGAGACCTCAGTTGTATGGCTCTATGGAATTCTTGTGTTTTCTAAGATTTAAGCATGAATCAGGTTGGCTAGGTTTGGAGCAAATAACTTCAAAATGAGAGGTCAGTATGAGTTGAGTCGGGGCTGGGGTTTTGGAGGTATCCTGGTAAAGGAGCCCTCACTCAGTCCCTCTCTGCTCTGGTAAGGAAGACAAGGAGGGACAAAAGGGACCAATAGAGAGGTTGCCATTGGGAGGGTCTTCTAAAAGAACAGATCTAGTGCTAGGACTGGTTCTTAGTTCAGGTTGTCCCAGGCAATGCTTTATAGCCATACATCTTTTTGCAAATTGTTCTGCCAAGAGGGTGGGGATGGAAGTGCCTGGTAATAATGGGCCCTGTGGTGGCACAGGTGAGAGGGAGGATCAGATAGTCTTTCAGTGTGATGCTGTCAACATACTGCTTCCACTCATGCAAGAAGTACCTGGAATCAGCTCACGTACCCTGGCAGAGGTGACAGCAACATGGACCAAGGGGAAGAAAACGTTCCCAGATCCCTTTCGCCAGTCTCATGTCCAGGCAACAGGGAGACCCAGCGCCAGGCCTGCCTTAGTTTTCTTGATCTTGGCAACCCTCAAGTCCAGCATTGTACTGGCCACAGAGTCATGGTCTATAACTGGGGCCTAGCAGGGGAGGGGTGCTGTGAGGGGATATGGCCTGCTTGTGGTTTGGAGGAGGGCAAGGGCAAGTGCCAAATCACTCCTGAGGCTTTATGGACTTGGTCTGGGCTTAGGCCCAGTTCTGCTTCCACCTGTCCAGGACCTCTGCCTGTTGGTCATTGTCATTCCTGGGTCCCACATGTATATCTTCTCTGAGGCTCCAGCCCCATCGGTGATCATCGTGGTCCCCCATCTCTTTTTCTTTTTTGCTTTATTTAGACAGAGAGAGTGTGTGAGAGTGCCTATGTGCTCACATTGGGGCAGGGTGGGGGCATGCAGAGGGAGAGAAAGAATCCCAAGCAGGCTCCGCCCTGTCAGCATGGATCCCACCACCCTGGGATCATGACCTGAGCTGAATTTGAGTTGGATGCTTAACCCACTGAGCCACGCAGGTGCCCCTCCCAATCTCTTTTTCAAACCCATATAATCTCCTTACTCATGAGAGTCCCAAACCCTTAGTAGCAAGCCCCCAACACAGATTTGCCCATCTGCTCACATTTTCTCACTCAAATCACATTCCTGGCCCTCTCTCACGAATGTAGCCTCCCATAGCCATGCTGCCTGCTTCCACATATTTTTCTTCCTTTTCTGACTCTCCTTCCTCCCCAGGCCTGTACTGTACTACAGTGTTTATTTCACCAGGCTTAGGCCAAACCTGCTACAAGGAGGGACAGGAGGGGACAAAAATAAGCTCTTCATAGTAAGTGAGTTTGCTGAGGGGAGGGAGGCACAGGAGAAGGAAGGAACCCAGAGAGGGCTATCAAGAAAGCAAGAGAGGGGTGCCTGGGTGGCTCAGTCCATCCAACTTTTGGTTTCGGCTCCAGGTCATGATCTCACAGTTTGTGAGTTCTAGCCCTGTATCGGACTCTGTGCTGACAGCGTGGAGCCTGCTTGGGATTCTCTCTCTCTCTCTCTCTCTCTCTCTCTCTCTCCCTCTCCCTCTCCCTCTCCCTCTCCCTCTCTCTCTGCCCCTCCCCTGCTCACTTACTCTTTCTCAAAATAAATAAACTTAAAAAAAAAAAAAAGAGGGGCGCCTGGGTGGCTCAGTTGGTTGAGCGTCCGACTTCAGCTCAGGTCACGATCTCACGGTCCGAGAGTTCGAGCCCCGCGTCGGGCTCTAGGCTGATGGCTCAGAGCCTGGAGCCTGCTTCCGATTCTGTGTCTCCCTCTCTCTGCCCCTCCCCCGTTCATGCTCTGTCTCTGTCTCAAAAATAAAATAAACATTAAAAAAAAAAATTAAAAAAAAAAAAGAAAGCAAGAGAAATACTGGCAATGTAAAGCATAACATCAAAGAAAATAAGGAATCCTAAGAAAAAATGAGGAAAAGCAAAAGGTAAACTTCTGCTGACAACAATGATGATGATAGACATGAGGACAGATGAACTGGGATGTATTGTGTGGGCAAGAAGAGACAGCAGGTAGAAGGGAGAGCCTGGAAACTCTGTACAGACCTAGGTTTGAGCCTTGGCTCTGACACTTAGTCTGTGCTTTGGGAAAATTACTTAGTCTCTCTGACCCTCAGTTTCCTCATCTGTCAAGTGGGGACAATGCCTATCTTGGTAGAATTAGAATCAATGCAGGCAAAGCACTAACTGCCCAACACATAGTAGGTACAGACAAGGAATTGTTATTTAATAGCTGCCGGGAGAGAGACTGTGGGACTCTCCCAAATGGGAGAGAGACTGTGGGAAAAACGAGAAAGAACTTGGAGTAACAAAGATTGAATGGGGAGGAAGTAGGAGAAAAGGTGAAGGAGATGTTAAAATCAAGTCTGTTGAATGCTTTTGTGCCTTTACAAAAGAGAGAATATAACTGGTTAGCCAGCATGGAAAAAGAACCCACCTTATATGTAATCCTATAAGTGTGAATTAAAACAGCAGTAAATTACTGTCTATCAAACTAGCAAAAATAAAAAAAAAAATTGATAGCACTCATTGCTGGCTTACAGGAGTGGACTCTTCCTACCACCAAAGTGTAATTTGGTATGATATTTGGGGGAAAGCAATATTGTAATATGTATCAGACCCTGAGAAATGTTCGTAATCCTTGGTCCAGAAATTCTCCATGCAAGGGCCTATAAGCAAAGACATAGGGCTTTCTTGGAGTTAACTGGGAGCCATGGTAGCTTTTGAGCAGAGAAGTGAAATGACCTTTTTCATCACTGAACAATACATTCTGGAGCTGAACTGTGAATGAATAGGAATTGGCCAGGGAAGAAGGTCAGGAAAAGGCATTCTGGGCCAAGTTATGTGTAGGGAACTATCAAAGACTCAGCATTGCTGAGTGAAGGAGAGACAATGCTAGAGAAGAAATCAAGTTAGGTTGCGAGGGCCTAGAATGTGTGCTAAGGAACTGGATTCTGGAGTCTCCCCAGACCCTAACAGAAAGTGGTGGAAGGACTCTAAGCAGGGGATGGACTTGGCCAGATTTATATACACCACAGGAGGGCAGTGTAGAGGCAGAGTTGAAGGTGAGGCTTGCAGAAGATTGGTCACTTCTCTAACAGACTTTGATTTTGTTGGCCATTCTCTGAAAGGCCCAGTGATTCAGGGCAGCTGGATCCCTCCCCAGCCTCAGGGGGGTGGAATTTGATTAGTTAATCACAGTAATTCCATTGCCTTTGCCAAGTGAAGGGTTTAGGCATATGAAGCTACACAGTTCTTGCCAAAGTGACCAAATGAGAAGTCAGCTGGGGGGCTTCTGGTAAAATTTCCCCCACTTCCAAAATTTCCCCCAGACAGGACGGGATGACGTCCCTTTTCTGACACTGCAATAGCCACTTGGGACAAGGAGGTGGTAAGCCTGAGGACAAAAGGCCAACATGCTGAACAAGGCAGAGGAGAAGACAGGAAGAACCTGTGTCCTTACTGATGTCCTTAGGTTTTGAATTAACCATCCTGGAACTTCTACTGTGTACTACCAGATTTCTTGTTACAGGGATAATAAATCAATCTTCTTCCTTCCTTCCTCCACCCTCCTTTCCTTTTTTTTTCTCTTTCACGAGGCTAAAAGCATATCAAATGATACAATCAGGAGTGCACTACCAGAGACTGAGAAAGGCCTCATCTAGAGCAATGGCCACATGGGTGGAAAGGAGGAGTCTGTTATGAGAAAGGTTAACAAAGAAGAATTTGCTGGCTTAGTAACCAGTTAGGTAAGGAAGAAGAACTGAGGCTGACTCCCAAAGTTTCAGCCTTGGGTCTTTGAGTGGATAGTCGTTCCACCAATTGATATGTTGCATCCTGCCTTCTAGATAGAATGGCTACATGTTCCTTCTTTTCAGGGATAGCTCCAATTTCAAACCATCTCTCTCACTGTTCCTGTAAGTATTGGTTGGGCTATGTGTTGTGTTTTTTTATTTTAGAGATCAATCTATCTCTGGGCCTTTTAGCTTTAAAGTTGATCAGGAAGGACAAGTTATTTTCCAAGTCTCTCACCATGGCAAAATTGTAAGGGACCCTGAACTCTGGTCCAGAACTCTGGTAGCCAGTGAGTGTCCTGCTTCTTTCTTTGCTTCCTGTATTAGCAAAACAGGAAAGGAATAGAGAAATACTCTTCAGTCCTCACCTGGATCAGCTCCTCATTGCCTAGGGCATTGCTGGGAGAAGCCTCAACTATAGATGTACAGAGACAAGATCAGGTCAGGATCATTGCTTTGACCTCACCCCCAGCTCTAGCTGATGTAGGACACAGCAGGATTCTGAAATAAAGGAAAAAGCCCTAGGAATTGGATACCACCCTCTAATATCACCCTTCCACAAACAGCATAAAAAATCTGGTGGGATCTAGCTTGTCCTGTGCTGGAGTAATAGGAGAGAAGATAAGGAACAGGAACATGGAGGTTCAAGCAGTGTTTAGATGGGAAAGCTCTGGGAAATGGAGAAAGAGGAAGAGGGGAGAGACAGCTTCTATTGTAGCAGGAAATCCAACAGTCATTTGGGACCACCCAGGCAGCAGTGGTGTGTGGGTGGGGGTATGTGTATGTGCGTGTATGCACATGTGTGTTCTGGGGCTGGGGGCAGGCAGGCAGGCACAGAGAAACATCTGCTCTGGACCCCAGGGCTGGCTTAGAGTGTATATGTATGTGTGAGCCTGCAGAGGGCTGGGGCAGGGTGGGGATGGGGTGTGGGAGCCCAATAGGCAGGCGGGCAGGCTCCAAGAAACATCTGCTGTGCATCCTAGGGCTTGCCAGTGTTTGAAATAACTCAAGGGTGTGAGACTCTAACCTGGCCCTGCCTTTGGGTGTGGGCCAGGCCTGGGGGAGGTTTGGGGGAGGCCACAAATGCAAATTTCCCAGGAAAGACCAGGTAAGAGTTTGACTCTATTGAAGGGCTAACATATGAAACCAGGCCTCAGGAAAGAAGAGTTATGCCAAAATTATTAATAAGAAACCATCTTTATCTAATGCTTCCATTAGGAAGTGAGGATTTGGTTGCATCTGACTCCACTACTGCCTCAAAGTGCAGACCCTGTGCCGCTTTTTCCCACTAATTGCAGGGGGCCTAGGTGCATGGGACCTCTCCATGGAGGCTTGCCAGATGATTTACTCAGTTTCCCCTGCCCAGTTCTAATTTTCCAGATTCTCCTGGTTAGGTGTGATCTCTCCTTGCCTTCTCTTATTCAATGTAGTCACATTCTGCTCTACATTATATTGCATCCTAACACATATTTTACTTTCCTTGCTACTGAAAGATGGGTCTTAGTTTGGTTGCCTTTACAAACCCTGCCATGCCATAAAAAATACACATAAAAAGTTGGCAATAATTGCTAAATAAACACACATGCTCACAGATAACTATTCTATATACCTATCCACAGGACTCCATCATCTGCAGATGTCCATTTACAGGTGTGGGAGGGAGCACTGCTCCCAGACGCCCAGGCTTTGGCAGACAGGTACCCCTTCCAGACCCAGAGCCAAGCCCACTAGAACTCAGTAGTCAGCTCCTCACGCTGTTCTTGTCTTAGGCTCACCATATCCAAGCAGCTATGACTAGTGTCCACAACTCACCTTCCACCCAGAGCTGTTCTAGGTCTGTCTCAATGATGGCCACACGGAGACCCAGTGCCAGGGCTCCAAAGGCCAACAGGCCCAGGAAGAGCACTTTGCCACAGTGTCTCTGGATCCCGCAGCCCAGAGAGAAGAGCAGGCCCTGGAAGTAAGCACGAAGCCAGAGCGGAGCCTTTAGGCTCCCAGCTAGGATCTGGGATGGAAAGAGAAGGGTCAGCCAGGCATTACTGCAACAATGCATGAAATCCTTCCTTTTTCTCCTTATGTACACCCTCTGCCCAAGCCCTAGCTTCTTGCTTTCTGGATGCAGGACAGGTAGGATCTACAGAGACACAGGCCCAAACTTGGAAAAGATTTAACTCTATTCCCTGACACCCACCCAATACACCCCCAAGGAAGGCACAGACCCCTTTTCTGAGAGTAGAATACATATACATACATCTGTTTTCAGGTGGACAGAGGTGAAACCCAGACACACTCTCACCGGCCAGATGTTGAGGAGACACAGAAAGGCACACACACCCTTAAGGGGTGGGCAATAACACCCTGCACTTTAGAGACATCACACCTTGCTGAGTGACAGACCTGGGGTCTCTAGACCTGGTCCCAATCTTTCTAACCCGTTTCCACTCCACTCACCTGGGGTGATGCGGCTCGAGCTGGGGGTGTATAGACAGGGGGCAGCTCCTGGAGTGGCGGCGGCCGAGCCATGCTGGCGGGGATGGGGGGCGTGGGCGCCCCCAACTCGCGTTATCTGGGATTCTCCATAGGCTGGCCTGGTACCCCTGTACTGCGGGGCCCGGCGTCGGGACTCAGTGGGGCCGCTTAGACGCGGCGTGGGTGAGGGGTGGGATGCTGGTGAGCAGCGGCGGCTGTGAGGGGGATGAGCGCAAGGACATGCGGGTGCCGGAGTCAGTCCCGCGTTCAGGCAGAGCTACGGGCCCGCGACAAGCCGCGCGGCAAGAGGTGGAGAACGCAGTGAGGAGGAGGCGTCCTTAGCCCCAGAAAAAGGGAGAGGGCCGGGACGACGCCCTCCCATTGGCTGAGGGATCCGTAAATTACTCGGAGCCGCGCGGCCGGATCTGCTGCTAGGCAACGGCGCCGCGGGTGGGGGCGGGGCAGGAGACCACCCAGGCAGGGCCACCCCACGCCTTGCTTCCCCAGCCGCCTGCGGGGCCCTGGGGGAGAAGCAGGGAGGGAGATCCCGAGGACGCACGGCGCTGGCCAAGTATGAGCTAGGACACGCCAGTGCTGAGAAAGGGTATCTGCTGACTGACCCGCCAAGACCCAAAGACTCCTTTTCGCTCTTTTCTGCCTCCACACTTGCCCCTTTCAGTCCACTCTCCACTGAAGCCAGAGTTATCTCTCTAAAATGCAAATTTGATGATTGCTCTAGAACACAAAGCCCTTTTGGAGCGCGGAGCCCTGCATGATCTAACTAAAGCCTCTCTCATAGTTCCTTCACACCCACCCGATGTTCTTTCCAGCCCTACAGAGTTACATGTAATTTCCTAAAGGCACCATGCTATTCCAGGCGTTTCTGCCTTTGTACGTGTTGTGGCCCTGTTGTCTTGGCAGACAACCTTCAAAACAACATGAATCGGTCATCTCTCTTTGAAGTCTTCCTTGATTCGCACTTCTGCCTGATGTAGTTGCTTCTTTCATTGTGCTCCTTATAACTAGACAATAAGTAGGTGCTCAATTGTTGAGTAAATCACTGCGAGTTGGAGAAACCAGGGTGGAAAGGACTGGAAACGGAATCGTTCCTTTATTAAGCTTTCATCAACTATCCTGAGTACCGTTTCTGCCACGTTTCTGAATGATTAACCCTGAGTGGCAGAGGAGGGTAAAATCGATATTCTAACATGTAAAGTTTGGAAAAGAGAAAAATAATCTCCAATAAACTCATTAACACAACCACTACTCTCTCCCGCCAATTTCTTGGTCAGTTCTTCCAGACTTGTTTATCATTACATCATTAACATTACATTGTTACTACATAGTCTTTGTATCAATTATTTGGAGAATGTCCTTAGGACAGATTCCCAGAAGTGAGGGTGTTGGGTCAAAAAGCATGAACATTTTTATGGCTCTTGCTACACATTGCCAAACTGCTTTTTGAAAACGTGTCAATTAACATTATTTCCAGAGCCTCAGTCCTGGGGAAAGGGAAATTTCAGACCGAGGGGATGAACCACCTAACTGGTTTGCCACATCTGTTGGTCCATTCTTCCAGCAAAATGCCAGTGGAGGAATCAATACATGTATGATGCTGTTGGCCAAGTAGTAACTATGCATTAAAAAGCAGCATATGTGCATAGCACTTTCTTCTTCCCTGTTATCCTCTTGTGGATAAAGAAAGTGTATGGAAGATGGTGGAATAGGAGGATCCAAGAAAATGTATCCTCAGGAATTCTCTGGATATAGAAATAGTCTCTAAACTAGCTGTATGGGCCCCTGGATTGCTCTTGGGGCAACAGCTGAGTATGGCTGGGTACTCAAGCAGAAAGGCTCTGTTGTAAGTAGCTCTTGAGACTTCCTTCCTTCTTACCAGACTCCGCAAGACATAAAGTCCATAGAGAAAGATTTGTAATTGCCTGGGCCTTGGGACTCTGCTTCCACCGCAGGCCCACCATTGCTAACAACTGTGGTGAAGTCCAGCATTTCTGTGGATGCTTCCAGGGCAGGGCTTGCCTGCTGGGAGAATTTCTTGCCAAACTCCAAAGACCAATGTGGGAGAAACTGGTCTGCAGTTCTAACCATTCCAACTCAGGGCCTAGTGCCCTCTGGCTGCTCCAAGCTCCAAGATGACCTTTCTTTTCCCCAACAAAGTGATTTCCTGAGTGCAGCTGAGCTCAGTCAGAGCAACCTAAAGCCATAGACCCCAGGGAACAGGAAGGGAAGTAGAAACTCGTCTTTTTTACGCTACAAGAAGCCTGCTTCACTGTGGAACAGCCTGGTTCAGTGTCACTTCCACTGGGCCTGGAAATGTGTTTTGGATTAAAACCAGAGAAATTCCCCAAAGAATAACAAAAGAGAAAAGCCATTTAATTAAATTCATTATCACCAAGGAGTAAATCTAATTACTGACTGAGACAACATCCTTTAAGGTCTGTTATGTGTCCACCCCTTTGCTAAGTTCTAGGGTTGCAGGGTACCTGCTTTTTAGAAGTTCATAGTCTAAGAGGGAGCACAGAGACCACAGGGGAAAACACTGTGAGCTGGAATACTCAGGGAGGTTTAACTTGGATTGGATGGGAGAGGTGGGAAGATGACCAAATTGAAAAGGAGAAGACATGGTTCAAGGTCTGGATCTATCATTTACTGCTTATGAGATCTTGGGCAAGTCACATAATCTCTGACATTGACATAAGAATTAAATAATATATGTGGCTGACGAGCAGTGTAGGTAGGGTCCATGTAGGAGGAACTAGGTTAGACCTTCTTTCCTTGGCATTCTCCCAGGCTTCTCACTCATGCTTTGGGCTGGCTTTTGTTATCTGGGCTGGGCAGGGTCAGTGACCCTGAGATGTAGAGGAGGGAAGCAGGGATCCCTGGTGGCCCCCCCCCCCCACTGCCATCCATTATGTTTAGTGGCCAAACTTGGGAATGTATACCCCTTCCCTGTAGGCAGCTTTAGGCCAATAGCACCTGTCAAGTCTCTAGTGTCAGAGGCTGCAACCTGAGATCAGAGAATGGCCTTTTACCTGGAAGGTGGAGTAAGAAGAGAGACTGAAAGTCAAAGCAGAATCTCCCCATTTATCCATGGCAGAAAAGCCTGATGCAATCCTTCTGGGTGGTGGCAGATGGCTCAGGTTGAGGATGTCATCCTAGCTTCAAGTAGAAGATGTTCTCTTGCTCAGCCTCTTTCCTTCCCTGTGAGCTCCATCAGAACTAAGCTTTCTAGCCCTTGTGTCTGGGTGGTCCTTCCCATACCCACTCCCCCTTCCTCAGACACATTTAACTATTTAGAAAGCAGTACACAAAGGCCTGGCTTACTACCTCTTTAGGGGTAGGGACAGCTGTGGATAAAGAAAGTATGTTCTCTGCAATTCTCTGGAAATAGAAACAGCTTATAAACTGGCCTGTGTGGGCCACCAGATTGTTGTTGGGGCTCCGGCTAAAGACATCCTCCCCACCCCACCCCCAATTCCCACCTCCATAAATGAGAGTGGGATACGAAGACTAATGTGATGAAGGACTGGGAAGAAGTTCAGCCTCTGACCTTGGAAAAAAGTTTGGAGGGCAGTCCGGACAGTCTGTCCCCTTACAGGCTCAGGAACTCTTGCCAGCAGGTGGGGGTGAGGTGTTACTCGGGGAGGGGTTCCTGGAGTAGTAGACATCAGATTTTGTCTGACCTGGCAAGCTCCCAGAACCCTTGTTGCTCAACACTTCCCCAGAGTCCTCCTTGATTGGCACTGAAAGCCTCCTTCCTTCTCTCTTCCACTTCCCTCCTGGAGCATCACTGGGAGAGGCAGAACAGGTAACTCTCTTACCTGCCTTGCCTCTTCTGGCTTCTGTCTCATAGAGAGGTAGCTGGCAGTGGAAATTCAGTTGCTCACTATATTTTAGATATATACAAACTCTCTGTAAGCTGCTGCCACAAGGAAACAAAAATGGTCCCAGCCTTCTGGCAGACAAACAGAGCAAAGGGAAGAGAAATCAAAGCATCTTGGGCATTCAGCCAATCCTGGAGTTGTTGGAGACAATAGCAGCACTGTCCTGGGCTGGGGGCTGTTCCCAGCTGGGACTTAAACTTAGCAAGGCCTTCCCCTGGGAAATCTTACCTTGTCCTGTTTTCTCCAGCTCCCCTTTCCAAGTCCTGCTCATGGGTTTGTGCAAGGGAAAGCAGAGAAGTCTTTCCTCTACCTTACTGTCAGGGATTCCAAGGGCTCAGTGGGGGAAGATGAGGAAAGGGTTTGGGAAGGCTCTAGGACAGTTTAATCAATCCCTTCTCTTCCCTTCCTTCCAAACCTATCTAGCTTCACCCCCTTTCTGTTCAGAAGAAGCAGTTTTCTGGCCTCTTGGGCCACCCAGATCCCAAGGGTCAGAAAGCTCAGAGAGGGGACAGAACCTGAGAATGGAAAGATCCTTTAAAAGTTATCCAGTCACTTTCCCATTTTGCAGATGTGGAAACACAGGGACAGAGGAGAGGCAAGATTTGGCCAAAGCCAAACAATATTTCAGAGGGCAGGTCTTCTTCCATCCAGCATCAGCTGAACTCTACAGATTTCGTTTCCAAAGGGGACCACCCTGGGCACTGCCACAGCTCTTTACCCCCACCTCTCCCCACAGTCCTATCCATCTCAACCACTTCTACTGGGCCATTTCAGCTCCTGTCTGATTAGGGCAAATTTTCAGGAACCTTGTTCTGGCCAGTGGTAGGAATGTGGAGCTCTAGAGCTCCCAAGAAGGCTGGTGGAGGTGGAGATCCTTCAGGGTAGAAATGCTCATCTAGTCTCTCACAAGTTCAATGAGAACAGCACTAAGATTCAGGCAAGATTACTCAAATGAACTTTAGAGACTTCAGATTTTTGAAGTGATGTAGAAACCAGTATTTCAAATCATTCTTTATAATTACTGCCACCCACAGTGAGCACATCAAGGGAAACCTTTACTTTGATAATTCTAGGAGGTGAAATCCACCCCAGGAACCACTTTTATCTTCCACCAAACACCTGCAGGTTGTAAAAGTAGTGCAGGGAGAGGCAAGAGCAGAGTGTATGTGTGTTTGGGAGTGGGGGTGGTGAAGGGAAGGTGGATAGAATTCCAGAAGGGCTGTGAGTATGGAAATCTCACTTCTTAATTATCTGAAGCGGGAGAGTCAGTATAATTAGGATATAAAGGAGCGTAGCTGGAGAAGAATTAGGAAGAATTTCAACCATGATATAGGTTCCTGGCACTTATTTTCCAGGTTGGACAGACTTTAGTCTTCTCCTCACTGAGGGAAGGTGAGAAGGAGTCTGTCTGGCTTCACAGACCATGGCTTTCTCTTATTGCTCTTGCATCCACTAAAACCAGTGGAGTTAGGCTTGTCGGCTAGGCCAGGGCTGTCTCCTGCTTATTTTGAGTCTCCAAAAGGTAACAGTTGACCTGGAGAAACTGCCTAGAGACTGGGAGGTGGGGAGTGAATGGCAGGTGACGCTGGGGGTGGGGTGGTGGCAGGGGCTGGGAATCTGTGTGGCAGGTATGGGAACACAGCAGTAAGTCATGGGCTGAGGACTAGGGGCCACGCTGCCCAAATCGGCAACTGTAGAAGGAGCTTGATGTACAGAGGTGGCACTGTCAGCAGCTATGCCTATGGGTCTAGAAAGCCTGATTAGGGTCAGGAACTGAAATACTCCCAAGTCCTTTCAGTAAGCAGATACTTTTATGGACGAGGCTGGGCCAGCCAGTAAGAAAGCAGTCCTTCTAGGAGCTTTACCCTTGATAACCACTGTACACAAGAGCTAGCTACACACTGGCTCTAGATGTTTTTTTTCCCATGTGACTCATGAACACACACTGTGTATCCCTGGAGCCCACCTGATATGGAGCTTGGGACTACCCCACAAGTCTCCACCATGCCTTTGGGAGCCCTTCTCTCTCTTTTTTAAGTTTATTTAAGTAAACTCTACACCCAATGTGGGGCTCAAACTCGGAACCTTGAGAACAAGAGCCTCATGCTCTACCGACTGAGCCAGCCAAGTGCCCCATGGGAGCACTTCTTTATTGGGAAATAAATACAGAGTCAAACAGGTGGGCCAGCCAACATCTGTAGTTCTGGGGGCCAAGAGAAAGGAGTCCAACTTTTCAGAACTCAGATCTCCATGAGCTGGTCACTCCCCACGATCACCTCGTTCATTCGTTTGGCTGCAAAAGAAAAATGTTGTTTGAGAACTTGCAGTAAAGGTGTCATTTCAAACCAAATTATTTATTTTTTTGAGAGAGGGAGCACATGTGAGTGGGGCAAGCGGAGAGAGAGACAGAGACAGAGACAGAGAGAATCCCAAGCAGGCTCCACACTCAGTGTAGAGCCTGATGCAGGGCTTGATCTCATGAACTGAGATCATGACTTGAGCCAAGATCAAGAGTCGGATGCTTAACTGACTAAGCCACCCAGGCGCCCCAAACCAAACCAAATTATTTCTGATTTCTATGTCCATAAACACGTATTCCTCTATGTGGCTCTGCTCTTGAGAAGATCTTGGAAGTACACCTTGCCAAAGGGATTATAGGAGAGGCAGCATCTTCCTACACAGGAAGAAGGGACTGATTCTTTATACAGTTAGCTTCTGGGAGACCTCACATAGGAGGGGAACTGGAGTTGGGTCTTTTTATTTTTAAAACATTTTGTGTGTGTGTGTGTGTGTGTGTGTGTGTGTGTGTGTGTGTGTGTGTAAAGCTTATTTATTTGAGAGCGTGAGAGAAAGAGAGAGACAGAGTGCAAGCAGGGGAGGTAGAAAGAGAGAGAGGGAGAGAGAGAGTCCCATGGAGGCTCTGAACTTTCAGTGCACGGGGGGCTTGAACTCACAAACTGTGAGACCATGACCTGAGTTGAAATCAAGAGTTGGATGCTTAACCAACAGCCACCCAGGTACCCCCGGAGTTGGGTTTTAAAGGATGAATATAGTTTTTTCAGGCAGTGTATCGAAGGAAAAGCATTCCAGGCTGTTGGAACAACATGAGCAAAGGTATAAAGATATAAGATAGGGGAATATGAAATCCTGTGGTGTGGCCAGATGATAGGAAGTGGGGGAAAAGGGTGAGAAGAAATAACGTTGAATGGTTAACGGAGATATCCAGGGGCGCCTGGGTGGCTCAGTCAGTTAAACATCCGACTTTGGCTCAGGTCATGATCTCATGGTTCGTGGGTTCAAGCCCCACGTCGGACTCTGTGCTGACAGGTCAGAGCCTGGAGCCTGCTTCGGATTCTGTATCTCTCTCTCTCTGCCCCTCCCCTGCTTGTGCTCTGTCTTTGTCTCTCAAAAATAAATGTTGAAAAAATAAATAAATAGAAATAAATGGAGATATCCAAAGGAGAAAGGGAGACGCCTCACATGTAGCATGGAAATAATACTTTCCAATAATTTTTGAGAGAGAGAGAGACAGTGCGAGCCAGGGAGGGGCAGAGAGAGAGAGAGACAGAGAGAGAGACATAGAATCTGAAGCAGGCTCCAGGTTCCGAGCTGTCAGCATAGAGCCTGATGTGGGGCTTGAACTCACGAACTGTGAGATCATGACCTGAGCCGAAGTTGGATGCTTAACCGACTGAGCCACCCAGATGCCCCACCACTATAGAGTTTTTATGAAGATTCAATGACTTACAGAATCATCAAGTGCTTGCTAAGCAGTGGCCATTATTTTGTAAAGTCCAAACCCATGACCTGATCCTTGCCTACCCCTCCAGCTTCATGTTCCACCATTCTCCACTTATCCCTGTAAGCCATACGTTTTGTATGGCTAGACCTCTACACAGGCTGTTCCCTCTGTCTAGAATGCCTTTCTTCCCCTCATCCCATCACATTCTCACCCTAAATGCCCTAATCAAGCACCTCCACTATTTGATGCTTTCCCTTCCATACTATCCTTTTCCTGTTTTGTGAAAACACTACCTGATACATATCTCTGTCTCTACATCATTATGTCATTCTTTCTACTTCACTCTAAGAATCTCAAGGGTAGGGTCAGTATTTGTTTTCATACCCCAGTGTCTAGCACAGCTACTTGCACAGGAAAGATTTCAGAGGCTTTGGGTAATGATAAGGATAGGGTATCGTTACTAAGTGGAGGGTTAACATTGAAAGGAGATGAAGGCTAGTAGAGTAGAGAAGATCAAGGAATTTTAAAGGTGAGTTTAAGTTGTCCAAGACAAGACATTTAGAAGAAGAGAAGGAGCACAGAGGAAGACTATGAACTTTCAATATATTTAAAAGGGGAGCATCACAGAAGCTGACCAGTGATGGAGTGAAAGGGAAGAAAAGTGTTAGTTTTCAAGGAATAAGAGCTATAGAACAGAGGGAGTGAATCAACAGTCTGGAAGGGATAGGGGAACCAGGGTCATGCTATCTCTTATTTCCTAGAGGTATGGGGCAGATGCACGACACAGGAAAGTTTTCCAGTCCTCTGTTGGCTCAGACAGAAAAGGCTGACCAGTTGGCTGAAAATGGATTCTTTCTGGGCAAGCTTCCCATGGCTTCTACAGGTCCAACATGTTTCTTGTAACACTTGGGAGCTTGAATGTGACCCTGATAGGTAAGGCAGAAACATTGGCTTTCCTGAGGCTCTCCTTCAGTCTCAGAAGGCTTTGGTGCAGCAAAATGAAGACCCTTGATGATGGGACTAAGCTTGGTAGAGACCTGTTTGGGTCTGTTCATATTGCCCATGGCCTGGAGCCTTGAAGGGGGTTTCTGACTGGAGCTTTAGAGACCTTAAGAATTCAGACATGCCCTCTGATCCACCCACCTTTTCAGCTTTGTTTCTTGCTATATCTCCCTTGTACCCTATGTTCTAGATTTTCCAAATGAGTTGCAGTTTCCAACACTGGATTGTTTTTTGCCTTCAAATGCTTGCTTGCTTACCTGGTTCCCCTTTGCTTGAGAGGTTCTTCCCTTTTGTGTATTTGATAAATAGCCCAGAATTTCAAGATTTAGTTTTAATTCCTTCCTTGTGTCAAGAACTGACCGATTTCTATGTCTTTAATTAACCCTTATAGTCTCTTACCATCATACCTGTGAAACTTTTCTATACTTATTTCTTTGTCTGTTTCTCTACTGGGGGCAGCTGGACAGCAAGAGGCAAATCTTATTCATCTTTATACCTCTAGCCTATCATAGCCTAGAATATAGGAGGCAGTAGTAGTTGCTGAATGCATGTATGTTTTGGGGGTTATGTGAAAGTACAGATGTAGGACAAGGAGCATATACAGGACAAGGCCCCCAACCTCTTTGTCACAGAGAGCATAATTGACACAAGAAGGGCAAATGAAGTGCTTGGATGGGGCAGACAACGCCTTCTGCTCTGCCAGGCTCCAAACAAACACCTGAGCTTTTTTTGACCTGCTCTCCCTACTTTCAGCTCTACCCTCTGGTCTGCTCGTGGCCGGGGGGTGGGAGAAGTCTTGCTCACTGGGATTCAGGGAAGAGAGACTAGATCTGGCATTTTGGGGGCAGCTGAATTTTCACAGGGATTCAGTAAGGCAGAGGAAACCTGGAGGGAAGCAACAAGCAGTACTAGTTATGCTTGGCCAGGGTTGGAAGCTGACTTCAGTAAACACACTGGAAAAGTTCTGGGCTGGAATCAGGTTGGGAAAGATCCTAAGATCCTAAGGATCCTTCCCTGAGAGTACAAAGGAAGGCTGGCAAGTTGAGGAGAAACCAATGGGACTGAAGGGAATGACAAGTTGAATATGAAAAGCTGCACTGCTGGGAAGCTGGGAAGGATTCCCACTAGCCAGGACTTGACCTATGTACCCATCAGGTTTTACTTTCATGGCCAGGGGACAAATCACTGTGATCACAGGGAAGAGATCCAAGTTATCTCACTGACAATAAGAAGAGACTCAGATGAAGTCTCCAGTTAGAGTCTCCCAGGTTTTGACTTTGTTGGCTGTGGCTTTTCTACTGGCTTGAGCAGGAGATCAAAGTAGACTGCCAGGATTTTTGCCAGAGATAATCTCATTAACTGAGTATGCTGGGGTGGGGGTAAGAAAAGCCAGAGTTTTGTTAGAAAAGGGCGTGTTCTGCTGGTAGTGAAGAGGGCTATACTGGTTGTAAAAGTCACATTTTGGGGGTATAAGACTATTATAGATGTAGTGACTCTGTGGTATGAAAACAATCGAAATCTGGAGAGAGGATAGCATTACTTCTGAGGATGAATATTTTATTCTAAAATCCCTCCAGGTGAGGAAGACTGACTTAGGGACTCTGCCATCTACTGAGCTGTTTGTTGCTGAGGACCTGAGTTGTTGATGTTTGTCTGCATCATCTACAGTAACAGGTCTCGAGTGCTGCACTAATGGTTATGGATTTTCTTTCTCCACATGGCTCAACTGCAAAGAAAAGTAACAGTGGGAATTGGTGACTGGCCAGGAGTACCTGTGGCAGGAAGGCACTGACTATTGTGCTGGATACATCAGTCCATCCAGCATAGAAAACAGAGCGGGAAGTGTTAAGGTTCTGTATTTTAGAGTCCAGATGACTTCCCTGGCCACCTCTCTTTCAACCATTAAGGGGCTTCCTTGCTAAAATGGGAACACACAGTGTTGGAGCCAAAAAGTCCATGGGACACTAAAGCCCATGACATCTTAGGAGTTTGGCTAGCCCAGCCTTGTGCTCCCTGATGGGAGATGCAATGACTCAAAGCCTAAGTATCTGGCATTCAGTTGTCATGTATACATTATGAACACAGAATGGAAAGGGTCCTTGCAGAGTAAAAGAAAGGAGCCCCATTACTTTGTTGGAAACGGGGAGAAGCAGCAGAAACTGTGAGGTTCCAGGTTCCAGCACACAAGAAGGGAGGGATCCTCTAGGGTGGTGGCAAATGGAGTTCATACATTCAAATATGCCTATGGAATCTAAACTCTTAAAAACCACAGAAGGAAGCAATTCCTGGCTCCAGGAGGGGCTGAAAGAAGAAAGTACTGGAGGATGCTTCTACTTTTTGCTGAGCAGGGGAGAATTTACAAAGACAAAGAAGCAGGAAGGAGGTGGAAGAAACATGGTTCAGGGCTACAAATCCAAAGAGAACAGAACAAAGCACACAGAGAAATGCAATGAGGTGACAGGGAGAGGACAGGATAAAAAAGCAGCTCCACAGACAAGCTGCTTTTGAAACTCTGGGGACCATTTCCAAGGGCTTCCCATGGAGTTAGAGAAAAGGCTGGGTGTTCTGAATCTTGTTTTATTTTATTTATCTTATTATTATTACTTTTTAATTAATGAATTTATTTGAGAGACAGAGACACTGCGAGTGGGGGAGAGGCAGAGAGACAGAGGGAGAGAGAATCCCAAGCAGGCTCCGTGCTGCCAGAGCACGAGCTTGAACTCCTGAAACCAAGAGATCATGACCTGAGCCAAAACTAAGAGTCAGAGGCTTAACCGACTGAGCCACCCAGGCTCCCCTGAATCCTATTTTAAAGAAATTACCAACAGGCCCCATCTGCTCAAGAAAGAAGTTTCTCCGTAACCTAAGGGTAGGCCTGAGTGAGCTGGTATGTTGAGCAGGAGAAAAAATCAGGATCTGGGGCTCCTGAAGATCAGAAAGAGCTGGGATATGGAGGCCAAATGTATTTTTCCAATATGGAAAAAGGACTAAAGGGAGAAAAGGTGTATCACTGATCAAATTCTGCTGGGTAAGCCAGGAGTGGCTTCTTTCTCTGGTCTTTTTGGAGGCTATCTGGCAATAATTCAGGTTGAAGAACCAGTTTTGTCATTTACTAGCTACATACCTTGGGTTAATTTCAATTTTTCTTTCTCTCTCTCTCTTTTTTTTTTAAATGTTTATTTATTTATTTTGAGAGAGAAAGAGAGCACTTGCATGAATGGAGGAGGGGCAGAGAGTGGGAGAGAGAATCCCAAGTAGACTTCGCACTGTCAGTGCAGAGCCTGGTGCAGGGCTCAATCCCATGAACTGTGAGATTATGACCTGAGCCAAAATCAAGAGTCAGATATTTAACTAACTGAGTGCCCTACACTTCAACTTTTCTAAGTCTCAGTTTCCATTTCACCAAATGGGTCAATAATGAATCCCTACCTCACAGGGTTTTTATGAGAATCCAATAAGACAGTGTATGTGAGAACATTTCAAAGCTATACACAACAGCTAGCTGTTAGCCAATGGCCTTCCAGTAGGGCAATGCCATCCATGCTGCCAGTGTTGGAATTTAAGTTTGTATGCCAGCCCTCACACCGTGCATACGATCACAGAAGAAAATACCAATAGCTGTGGTGCTGCTGTTGACTAATACTCCTGCTTGAAGTTTCTCTGGTGAGACACTGGGTAGAATGTGTCTGCCATTAATTGAACTAAAAATACCAGTCTTTCTTTTTTTTTTTTTTAACTTTTTAAAAAGTTTATTATTTTAAGGTTTATTTATTTTGAGAGCGAGCGAGCGAGCATGCACAAGTGGGGGAGGGGCAGAGAGAGAGGGAGACAGAATCCCAAGCAGGCTCCACACTGTCAGCATACAGCCCGATGTGGGGCATGAATCCACGAACCATGAGATCATGACCTGAGCTGAAACCAAGAGTTGGATGCTTAACTGACTGCACCATCCAGGTGTCCCTCAAGAGCCATCATAAAGTATTGGTGCTAATCTGGGCCATTAGATCTTTTTGGTATGTTTGAAAATTTTTGATAGTAAGGCTGCATACATTTATGAGCTTATTGGTAAGATAAATTCCTAAAAAGGGAACTGTTAAATCAAAGTTAAAATGTTTGACGACAATGTCAATTCCTCTCCAAAGATGGCTTTATCGATTCATGTTCTCACCTGCAGAGTATGCATGTGCTTGTTCCCTTATTGTCACCAGCACTAAGCACTAGGTAAAAAATGGCATCTATGATTGTAATTTGGTTTACCTTTGGCTTCAATCCTCTGGCCACTTCCAATTAGGCAGTTCTTGATGTCCGTTCCCTTCTCGATCACAGCATTGTTGCAGATGATGCTCCCCTGGATGCTGCTTCTGTAACAGAGCAGCCAAGTTAAAGAGTGCCCATGGCTCTCATCACCATCCTTACCCTTGTGGGTTGGGGGTTCAGGCTCATTCATAGGCTAGGAATGGCCGGTTTGTTCAGTTAATGGCTACATGCCTCAAGTTGTCAATAGAAGAGAGAATGCTCAGCTGGACCAAGGGAGGACCTGGCTTTAGCAAAGTCCAGAGTTCAGATATGCTTGTAATGATCTTCCCCACTAGGGCTTGAAAACAGAAGACACTGTGATTTCTTTAGACATGCCACACCTGGAGGTCTAAATTTTATTGGATCTCTCCTTATTTGTTCTGGGGAGTGGAAGCTGGCACTAGTCCCTGGGCTGACCCATCACTCTTGCTTCTCATCTGGGAATATATTCCAAATTTCATCTAAGGCTTAAATCCTATGAATCCTCCTAGGAGGTCAGCTATGGAAACAATAGGTATCCCACAGCTCTCACTACAGACTCTGATTAATCAAAACCATACTCATTTAAAAGAACCCAAAAAACAAAAAAACAATGTTTTTTTAAACTAGCTCCATGCCATATCAAAGACTACTCCAGATCCTAAAGCCACTCTCAAGAGTAGTACCTCTGGGTCGTAGCATTTGAATGTATTTAAAGAGCATCTTTCTGGCTCCTAAAGACTAGTGGGTGGGAGTAGAGGTCCTTCTGAAAATCTTCACTAGCATGTGTTGCATACCTACTCTATGCTAGCTGCTGTGTTAAATACTCTATGTACATTATAGGAGTGACTTGCAGATCTAGTCATTTAATCACCTGGGCAGCATAAAAAATAACAAACAAAAACACCCTCATCATCCTGGCCTCCATCAATCTTTTTGGTAGGTCTGGGATACAGGCTTTATGTATTTAATTAGAAAAAAAAAGCTTCCTAGATGATCCTGGGAGTTATCATTTTTACCTCTGATGCAGTAAAAATAACAACCACATTTTTAGAGAAGTTAAACCATTTACCCAAAACCACATAATTGCCAAGTAGCAGATTCAAATCTAGATCTGCCTGACTCCAGAAGCCATACATTTAATCATAACGCTATACAAACATTAAGGGGAGCAAAGACTGGAGGAAGCTTCGAACTGCCAAGTTGTTTTTCTGAGCCAAATGTCTCTGTGGAAGGAGGGGCTCTGCCCTAACAGGGCACTGAATATTCAGTACCCTAAAGAGTCAGAAGTGGGCAACTGGAGGGGAGAAGGAAGGTGAGGAGGAAGGGTATGGGCATCTATTTAAACAAAACAAAACAAGACAAAACAAAACACTAACTAAGGAAAAATCCTCACGCAACCCAAGAAGCATTGGGGCTAGGGAGGAGGACATTCCAAGGACTGAAACTATTAATGCACAGGCCATTAAAAAAAATTCTTGCCAAATGCCAAAACTTTAGTAAAATGCAAAAAAGGAATTCTAGCAGTTTATGGCATTCCAGAGTCTTCTTTATCTCTATTTTTTGGAAGGTTAAAGCCTGTCAGAAAGCAGCAAAAGGCCAAAGCCACAGCACCTCTGTGGTATGGGCTAAAGATGGGCAGACAGTATTTGTTTTTTTTGGCTCAAATTCAGGATACACTAAAAAAAAAAAAAAAAAAAAAAAAAAAAATCAGGATACACTCAGTGGGTATGTATCAAGGGGCCTTCCAAAACCTACTTTCCTTCTGTTCTGGGTAAAGCAGTTCAGTTAGCAGTTAGGGTGGCTCCTGCTTCTTGATGAAAATTCCCCCAAAAAGAATAGTACGGAAGTATAGAAAGCTTCAGAAACACAGGCTGCTGGGACAAAGCAGGCTTACAATTGGCTACTAGTTTGCCACTGAAAAGTCTTTTTTTTTCTCTAAAATGGGAGTAGGCGGATGCCTTCTGCTCAGAAGTGTAAGATCCTGAGAAGGCATGCTCTGGAGCTAGGCAAGGGGTAAATATAGTCAGCAGACAAGAAAGCCAAGAGGAATTCAAGCAGCCATAATTAGAGACTACTACATGGCTATTTTGGAATTTGGGATGTAAGTGGGAACCATTCCTGGAAGGAAGAGGCTAGATTGACTGAGGTCAGATTTCCACAGCAATGGATAGCCTGGGTTCTCCTTACGTCTAACAGGTATGATTGAGGTATTCAGGAACCTTTTCTCATCTAATTTGTGTTTAACTCCCTCTGAGACACATAAACTACCACTGTAGAGTCTGCAGATGTGATGGGAAAAGTGGGTTGATTATATAAAGAAGTTGGGTGCTCTCCTGAAGCTCTTGGTCAGTGGATCTATGGAATGATTTGAGATGAACACGTGACAAAATGCTTGGTGAGTGTAAAGTTCTTTTCTGCCATTTGTTTCTTCAACTGTTTCCTATTAGCACTGCTGCAGTCACAAGTCACTTCCATTAGCAAGGCTGAGGTACTCTGGAAAAAATGTCAAGCCAATATAGCTTGTCCGGACAGACTTTTCCACCTGTCTAGAAAGAAATTCCAAGATTAAGGATTTTATTGGAATTGTGCTCATGCCAGAGAGGAAGGACTAATACTACTATATCAAATGTTGCCAATCTACAATAATGGCTTTGCCTTTTCTGCTAGGTGCATAAAGTGGAGTGGAGGTGACTTCCTCTACAGCTGAAGAAAAGAACTGGCCCCAACATGGAAACAACAGTTTTTGCAACTTAGTTTTAAGTCTCAGCTTGATACTGAAGACTCTGCTGTGCTAATACCTGGTTGTGTCTAATTTCCTTCCTTCCTTCCTTCCTTCCTTCCTTCCTTCCTTCCTCCCTCCCTCCCTCCCTCCCTCCCTCCCTCCCTCCCTCCTTCTTCCTGTCCTCTCTTCTCCTTCCTTCCTTCCTTCCTTCCTTCCTTCCTTCCTTCCTTCCCTCTTTCTATCTGCCTACCGGTTACCTACCTACCTACTGAGAGAGAGAGAGAGAGGGAGAGAACATGAGTGGGGGAGAGGGGCAGAAAGAATCTTTTTTTAAAAAATACAATGTATTTACTTTGAGAGAGGCAGAGAGGGAGAAAGAATCCCAAGCAGGCTCTGCTGTTAGTGCAGAGCCTCATGTGGGGCTTGAACTCATGAACCTGGGCTGAAATCAAGAGTCGGATGCTCAACTGACTGAGCCATCCAGGAGCCCCTGGTTGTGTTTTCTAAGAAGCTGTTGAGACATGGCTACTATTAATGGAGTTTTGGTTCTCACTTCTACTTGGTGGGGTTAAATTTTAAGCAAAACTGCAGGCTTTGGGAAATTACCCTGAAAATGCTAATGCTTCAGTGGAAAAGAGACCATGAAAAAAACAGAGGTCTTTGGAAGATCTGTAGATCACTGCTTGGCCAGGTACACTGCCACACCATGTTGTGGCATATGACATAAGGAAGAAGCCCTGGTCTGGGAAGCAAGAAGGCCTCCAAATTCTAGTTCCTCTTCTGGCTTTAGTTAGAACTTTCTTCACTTTATTACAGAAGGAAAGGGAACTCACATAACTCTATTGTCTAATATATCTCAGTCATTACACAAAACATTTTATGTTCATTGTGTAACTTAATCTTTTTAGCAAGCCTGCAGGGATAGTGGTGTTTATTCTAATTTTTACAGAGAAACTTGAGGCTTACAGAAGTTATAATAGCAATGTGCCCAAGCCTACACAGTGATTAAGTGACTCCATTGTCGGACTCAGCTGGTGACTGGGTAGTATTTGGTAAAAAGCCATGAAATTTTTCAGTAACTTTAAGGACAGGCAGGTTCTGCTCTGGAGATAAGCTGGTAGGCTTTCTAAACTTACTGATAGCCTTGGGTGAGAAAAGAGTATGGAACTGGAGATATATGTAGTTTTTCTAGGCATGTGACTAAACCCGAAGGTTCACTACTTGAGTCCAAAGATGATGGTTGAGTCACCCATATTTCCCCAAAAGGCAAGAGCCTCCTAACCTTAGCCCAAGGGGCCCTCATCCAGGAGTCTGTCTAGATGAAGAATCATGTATAATTATTTTTTGTATTTTAAAAAAAATTAATGTTTATTTTTGGGAGAGACAGAGTGTGAGTGGGGGAGGGGTAGAGAGAGAGGGAGACACAGAATCCGAAACAGGCTCCAGGCTCCAAGCTATCAGCACAGAGTCTGACTCGGGGCTCGAATCCACGAACCGTGAGATCGTGACCTGAACCAAAGTCAGACGCTTAACCGACTGAGTCACCCAGGCACCTCTGTGTTATTTTTAATGAACTATTTCAGGCAGAGAAAAAATGTCTGTATTAGTAGACAATATATAGTATTTTTTTCATGTTTTAAAATTTTTTATAAATGCCAAACTTGCTTTTTTCCCCCTTCAACATCACATTTGTGAGATTTATCCAGGTTAATTCATGTAATAAGACATAATGCTTAAAGAAATCTCTCACCTTCTTCCTTTCTCTGGTCAATCTTGCTTTTGGTCCTCTAAATGAAACTGTATTGGCCCCAGCAAGCAAGCTGAAAATTTTCTCCCTTTAGTTCTATGTGTGTCGCTTTACCATATAAAGGTTTGGTGGTGAGAAATGTCTCCCTCCTAAGAAATCTAAGTCCTTATATTCCCTAAACAGAGGCTAAGAAAAAGAAGGGTTTGGGGGAAATCACGGTTAACAAAGTAACAACCTCAAAGAATTAAGCTGTAGTATTCTCCATCTAAGAAGATCTAAGAAGATGGGTTTAGTCCAAAGGCAAAGAGTGAATCAAAAGTCTTAAGGAGCCCCTTTAAGTCCAGGGGATCTTCCCAAAGTTTTGTAAGTTGGTATTTTCAAGACTGTTACTGAAGAAACACGGAAAAAATTCTTCTAACAGTCACGGTCCTTTTGCAACTCTAATTACCACAGACTTAATTTTATGTTTAAGGGAGTTCACTTTTATACTCCTCCTACCCATTTGTTAATATTTTGTTTCATTTCTTACTTGGCTGTATTATTTCTTCAAGTAGAGTTTTCCAGAGGGTTCATGGGTGACACATCTCCAGAGGCCTGGAGTATTTTTTATGATTTTATATTTCAACCATAATTTGACTAACTCTAGGATTCTTAGGTCTTAATCGTTTCCCTCCAAATTTTCTAAATGTTGTCTTACTTAAATGTTGTCTTAAATGTGGTCACAGGAAAGTCCAAGGCCAGCTTGATTTTCTCCCTCCTATGTGCCCTGAGATTTTGCAAAAGATGTGTTTGCCAATTTCCCTCTGGTTTGCCCATGCCCTTATTTGTTATGCTGGTTGAATTTTGGTCTTTTCTTTGGATCTGATCTACATTCCATTGTGTCTGGCAGATAGTCTTTAGTCTGTGTACAGGTATGTGGTATTATCTAGTTTTATTATGGATGAAGCTTCCTTTTCTGGTTTTGTTTGTTTTTATTTTGTTGAATTTCAAGGAGTGAAGTACTCCATTATTTTTTCTAGAAGTAGACATGGCTCTCTGGACATATACTCAGCCAATTATATAGTAGGGGAGGTTAAATCAGGGACTTCTATTTTTCATTCAGTAAATACTTACAAGGTATATAAAGTACAGTATTAGAAATTAAGAGATACAAAGGTATATAAGAACTACTTCTGTGTTCAATGAATTTACAGTCTAGTTGAGGAAAAAAGAAAGGTGCACTAAACAGCACACAAACATAAATGAAGTGTATGGGTGCACAGGGAACACGGAAGCGGAGGAAACAATTTCTGGCTAGAACAATTCAAGGCTGCATGGAGGAGGTGGAAAATGTATTGGACCTTGAAAGATGAGTAGGAGGATTTCCTACAGGTAAAGATCTTCAGAGAGAGGCAATTCAGGCAGAGTGAATGTCAGGAATAAGGAAAAAAAAGAAAAGTAAGGGACCCAGTGAGCAGGGTAGTCAGTGAGTACAGGTGAAGAAGACACTCAGGGTAACAATGAGAAGCGATAATATATTGTTTGGGTCTGAGGGCTGCACTTGCTGCTTGCATAAAGCATGGAAAACCTAGGTGAAAATTTGGCTCCCTGGCCTGCCTGCATGTGAAGGAACTACCTTACACTGTTGCTTGGGTCATTCACCTTGGACTAGGAGGAAATGCAGAAGATGTTGCTCAGGACCAGAGAGCCAAGACACAGAACACAGAACTGACACCAAAGCCTGGATAATGAAGTTTTAACTATCGACTTTGGGTTGCTGGGCATCAGCTGTCATAGAACTTGGAATTTCTACCAGAAACTGAAAATGAGAAAGACAGGACCCTTCTCTGCATAGTCTCACCTACACCTTCGCCAAGGTGGTCCTATTAGCATCTCTCAAGCTTTGAGGACCTCGGGCAGATGTCTAAGCCACTGTCCAGAAAGCCTCAGCAACTCACAACTGCTGGCAGAGACAAGCAAGCTAGGAATATCAGAAACTGCCTTCTGGACGAATTCATGCTCCTACTTTGCCACTCAGTCCAGATGTAACAGCAGCAGGGTAACAGTCTCACCCAACTGCAATTTAGTTACTTTTCCCAAATTTACTATAACTAATTAAAACTAAATGACCTGAAAATAATGGAAAAAAGTTCATATGGGATGCAGGATGTCTGATCTTATCACCAGGAGCTAATTTACCAGATTGGGTAATCTCTAATGGTCTCCCTAGTCATTAGCTTCATGTGGGCTGCCTCAACTTTTTTAGTTGAAAAAAAAAAAATAGCAGCCACCACCATCTAAACCTTTATTGTTTCCCTAGCTTATAAGGCCATTCAAGATGATACCTCCTCCAAAATAGCAACTGACTCTAGGATATTATGCTAGGTATTTTCTATGAATTTTTCTCATATACGCAAGTTGGAGTTTCTTAGGGAACCTTGGTTCCCTCACCAAGTCTCTTAATGTCAATTCAGGACACCAACACTGGACTTTAAAGAGGTGCCAGAGAGCTGCTCCTTTGTCTGCCCACCCACTGGAGGGGAGGGAGAGGGTGCTAATTAGAGCAAATGGGAAAGTTATGGCACTGTCTTCCCTGGAAGGTCTGAGGCATGATGAGACAGAGTGGAAGTTACAAAGCCTCATGAGCTACTCTGGAATTAGGTGATCAAATGGATAAAGGCAAGTGTGGTTCTTGTTTTTGAGAGAATGGTGATGCCTGTCAGTTTCATGCATGAATCTGGAATGAGACATGGAGTAGCAGGAGTGCAATGAGAAGAAAATCTAGAATTCCACAATTTGCCCATCTGTAAAAATGCAGGAGTGGAGCAGGGTGACTTCTAAGGCCCTATGTCACTAACATTCCAGGACTCAGTGTTGGACCTAGATCATGAAAAACCTGGAAATTCAAACTTTATTCTAAAGGTAATGGGGAGTCTTCAAAAAAAGTTTTTTTAAATTGTTATTTATTTGAGAGAGAGAGTGTGTGAAAGTGTGTGTGTGAGTGGGGTAGAAGCAGAGAGAGAGAATCTTAAACAAGCTCCATGCCCAGTGCAGAGCCTGACATGGGGCCTGATCCCATGACCCTGGGATCAGGACTTGGGCCAAAATCAAGAGTCTGGCGCTTAACCAACTGAGCCACCCAGGCGCCCCTCAAAAACAGTTTTTGAACAGAACAGGGACATGATCAGAGATCTCCTTTAGGAAGACAACACTGGCGGGGAGGTGCCTCAGTGGCTCAGTCAGTTGAGTGTCCGACTTTGGCTCAGGTCATGATCTCACTGCTCCTGAGTTCGAGCCCCACATCAGGCTCTGTGCTCACAGCTCAGAGCCTGGAGCCCACTTCAGATTCTGTGTCTCCCTCTCTCTCTGCCCCCAGTTTCACTCTGTCTCTCTCTCAAAAATAAACGTTAAAAAAAAAGGAAGACAACACTGGCAACATGCCACCTCTGAAATGAGATACAGTAATGATGATGTCGACGATGATAAACAAATGAGAGCTAACACTCTACGTCCAAGTTCTATTCTAAGTGCTTTATGTCTATTAACTTAGTATGCCCAATAAATCTATGGGGTAGTTTAGTTTTTTTATTATTATTTTTTAATGTTTATTTATTTTTTGAGAGACAGAGACAGAGCATGAGTGGGGGAGGGGCAGAGAGAGAGAGGGAGACACAGAATCCACACACAAGCTCCAGGCTCTGAGCTGTCAACACAGAGCCCAATGTGGGGTTTGAACTCACGAACTGTGAGACCATGACCTGAGCCAAAGTCGGACGCTTAACCGACTGAGCCACCCAGCACCCTGAGGTAGTTCAGTTTTTACCTCATTTGACAGTAAAAAAATCAGGCACAAAGACGTAAAGCCAATTCCCTAAGGGACTAGTAAGTGACAGACCCAGGATTCAGTCTGGCAGTCTGACTCAAAAGTTCAATTTCTAAATCCATAGAAGGAATGACAGAAAGGCAGATTTGGAAGAATAAGACAAATACAGACAGAAAAATAAGAGAACGCCACAATGATTCAGGAAGAGGTCTCTGGGTCTGACCTCTTCTTCTGACCTCTAGTCATGGGTGTCTGGGTGGCTCAGTCAGTTAAGTGGTCCGACTTGGATCAGGTCAGGTCATAATCTTGTGGTTTGTGAGTTTGAGCCCTGCATCAGGCTCCACGCTCCAGCAAGGATTCTCTCTCTGTCCCTCTCTCTCTGCCCCTCCTCTGCTCGCTCTCTCTCTCAAAATAAATAAATAAACTTAAAAAAAAACCTATAGTCACAAACTGGCTACTAGATACCTCCACATAACTGGATGTCCTGTAGGTACTTACAATTTCATATGCCCTACACAGGCCTTTTCTCCCCACAAATCTGTACCTCCTTCACCTTTCCTCATCTCAGTGAGCACACCATCATCTACCCTGTTTCCCCACCTAGAAACCTGGGCTTCACCTACCAACTGTCCTCTCTCTCTCTCTCATGTTTATTTTTGAGACAGAGAGAGTGAGCGAGTGCAAGCAGGGAAGGGGCAGAGAGAGAGGGAGACACAGAATCTGAAGTGCTGAGCTGTCAGCACAGAGCCTGACATGGGGCTCAAACCCATGAACTGTGAGATCATGACCTGAGCCAAAGTCGGACGCTTAACCAACTGAGCCACCCAGGTGCCCCTCAACTGTTGTCTCTCTTACCCTTTAAATCCCTTCCTTGCCCATTCCTTATCAGTCTCTTTAGATTCTTTTTCTTACGTCCAAAATTGCTGATGTTCTCCAAGGTTTTATCTTGGTTTCTTTTCTTTAAAATTTTTTTTTTAAGTTTATTTATTTATTTTGAGAGAAAGAGAGAGTGAGTGCCCATAAGTGGGGTAAGGGCAGAGAGAGAGGGAGAGAGAATTCCAAGCAGGCTCTGGGGTGTCAGTGTGGAGTGCATGGGGCTTGAACTCACTAACTGTGAGACCATGACCTGAGCCGATATCAAGAGTTGGACACTTAGCCAACTGAGCCACCCAGGTGCCCCCTGGTTTCTTTTCTTTTAAGGTCACATAATCTCCCTGAATGTCTCTTCTACTCCCACAGCTTCAGTTACCCCTTCTATGTCCACCACTCCCAAATCTGTACTTCAAGCACAGGCTTCTTTCCTGCACTCCAGTCCTGCACATCAAGTCCCTGCATGTCAAGGCCGCTTGCCATTAACTCAACTTATCCCAAATGGAACTTACCTTTTCCCTGCCTCCCACTCTGCAAATCCTCTGCTGATTTCTATCTTAGTGAATAGCACACCAAAAATCTTATTGTTCAAGCAAGAAATCTGGAAGTTTTCCCTAATTTCTCTTTTACCTTATATATCCAGGCAGTCATCATGCTTTATAGTTTGTAATCATCATACTATTTCTCCTCCCTATCACTACTGCTACTGCTTTAGTTTAGGGCCTCTTCTATTTTACCAGGATTCTTTCAGTAGTCTTCCTCCCTCCATGTTTATCCTCTTCACATCACTCTCCATAATGCAGCCAAAATGATCTTCATAAAATGTAGATTTAATTGTTATTCCTTTCCTTTAAACTCTTAAATTATTACTGTTACCTATTAAACTTCTTAGGGGATAGTCCATGATTTGGCCTTTGGCCATCTGTATAGCCTTGTCTCCTCTCTATCCATTTCTCTTTTGAATTCTGTTATTTCGGTTATTATGAATTGTTTACCATTCTTCCATATAACAAGTATTTACTGAGTTCCTGCAGGCTTTCTGCTTCAAGATATAATAGTGAAACAGAAAGATAAGGTACTTACATTCTCAAATTAATATTTACTTGTGAGAGACAGGTAAATAAGAGAAGTCCAGATAGTAATAATGCTATGAAGGAAATAAAACAGGTTGACGTAACGGAGAGTACTGGGACAGGTTACTTCTGATAGGGTAAGTCAGTCAGTGAAGCCTCTTCTTAAGTGATGAAATTCAAGCTAAGATCAAAATGAAGAGATGTTTCTGGAATAAGATATGCTCATGCTCTCTCACACTTCACACTCCTTTAAAACAATATATTTTTTAAAGTTTATTTATTTACTTAGAGAGAATTGTGCGAGTGGGGTAAGTGCAAAGAGAGAGGGGAGAGAGAATCCCAAGCAGGCTCTGCACTTCAGTGCAGAGCCTGATGTGGGGCTCGAACTCACAAACCGTGGACAATGACCTGAGCCAAAACTAAGAGTCAGATGCTTAACTGACTGAGCCACCCAGGCACCCCTCACACTTAACACTCTTGATGTATCTAGAACATTCCTTTCTCTACCTTGGGTGGCTCTACTCATTTTTCAGCTCATGGGTCATTTCCTTAATTCTTTCCTGACCCTCTTCTCCTTTGTGACTATACAGATCTCTACCACAGCACTCATGCACAGTCTTCAGTATCCAGTGGGTCTTTTGTTTGATGAGTAAAATATTTGAGACAGGTCTCTACTCTCAGTGGTGTGCTGGAGGCAGCCTGTTCTGCTTGGGAGAGCTGATTGTTGGTATCTCTTCCCAACTCAAGTGTTTGCTGATATCATTGGCCATAGTGGGAGAATGTACAGTATGGAAATTGGCAGATGTTACAAATCAGATCACTTATTTTTTTCCTTTGGAAAGCTAGTTGTTAACAACTTATCAGTACACCACTGGTAGCAGTGTACCACAAAATTCTGACCTTTTTTTTTTTGGCAATTAAATTTATATATGCATGTATATATCTGAAAACAAATCTTTCTGAAGGTTTTACTATGAAAAACAGCAGGCTTCTGTTCCCCCTACTCATTTCCTTTTTCCTGGAGACAACTTTTGGTCTTTTTGCTGAGTTATTTCAGTTTTTTTTTTGTTTGTCTGTATTTTAAAGAGAGAAAGAGGGAGTGGATGAGCAGTAGAGGGAGAGAATCTCAAGCAGGCTCCATAGCCAGCACAGTCCGACATGGGACTAAATTTCTCAACTCTGAGATCATGACCTGAGCTGAAATCAGGTCGGACTTTTAACCAATTGAACCATCCAGGTACCCCCTTGAGTAGTTCAGCCATTTACCTCCCCGTGTATACATAATAACATGCATATTACTACTTCTTCAGTTTTTAGTTTTAGTCATTATCAATAGATTTCCCACAATGGAAGATGAGGATTTAGCTTTCCTTTCTCTCCCTCTTCCCTCTTTTCCTTCCTATCCCTCATCCTTTCTATATTGTTACAGCATGATTTTGGTCAACAGTTGTTTATTACGATTACATAAATTGTATTTCACATTGTGTACATAGTTAACTGTGATGCCATTTCCTTTCATGTGCAAATTTTTATTTATTTATTTTAAAGTTTATGTATTTATTTTGAGAGAGTGCACAAATGGGGGAGGGGCAGAGAGAGAGAGAGAGAGAAAATCCCAAGCAGGCTCTGTGCTGTCAGCATGGAGCCCAACACGGGGCTTGAACTCAAGATCATGACTTGAGCTGAAATCAAGAGCTGGATGCTTAACTGACTGAGTGACTGAGCCACCCAGGTGTCCCTCAGGTACAACGGTTTTTTTTTAAGTTTATTTATTTATTTTTGAGAGAGACAGACACAGTGTGAGTGGGGGAGGGACAGAGAGAGAGGGAGAGAGAGAATCTCAAGCAGGCTCTGCACTGTCAGCACAGAGCTGATGTAGGGCTTGAACTCACAAACCATGAGATCATGACCTGAGCTGAAACCAAGTCTGATGCTTCACTGACTGAGCCACCTAGGTAGCCACCCCCTACAACTTTTTAAACAGAGTTCATAACTGTTTTGTTTTTGTTAGATAGTATTCTATGCTATTACTAATTCAACCCAAACTTTTAGCCAGTTGTCTAAATCTTTCAAGATGTTTATATGTATTTGGTATTTTATCATTTTCATCTTCCTAAGTTTTTTGTGGATTCCACTCTGGGCTAACTGCTCCCTTTATGCTTCATGCATAGTTGTCATTTTTGGATCTGCCTTCAGTATCATGCTATGTATTCTTTTTGCTTTTTCAGAGTTGTATCTTTTGTATCTTGTATCTTTGGTTTATTCTTCATTTGGTGGAACACATCTAGAAAAAACACACTTGGGGCACCTGGGTGGCTCAGTCAGTTAAGGGTCTGACTTCGGCTCAGGTCATGATCTCACGGTTCGTGAATTCAAGCAGCGCATTGGGCCCTCTGCTGTCAGCACAGCCTTCTTGGGATCCTCTGTCACCCTCTCTATCCCTCCCCCACTCACTCTCTCTCTCTCAAAAATAAATAAACATTAAAAAATTTTTCTAGAAAAAAAAAAAGAAAAATCACATTTAACATTTTGCTTGGGTGTAGAATTCTAGGTTGAAATTAGTTTTCCTTCAGAATTTTGAAGGCATTGTTCTATTTTCTTCTAGTTTCCAATGTTGCTACTGATAAGTCCAAAGCCATTCTGGTTCCTGATTGGTTATATAGCAATTACTTTCTCTTTGTAACTTTATAGCATGCTTTGTCTCCAGTGTTTTGAAAACTCAAAACGACGTAGATTTTTACCCATTGTGCTGGGCACTTGGTAGGCCTTTTCATTCTGTAAATTTACCTCTCTGTGGGGCATTTTCCTATATTATTTCTTAAATAATTTCCTCCTCTGATGTCTGAACTCTCTCTCTGTCTCTTTTTTTTTTTAGAGAATTCATATTCAGATGTTAAACATCCTGAACTGGTCCTCTCATTTCCTTATCGTTTCTCTTCTATGTTCTATCTCTTTATCTTTTTGCTCTACTTTCTGGGAAATGTCAATTTTATCTTCTAATTCTTTTATTGGGGTTTTCCTTTTGTTATCATAGTTTTAATTTCTTAGAGTTCTTTTTTTGTTCTTTGAAATGACAGGTTGTTTGAAAGTATTTTTCTCTCCCTGCAATCCCTGTTTCTTCTAAGTTGCTTTTTTGTAACTGTTTGATTTGTGGATCTTTCATGATAGGCTTTCTTTAGATCTCTGGTAATCTTTGGTTATCTCTTCATCTTTAGGGGAGGATTGTAAAAAAGCTGACTGGAAGCTCTAAGCACATGAACGGAATTTGTCATCCATAATTTTCACTGCAGGGTGATTTGACTGGGCTGTTAGAAATCTCTGATGTAAATAAATTTAGTTTTTCTTCTTGGGGCTAGTCAGAATCTCCAGAGGAGATTCTTCCAAAACACCTGACCGATGCGTTAGGCCTGGTTGCCAGGGTTTGGGAGTCAAGTCCGGAAGTGGGCTTGGGGGAGAACAGATCTTAGTGGCCAATATCCCTATGGTCTCCAATTTTCCTGGTTTATTATGGTACTTCCTCCCTCAATCCTATTACTTCCATTAGTCCCTCTTCCTAAAGAGTAAAGGCTTAACCTTTAGCTATGTCCCTACATAGCTTCTCTCTCCAAAATGCTTTCCCCAACCTCTCACTGGCACCTATGAGAGGTATTTCAGCTTTCACTGAACTTGAGGTCTTCCCTTATCCTTCTCTCCTATTAGTTCCTGGACAGAGAAATCAACAGATGTCAGAGCTAGAATCAAGGCTTTAGAATCAGCTCTTTCAGGTTAATCCAGTCTTGTGGTTTTCAAAATTTGCTTTATACATCTGCTTCACATCCCCTAGGAAGGACAAGTGCCCCTTCCCCACTGTATTACAAACACCTGTGATTTTATCAGTTATAAATATTGAGTTTCTGCATAATACTTATTTATTTAAAATGTCTCTTTTTTGAGAGTGCGTGCATGAGTGGGGGTGGGCAGAGAGAGAGAGAGAGAGAGAGAGAATGAGCATCCCAAGCAGACTCCTTGCTGTCAGCCCAGAGCCCAGTATGGGGTTCAATCTCACCAACCGTGAGATCATGACCTGGACCAAAATCAAGAGTTGGGACACGTAACCGACTAAGCCACCCAGGTACTCCTGCATAAGATTTATTTTAACAAAAAATTCCCTTTCTAAAAAGTCTGAAAGCCATTGCTTTGGTAATACCCCTCCTCTCTTCCACCACCTGTGTTTGCATTATATACAGGAAAAACCTGAGGACCATACAGAGGAAGAATCTTACTAAATATATCATTTCAAGTCTTACTGCAGTTCAGGCTGTTCATAAACCAAGATTTTAGAACACTTTAAAGTGTCTCAAAATGGGGGAAGATTCTCCATAACTTGTAACAAAGAAGCTCTCTTTTAAAAATGGTGCATGGCTTAAATGTCCACTCCTCCTAGTCCCCTGCCTTCTTCAGGGCTGCTCTGAGACACTGAGATAAGGGAAGATGACTATTACACATTGGTACAGTGTCATTCTAGTACTGCCAGAGGCTCACTACTGTGGCCATCCCATCAAGTAGCACATCAAAGCAAGGGAAGGCAGCTCTCTCAGGACCACAATTGGAATAAGTATGAAAAAGTCGCCAGAAATGTTTTCAGAGACCATGTCTTTATTGAGCCAAAACCAATGACTCAAAGGGCCTAGGCACTATTCTTTCCTTTGCCTTTTCCCTCTTCTTCCCTTCCTCAAGCTGAGCCCTTTTCTAGGCTGCACTGGCCCCCAAAACCTCCCAGGGATACCAGGAGCCTTTTGCCTTAAGTGGGCACAAGTGGAAACATACCCTTCCTCCACAGTGACTGAGTTCATGAGAAGGCAATTGGTGATAGTCACTCTATCTCTTAGGACACAGGATGAACCAATGACTGAGTGCTTAATGGATGACTTCTCTCCAACTTGCGTATCTGGCCCAATGAGGCTGTCAACTCCAACCTGCAAAAGGCAAATATAAAACTTTGTCCATCCATCTCAACCAACTGCAAATCAACTCCTCAGATCCTTTGAGTTGGGGTCTAATGCAATCTTTCCCCAGAGACACCTCAGCCAAGGGGTAAGTATTTCTTAGGGCCACAAGGTCACATAATACCTCTGAGATCAACTCAAACAAACTTACACACAGGCATTTGTGTATATAAATGTGTTCTCTTGAAGAGAGTGCTCAAATCAGTGTAAGAAGAGGGACAGAGATGGAAGGCTCTTGTGTCTGAGTCCCGAGACCCATAATGGACCTTCCTTACAGAATTTGTATGGCTGAGGTCAGCACCTGTCCAGGTAGTCTTGAATGTCTGGGCTAGATGATGATATTTTAGAACCAGAACCCAGCTGGGGTTTTCCTGGGACTAATGAGTTTCAGGGCTTGAGAACCCCAATGCATCGTCTCAAGGACATACTTCATTCAGCACACGCAGAGACTGTCCCATACCTGCCCTGCCCAAGCTAGCACTTACCAGGTGTTTGCTGACAATGTGGGCTGATGAATGAACCAGTGATTCTTCTGGACAGAGAACTGATAGCAATTTGGGCACCTTGAGGAAAGAGGTTTGGTTACTAAAGACAGACCAGAAAATACCTGAGAACATCTTAGGTAGAACTCAACAGCCAGTTAGAGATGTAGGGAGTTTTTAGCCACAGCTTTCCTGTTTGGGTGAGGCAGAGCAGGAGGCTGCTTCATTTCCCCTAGGACAAGGATTGTTTATGCAGCAAATTTCAGATGGTCTTATCCTTAGTTTCCTAGCTGAGAATCTCCTCCTTAAAAGTAATGGCATGTCCCTCAACTGGGAGGTGCAAAGACAAGCCTTCAAGAAGCACTTGGGAGAGGCCTACTGAGAGCAAGGAGGATTCTGAGTCCTGACCATAGTCATCCCAGGTTCCTGCTCCCCTCCTAGACCAGTGTGGCCATGCATAAAGTGAGAGTTAATATTAGACAATTCCATAATCAGGATAGTTCCTGAGAAGGCATCTATGGCCTTCACCAGCCAAAATAAAATGTTGAAGGTGTTCACACTATTCTCTCTTCAATATGAGAAAACTGAGAAGGCTACAAATATGAATTTTAACTATGGACCTGTTAGGAACGTGCAAGTAGTGTGCCTATCTGTCATTCTCCGGCATGAGCAGAATGCTGGTCAGAGCACTATGTGTGGTGGCCACAGTGGCTGAAGGACACCTTGCCAGGACTGGCTACACCGGCAATGTGAAGGCTAATACCTCAGCCCCTATCCCTGGGATCTCCTTCTTCTATTATACTTCAACCAAGGCTGTTCAGACCTGTCTACTGCACAGCTCCTGTTGGTACTTCATAGGACACTTCCCTAGTCTCAGGCTATCCATGGACCTGCTTTCAGACTAGCTTGACAGAATCTAGTCATAGAACTGAAGAATGAGAACTAAAAGTCAAATTAAGGAAGGTTTCTAATAGCTCTGATTCTAAGTGGGGGCTGACTTTACTGAGGACTGCCCTGGGTAAACATGGGACTAGGTATGATTTCTCATAAACTCTCTGGCTTGGATTCTCCTGGATCTACAACCAATCCAGGGTGAAGCCAGTTTGAGGCCTGGGGCTGGGACTATACACATTATATAGTGTGGGTCCTGAAGATTCCTGAGCCAAGTTTTCTTTAGGGACTAAATTCTTTTTATTTTATTTTTTTTAATTTTTAACATTTATTCATTTTTGAGAGTCGGAGAGACAGAGCATGAGTGGGGGAGGGGCAGAGAGAGAGGGAGACACAGAATCCGAAGCAGGCTCCAGGCTCCGAGCTGTCAGCACAGGGCCTCACGCGGAGCTTGAACTCACGGACTGCAAGATCATGACCAGAGCTGAAGTTGTACGCTCAACTGACTGAGCCACCCAGGCACCCCATAGGGACTAAATTCTAATCCCAATTTTCAACAATATCTTTTATCATCCTACTTGACACGCCCCCCTCCCCCCACCCCCAGCTTATACCTGCACTGATAGTTTTCACAGAGTTCTACCAGAAACTGCATCAACAGCTAATCTTTTCATCATCTTATCTCCGTTGTCCTTGAATGCCACCCCAGTATAGTTCCCTCAGTCATCTATCTTTTCCTCTTCTCATCTCAACCCTTTCCTTTTCATGGTCTCATCATCCCTCCCTCCTAAAACCTTCTTCCTGTACCTGTATACAACAAAGAGTCTCCCACCCCCCACCCCCATCTTCGGTCTCTTCATTGTTTCATTACTCCACCCCTTGCTTTAACCTTTTAAAGCAATGCTTCCTCTGCAACAGAAGCTGCTCATTCTCCATATATCACAAACTTCAGGGTTAAAAGGAGGAGTTAGTTCTCTAATGCTGTTTCCAGACACTTCCCTCTCATAGACATTCCTTCTCTGAGGCTCTACCATCTGACTACTCGATATTCTATTCTTTTACCTTCTTAGGAACGTCTCCTCTCTGTGCCTATGTTTACTTCATCACAGTACTGATTACACCGTATTTATCTGCTTGTTTATGAAGTACTGCAGATATCCCATGCCTAGCAGAACAAAAGAAAACTTCTGAACCCAGAGGCCAAAGTTAGCCTTTCTGAGAATCTCAGCCCTTCTTTGGAACCAGAGGCTCTACCGCTATGGACTAGGCTCTCTGCTTCCCCTTTTGCTGTAACTGGGTACCCCAATGCTATCCCCTGACATGTCAGGTCTTGCTCAACCTTGGGAATGAGAGGGGTTCTGAACAAGTCACTGGGACTAATGAAGAAGTGAGGCACCCACGATTTCTATTCTTTTTTTTTTTTTTTTTTAATTTTTTTT